>NC_087265.1:47622951-47922951 GCF_015220805.1 Pogoniulus pusillus
GCAGTCGATGACACTGCAGAAAGATGAACTCTAATTGTATTGGATGTGAAAAAGGCTCTGAACTTTCTTCAGAGGAAGAGAGATTCCAGTATCTCTTCAGAAGAGAGACACTGGAATGTGTCCAGAGAAGGGTGACAAAACTGATGAGGGGCCTGGAGCACAAGTTCTATGAGAAGAGGATGAGGGGGCTGGGGGTGTGCAGCCTGCAGAAGGGGAGGCTCAGGGCAGAGCTCATTGCTGTCTACAACTACCTGAAGGGAGATTGTAGCCAGGTGGGGTTGGTCTCTTCTGCCAGGCAAGCAGCAACAGAGGAAGGGGACACAGTCTGAAGTTGTGCCAGAGGAGGTCTAGGCTGGATGTTAGAGAAGATGTTCAGAGAGTGATTGGCATTGGAATGGGCTGCCCAGGGAGGTGGTGGAGTCACCATCCCTGGAGGTGTTGAAGCAAAGCCTGGCTGAGGCACTTAGTGCCATGGTCTGGTTGCTTGGCCAGGGCTGGGTGCTAGGTTGGACTGGATGAGCTTGGAGGTCTCTTCCAATCTGGTTGGTTCTATGATTCTATGAAGAGCAGTTCAGAGCTTCTTAAGTTATAAAGAGAAATGCTTCAAATAGACAGTGTTTTCTTTCAAGTACTTTGTCTTTTTAACTGGGACATCTTCACCTTTGCTTTCTGTAGGAATAATGATAATCCTGTCTGGTTCCAGATAGTCACAACATGAGTTCATCAGAGACCTCAAAGTGGGTTTTGTGTTTGTTATCCATTCTCTTCACTTCCATTGCAGCATTTTTAGTGCTCCTTGACCAAAAGTCACTGTGTTGTGTGAAATTGCAGTTTCTTCCAGTTATGACAGAGTAATTATATTCTGCTGTGGATAGCAAAAGGAATAATCATTATTTTATGTTCTCAGCCCCTCACTACCTCAATGTTGTCTATTCTGCAATGATTTTTTCCCTTTGTTTTAAAGACATCTTGTTTGTCTGGGTGGGTATTAAGAGTGTTACTACTTCAAAACCACAGACCTTAGGAGTACTGCATGGGCCTCTGAGTGAGCAGATGAACGATTTCATTAGCAGTCCTGCTGCATGCTTGCTAGCAGCGTTAGAAAGTGCTCTTCCAAGCAGCCCCATCAAGCTCTTTTTCTCTCTGAATGTACAGCAGTTTTATTACCCTTGAAATACATTTTCTCCAATGACTCTTAGGCCTTTCTGCCAGATGTGATTGATACTACATTGCCAGCTATGGCCACTGCCTTGCTCTCATATTTTTAACACAAAAATGTTCTGTCAATATCTAATGAGGTCTTGCTTTTTAAATTAGATGGGGTTGTGCATGTCCTGGGAATCTAAAGCAAGTCCCCAGCTTGCAAAGTTGAATTAATACATTGGTGCTCTAAGTACATAAATCAGTGGATAGTAACTGCCTAGGCTGTGAGATGAATTAACTGATTGCTAAACATGCTTGGGACACAGCTTTGAGCTTGTGGGCTGGAAGCAAGCACCCTGTGGGGATGCTCTAGGTTTAGGTGGTGACTGGTGTTTAGGGGTGGAAGAACTGTAGGCTGTGGAGAGTGAAAGAAAATGCTACACCTAAAAGCACATGGCTGCTGTGAATCAGTGAAGTCCCACCTGTGGCCAGTGTGCACCAGAGAGGCTTGCCTGCTGGCTTAGGTGGGGACATTTATTATTGATGTCAGTGGGTACTTCACCACTTTTTCCACCCATAGGAAAGGGCTTAAGTCAAATGAATAGAGAGAGAAACTCTGAAAGCCATTACAGTTAGTTCACTTCCAATGGCAATTATCATGTTTACTTTAAGGCTGTAAGAACACTGCTGCACTGCATGGCTCGTGGCTGTAAATAATTCTGTCCTCATAAAAATTTCATGGCTGCTAATATAAATCTACCTTCTCACTGGCAGCACATTTTTCTTCCAATAATACCTAATGGCATGCATTTGTAGCTGGTCCCTCTGCATGCTGGTGTCAGCCATCCCTGTGCAGATAAGAGGTTGTCATTGCTTCCATGATAAAACTCTATGATCTAAGCTTACAGCTAGACTGCATTGATTTGTTAACCCATGAAGTGGGGCTGTCTCCAAAGGAGAGTATAGAAAATAGTTTGTACAAAAGAACTTCTGTCTGGTTTGGTTTTCTTTTGTTTGTTTAATTGTAAAAGGAAGGTAGCATCTGACTTCAGCAATGCTTTTCTTTCAGCTTCAACTTAAGTTGAAGCTTAAGTAATCAAGAGAGTGTTACCTGATGGGCCAAGTGTCTTTATGTTATAATAATGGTATGGCTGAATTTTCTAACACATTCACTCAAATGATATCTTTATTGATGATTGGGACCAGGAGATTGAGTCCAGGAGTCGCCGTCCCTGGGGCTGTTCAAGGCAGGATTGGACGTGGCACTTGGTGCCATGGTCTGGCCTTGAGCTCTGTGGTAAAGGGTTGGACTTGATCTGAGGTCTCTTCCAACCCTGATGATACTGTGATACTGTGATCAGTAAGTTTGCACATGACACCTAGCTAGGAGCAGCTGTGGAGCTGTTGGAGGGAAGGAGAGCCCTGCAGAGGGACCTTGACAGGCCAGGTGGGTGGGCAGAGGCCAATGGGATGAGATTGAACAAGGCCAAGGGCAGGGTTCTACACTTTGGCCACAACAACCCCAAGCAGCACTACAGGCTGGGGGCAGAGTGGCTGAGAGCAGCCAGGCAGAGAGGGACCTGAGGGTGCTGGTAGAGAGGAGCTGAAGAGGAGGCAGCAGTGTGCCCAGGTGGGCAGCAGAGCCAATGGCATCCTGGGCTGGCTCAGGAGCAGTGTGGGCAGCAGGACAAGTGAGGTTCTTCTGCCCCTGTGCTCAGCACTGCTCAGGCCACACCTTGAGTGCTGTGTCCAGATCTGGGCTCATAGAGTCATGGAATGAATCACAGAATGGTTTAGGTTGGAAGGAACCTCAAGGATCATCCAGCTCCAACCTCCTGCCATAGGCAGGGACACCTCCCACTAGAGGCTCCTCCTGCTACTGAGGCTCCTTGATTCAAGATTCTATGTTGAGGTACTGGAAGGTGTCCAGAGAAGGGCAGCAAGGCTGGGGAGGGGCCTGGAGCACAGCCCTGTGAGGAGAGGCTGAGGGAGCTGGGGGTGTGCAGCCTGCAGCAGAGGAGGCTCAGGGCAGAGCTCATTGCTGTCTACAACTACCTGAAGGGAGGCTGTAGCCAGGTGGGGTTGGTCTCTTCTGCCAGGCAAGCAGCAACAGAAGAAGGGGACACAGTGTGAAGTTGTGCCAGGGGAGGTCTAGGCTGGATGTTAGGAGGAAGTTGTTGGCATTGGAATGGGCTGCCCAGGGAGTCGCCGTCCCTGGAGGTGTTCAAGCAAAGCCTGGCTGAGGCACTTAGTGCCATGGTGTGGTTGATTGGGCAGGGCTGGGTGCTAGGTTGAGCTGGATGAGCTTGGAGCTCTCTTCCAACCTGGTTGATTCTGTGATTCTAACCATTAGTAAAATAAGTGTTAAATCTATTATCAAAAGCTAAATTACAGATAAACTGTATCCTCTGGTGGATAGATTCTGATGCATGTTTGGGTCCAAATCATGTCAGTGTAAGGTGCTGCACAATGATGAGGTCCTAATTCTGTCCCAAAATGATGTATGTGTAGTGCCCAAGCATTGCATTATTCTCCTCTCTAGATCCATGAACCAAGGTAACAGCTGTTGTGATTATCTCAGTAGGCATCAAACATCCAGTTGATACACAACCACACCAAGCTTACTTCAGTGGAATGAACAGTCCTATGTTGTACCCCAGAAAGTCATTTTCATGTTCACTCAGTCCCATTTGCTGTTTCCAGGGAAAGCTAAAATGCACTTGTAAGCTTCTCCATGTAACACATCCAGATGTGCAGGTTTAGTTTTGTACAAGTGTTCTTTATCTGCACAGTCTCTGGCCGCTGCTGTGATTGGAATTAGATAAATGAGGAATTCAGATACAGACTGTACCAGAGGTTTCCCTCCTAGTCATTGGTCCCATAAAATCTTGGTACTTAACCTACACATTGTTGGAATAGTATTTTAAAGATACTTTCCTAAGTATTACAGTGGCACAGAGTATCTCAGATTGGCAAAGCCCTTCAAGCTCATTGAGTCCAGTCATTAGTTTCATACTTGACTAAACCAAACCCCTCAGCACAACATCTCATCACTATGAATCGCCATGGTTGGGAAGGACCACCAGGATCAGCCAGTCCAACCTTCATCCCAGCATCCTTCATCACCAGACCATAGCCTCAAGCTCCACATCCACTCTTTCCTTAAACACCTCCAGGGATGGTGACTCCACCACCTCCCTGGGCAGCCTGTGACAGTGCCTGACCACCCACTCAGTAAAGAACTTCCTCCCAACATCCAACCTAAACCTCCCCTGAAGCAACCTGAGGCCATTTCCTCTTGTCCCATCAGTAGTAACTAGGGAGAAGAGACCAGCTCCAGCCTCACTACAACCTCCTTTCAGGTAGTTGTAGAGGGCAATAAGGTCCCCTCTCAGCCTCCTCTTCTCCAGACTAGAATTGCCAGAATGTTGCTGTCCTAAAGTCTCACTCTTTGCTGAATTCTTATGTTGCTGTCCTAAAGTCTCACTCTTTGCTGAATTCTTACGTTGCTGTCCTAAAGTCTCACTCTTTGCTGAACTTTTATGTTGCTGTCCTGAAGTCTCACTCTTTGCTGAATTCTTATGTTGCTCTCCTAAAGTCTCACTCTTTGCTGAATTCTTATGTTGCTGTCCTGAAGTCTCACTCTTTGCTGAATTCTTATGTTGCTGTCCTAAAGTCTCACTCTTTGCTGAATTCTTATGTTGCTGTCCTAAAGTCTCACTCTTTGCTGAACTTTTATGTTGCTGTCCTGAAGTCTCACTCTTTGCTGAATTCTTATGTTGCTGTCCTAGTCTCACTCTTTGCTGAACTTTTATGTTGCTGTCCTAAAGTCTCACTCTTTGCTGAACTTTTATGTTGCTGTCCTAAAGTCTCACTCTTTGCTTAATTCTTATGTTTCTCTCCTAAAGTCTCACTCTTTGCTGATTTTTTATGTTGCTCTCCTAAAGTCTCACTCTTTGCTGAATTCTTATGTTGCTGTCCTAAAGTCTCACTCTTTGCTTAATTCTTATGTTGCTGTCCTAAAGTCTCACTCTTTGCTGAATTCTTATGTTGCTGTCCTAAAGTCTCACTCTTTGCTGAATTCTTATGTTGCTGTCCTAAAGTCTCACTCTTTGCTGAACTTTTATGTTGCTGTCCTAAAGTCTCACTCTTTGCTGAACTTTTGTGTTGCTGTCCTAAAGTCTCACTCTTTGCTGAACTTTTGTGTTGCTGTCCTAAAGTCTCACTCTTTGCTGAACTTTTATGTTGCTCTCCTAAAGTCTCACTCTTTGCTGATTTTTATGTTGCTCTCCTAAGTCTCACTCTTTGCTGATTTTTTATGTTGCTCTCCTAAGTCTCACTCTTTGCTGATTTTTTATGTTGCTCTCCTAAAGTCTCACTCTTTGCTTAATTTTTATGTTGCTGTCCTAAAGTCTCACTCTTTGCTGAATTCTTATGTTGCTCTCCTAAAGTCTCACTCTTTGCTGAATTCTTATGTTGCTCTCCTAAAGTCTCACTCTTTGCTGAATTTTTTTTACATGTCTTCATCAATTCTTCCAGGAATTTATTGTTGTTTATTTATTCATGACACAAAAAAGCAGGACAAAAAAAAAGGGGGGGTGGGGGCATGAGTTAGTTCAGCTTGTAGACATAAAAAAAAAAGGCAATCCACCAGAACCCATTAAGATAATTATGGTATTAAAAATTAACATCTCCAGGCTCCATGCTTCCTTTTTTAAACTTAGGCACAAAGGAAAAGGGAAAAAAAAACTGTCTGTGGCATGCATGTGAAGCAACATGAATCTGCAGGCAGGAAAAAGGACTACTAACAAGAACCCTCCCCAGATCAAGTCCTGGAGGACTCTTTCCTTTCCAAATACGTGGCGTTATAAAGCACTGGGATTACTCAGAGTAGTAAGGATTTGTTCTGGGACTTGACGGGGTTGCCACCCAACCCTTTTGTGGCTCCCAGGATATGCAGGCTGTTTAGAAAAGAGGGGAGCTGAGGAGAAAATGGAAAGTAGTTTTTCAGGCTTAGCCCTGGCACTTTGGAGCTAGCAGGACACAGGACACTCGGGTCTCAGCTGCCTCCACGTTTTAAGCACAGCGCTCTGGGGCTTTCACTAGTAAGTTCTGTTTGAGAATTGATGGCAAAAATATGACCCTGGTGTGATGTGTTCTTGCAGGCTGAGTGGTGGTGGGAGGCCAGCTGTGGAATGTGGGAAAGCTGCTGAACTGCTGAAGTCATGCAGGGAATGTTAAATGTGTCTCCAGCTGGCAGGGAGCTGCGGCTTAAACACAAGCTCTGGGTCCTGGGTATTGCTGAGCGTTCCCAGCACCCTCAGCTCTGCTGCCCCGAGCACAGCACTGCTACATGTTGGGAATGAATCGAGAAGAAAATGAAATGCCCAGCGTCTTCTGGAGTTTTAATGGCAAGTGAGGTGGTGAAGAGTTTTAACTTCTTTTGTTATAAACTGAAGTGCTGCAGTAGCCCTACCCAGGCAGTGAGGAGTGTGGTTGAGAAAAGTTCATTCTGCGACTCGCTAGAGAGACAAAGAGTTCCTGTGTTTTTCCTCCTCCTTTCCTTGGGGTATGTGCCTCGTAGAGCAAATGCAATTCAGCCTTCTTTAACAACCCTCCAAGTTAGCAGAGGTGTTCTTGAGCAACTTTGCCAGTGAGTTCCAGTTTCACCAGTCAAACCAACACGGGCAGGCATCATTCTGTGATTCTGTGACTGCCACTTGCCTCTGTGGCAGTGTGGAGAGAGAAGGTGGAAGATCTATTGCCCACCATTCCTCTGGATGGACAGCAGCAATTTCCTCAGGTCTCCCACTGCGCCTCCACTAGCAGGGCAGCTGCTGTGAGTACACCTATGGGATACATGCAAATGTTTTTACTCCTTTTTGCATCCTGCTGACATGAGCTCACTGTGTCTCAGCACTGAGATCAAAGGAAACCACGTTAGGGGCAGTGCTTCACTTGAGCTAAACAAAACCTGCTCAAGTCTCAGCGAGGTGACTGCTAGTCCTAGGGTACAGGCTGTGCAGTACCAGGTCTGTGCAAACAGACTGAAGATGTACCCCACAGGCTGTGCAGTACCAGGTCTGTGCAAACAGACTGCAGATGTACCCCACAGGCTGTGCAGTACCAGGTCTGTGCAAACAGACTGAAGATGTACCCCACAGGCTGTGCAGTACCAGCTCTATGGAAACAGGCTGTAGGTGTACCCCACAGGCTGTGCAGTACCAGGTCTATGGAAACAGACTGCAGATGTACCCCACAGACTGTGCAGTACCAGGTCTATGCAAACAGACTGCAGATGTACCCCACAGGCTGTGCAGTACCAGCTCTATGGAATAAGACTGCAGATGTACCCCACAGGCTGTGCAGTACCAGGTCTATGGAAACAGGCTGCAGATGTACCCCACAGGCTGTGCAGTACCAGGTCTATGGAAACAGACTGCAGATGTACCCCACAGGCTGTGCAGTACCAGGTCTATGGAATAAGACTGCAGATGTACCCCACAGGCTGTGCAGTACCAGGTCTATGGAAACAGACTGCAGATGTACCCCACAGGCTGTGCAGTACCAGGTCTATGGAAACAGATTGCAGATGTACCCCACAGGCTGTGCAGTACCAGCTCTATGGAATAAGACTGTAGGTGTACCCCATGTTGGTGTAATTAAGTAAAGAGCAAGGCAGTGAAACTCAGAGGTGGCAACTGTGTTATGAATAACATTGGCATTTATAGAGTGCTACCTATTAAATATGATATAATCCACAGAGGCAAGTGGATTATTACAACCTGCCATGTAAATTGGTAGCAACTGCCCTTATCTGGAAATTCCTTGATGCCTTCCCAAGGTTAGTTTTCATCATAAGATTACAACTTTAAATCATCAGGAGCAAGCATTGATGGGTTGTTTTTCAGCTTTTGTTTAGCCAGGAGCCCCACCCAAGTAATTCTGATCATAAGACATTTTCTTTTGTTAGTCATAACTCAGGATGTGTCACAAATGGCCTTAACACTGGAACAGCAATGGGCTGTGCCTCCTTATTTCTAATCCTGACCACAAACCTCTTAACTCTGCATCAGTAACAGAATGGAGAAACATGAGAAAAATGCATTTTAAAACCTTTCCTATGCAAGCAATGATTTAAGAGGGTTTAGAGATTAACTCTGGTGAATCTTGCTGTGCAGACTGCAGACGTTACTTTCCCTGGATAACTGCACCCCCTTCACTGCCTGGCTGCTCCCTGCTCATGTAACTGCTCAGCAGAGGCAGCAAGAGGACACCTGGCCATGCCTCTGCTGTTTCCTTGTGGAGTTTGACACTAGCTCTGAAGTTCATTTTCCTTAATCATACAGCGTTGGGAACGCTGCTTCATCAAGCAAGGTGTCTCCACCTTGGTGAAATATAGAAGGCTATCTGGGAGCAGGGAATTAAGGTGGATGTAGGTGAAAAAGGAATGTATCTGGAACTGAAATAAATCTTCATTGAAACAAAATCAACAAACTAGTGAGGAGAGGGAGTAGGACACTCAGGGAGGGCATCTCAAAGCACTTAGAAGAGAAGAAGGTTATCAGGAGTAGTCAGCATGGATTTACCAAGGGGAAGTTGTGCTTAACTAATCTGAGAGCATGTTATGATGCCATAACTGAATGGGCAGATTCAGGGAGAGCAGTGGATGTAGTCTACCTTGACCTTAGCAAGGCCTTTGACACTGTCTCCCATGACATTTTAGTGAGCAAGCTGAGGAAGTGTGGGATGGAAGAGCAGACAGTGAGGGGGGTTAGGAACTGGTTGCAAGGTAGAGTTCAGAGGGTGGTGATCAATAGTGTCAGGTCCAGTTGGAGAGCTGTGATTAGTGGTGTCCCCAGGGATCAGTGCTGGGGGCAGTCCTGTTCTACATCTTCATCAATGACACTGATGAAGGCACAGACAGAGGCTGCTCAGCAAGTTTGCTCCTGGCACCAAGCTGAGAGGCTTGGCTGATACAGCTGAAGGCTGTGTGGCCATCCAGAGAGACCTGGACAGACTGAGAGCTGGGCAGAGAGAACCAGATGAAGTTCAACAAGGACAAGTGCAGAGTCTTGCATCTGGGGAGGAGTAACAAACTGCACCAGTACAGGCTGGGAGGTGATCTGCTGGAAAGAAGCCCTGTGGAGAGGGACCTGGGGGTCCTGGTGGCTAACAAGTTAGCCATGGCACAGCAATGTGCCCTTGTGGCCAAGAAGGCCAATGGGATCCTGGGGTGTATTAGGAGGAGTGTGTGCAGCAGATCCAGGGAGGTTCTCCTCCCCCTCTACTCTGCCCTGCTGAGACCTCAGCTTGAATACTGTGTTCAGTTTTGGGCTTCCCAGTTTAAGAGGGACAGGGATCTGCTGGAGAGGGCCCAGTGGAGAGCTACGAGGATGATGAGGGGACTGGAGGGCATGGCTGGTGAGGAGAGGCTGAGAGTCCTGGGGCTTTATAGTCTGGAGAAGAGAAGACTGAGAGGGGATTTGATAAATGTTTATGAGTATCTGAGGGCTGCCAGGAGTGGGGGACAGGGTCTGCTCACTGCTCTCTGGGATAGGACAAGGAGCAATGGGTGTAAACTACAGCAAAAGAGGTTCTGCCTCAACACAAGGGGGAACTTCTTTACTGTAAGGGTCACAGAGCACTGGCACAGGCTCCCCAGGGAGGTGGTGGAGTCTCCTTCTCTGAAGACTTTCGAGGTCTATCTGGCTGTGTTCATCTGTGACCTGTGTTAGATAGGATTGTCCTGCTCTGGCAGGGGGGTTGGGCTTGATGATCTCCTTGAGTCCCTTCCAGCCCCTAATATCCTGTGAGCCTGTGATCCTGTGACACAGCAGCCAGGGGATTCCAGAAGAGCAGAAACAGAAAGAGCACTTTGCAAGCACATGAAAGCTTAACCTTCCAGCCTCCTCCTCACTCTGTCCTATGGGAATAAAATGCTTCTCAGAATTGAGAGGTGGAGTGTCTGGAAAGTAACATTAGTGGTGTGGGAGAGTGGGGAGATGTAGGAGAAAAGGTGGCTGAGCTAAGATACCACATGCTTTACTGGGTTTGGGGGTTTTTAACCACAAAATACTATGTAGCTCTTCACTTAGGAAGCTTAGGAAAATTGATAGGATATGGAGGATGGCTGCAACAACCCCAAGCAGTGCTGCAGGCTGGGGATAGAGAGGCTGGAGAGCAACCATGCAGAAAGGGACCTGGGAGTACTGGTAGAGAGGAGCTGAAGATGAGGCAGCAGTGTGCCCAGGTAGGCAGCAGAGCCAATGGCATCCTGGGCTGGCTCAGGAGCAGTGTGGGCAGCAGGACAAGGGAGGTTCTTCTGCCCCTGTGCTCAGCACTGCTCAGGCCACACCTTGAGTGCTGTGTCCAGTTCTGGGCTCCTGAATTCAAGAGAGCTGTTGAGGTGCTGGAAGGTGTTGAGAGAAGGGCAGCAAGGCTGGGGAGGGTTCTGGAGCACAGCCCTGTGAGGAGAGGCTGAGGGAGCTGGGGGTGTGCAGCCTGCAGAAGAGGGAGGCTCAGGGGTGACCTCATTGCTCTGTACAGCTACCTGAAGGGAGGCTGTAGCCAGGTGGGGTTGGACTCTGCTGCCAGGCAAGCAGCAACAGAACAAGGGGACACAGCCTCAAGCTGTGCCAGGGGAGGTCTAGGCTGGATGTTGTTAGGAAGTTGTTGTCAGAGAGAGTGATTGGCACTGGAATGGGCTGCCCAGGGAGGTGGTGGAGTCACCATCCCTGGAGGTGTTGAAGCCAAGCCTGGCTGAGGCACTTAGTGCCATGGTCTGGTTGATTGGCCAGGGCTGGGTGCTAGGTTGGACTGGATGAGCTTGGAGGTCCCTTCCAAGCTGATTGATTCTATGATTCTGTGATTTCCTTCTACTCACTCTGCTACTGAGGCATTTTTGGCAAAAGAGGGAAAAGGACACCTGGAGGCAGCAATACCTCAAACTGCTTGAGGAAAACTTGCAAATGCTCATCTGTCAAAGCCCAACTTGTAGTAAGAACATTCATTGCTCTTCAATATTCAACAAAGAAAGCTCTTGCTGTATAGTATCAATAGAAGCAGCTGGTGCAAGTAGTGGATCTAAAGAAGATGAATGGGAGATGAACACTAAGTGCTCATAATTTGTGCTCCAGGGTCTGCAGCTCAGTTCAGATCAGTATCCTATAATAAGGAAGATGCATTGTAAAACTAAAGCTGTGTTTTCAGATGTGTTCTATTATAGCAGTAGCAACTTTAAGCATCTTTCTTTGTCTCCAGCCATTCTTTCTCCTCACATTACCCCATCAACAATGCCAGCATAACTGTTAGTGGGGCCATACAATGAAATAGATCTGGGAACGGGTCCAGGTTAAAAATAAACAGCAAAAATGAATACCAGGGCCAGGCAGGATAAGGGGGAGCATGTTTATGTTAGTACTGTTGTTGAGAGAAATGTGTAACAAACTTTATGCTAGTGATTTCTCATTCACTGTGGGAGAAAATGACAACTGATAATATGCCAAGTAAAACATCAGATCTGTGTCCTGACAGTCTGGGCAGTTAGGGGTTACCTTTATATCTGTTGAAAGGGATTATATTGATCATAAAATCAGCCAGGGTTAGAAGGCACCACGAGGATCATCCAGTTCCAACCCTCCTGCCATAGAATTGTAGAATCAACCAGATTGGAAGAGACCTCCACGATCATCCAGTCCAACCTAGCACCCAGCCCTATCCAGTCAACTAGACTGTCCCATGGGCAAGGACACCCTGCCCTAGATCAGGCTGGCCAGAGCCTCATCCAGCCTGGCCTTAAGCACCTCCATGAATGGGACCTCAACCACCTCCCTGTTCATTTATTACCTAGAAGTTATTGCCATGGAGAACATGGCCTAGTGAGCACCCATCTCCCTTCCCCCGCTACCTCTGCCTCAGTAAGTAAAAAAGGATTACAGAAGTTAAATAACAAAAATGGCTTTTGTGATACAGTGGATGGAAAAGTAATTGTGAAACTCAGACTAGACTTGGGGAGCTTCTAGAGCAAATCCTGTGCTTTAGTATTGGAATATTTCACTGCTAGGTTCTGTTGTCTGCTCTAAATAGAGCAGCAATCATGATAAAAATCTAATTGCAAGACATAAGGAATGGATTTTTAAAGAATGGATCATTATTAGAAATGAAATGGGAAATTAATTTAATCTCCAGGTATGGAAATAGGGGACAAATGAGCTACCTTTTCTGAGCAAAGGTTAATGACTGCTGTTCTACAGCATAAACAGTAATCCAGTTAGGCTGTTCTTACTGCTGAAATCATCTTCATACCACAGGACATGAAATAAGCTCATAAAGCAAAAAATGGACTGAGGAAAGCATGCAGTATTTGGGAGTGAGTCAGATTTACAAAGGTTAGACCAGCCCATCTGATGTATTTGTAAAGAGGTTTTGTGATTCATGTCAGGAGGACAGGGCAGGCTGTGCTTCACACCTGCACTTAGTTAAAAGCACCTATGGAAAACACAGCACTGAACCACTGGGTGTATGGATGTCAGGAGACCAGCATTGCCTAGAGAGCTGATCACAGAATCATGGAATTGATCAGGTTGGAAGAGACCTCCAAACTCATCCAGCCCAACCTAGCACCCAGCCCTGTCCAGTCAACCAGACCATGGCACTAAGTGCCCCAGCCAGTCTTTGCTTCAACACCTCCAGGCACAGCAACTCCACCACCTCCCTGGGCAGCCCATTCCAATGCCAATCACTCTCTCTGCCAACAACTCCCTCCTGATATACAGCCTAGACCTGCCCCAGTACAACTTGAGACTGTGTCCCCTTGTTCTGTTGCTGCTTGCCTGGCAGCAGAGCCCAACCCCACCTGGCTACAGCCTCCCTTCAGGTAGCTGTACAGAGCAATGAGCTCTGCCCTGAGCCTCCTCTTCTCCAAGCTACACACCCCCAGCTCCCTCAGCCTCTCCTCACAGTTCCAGGCCCCTCACCAGTTTTGTCACCCTTTTCTGGACATGTTCCAGTGTCTCAACATCTCTCTTGAATTGAGGAGCCCAGTCTCTGGATCCTCCTTGTGCATCCATCTTCCAGATCAAAAGCTTCCTCTTGTATTTGAATCTGTGTCCTTGTTCCCATGCCCTGATTTCTGGAAGATAGGGGGGTGTCCTTTATCTTCTTCCTGGCTAATGAAAGGGTTAGTTAATCTACACTGCTGTGAGATAAATCATTTTTAATCAGCTTCCACCTCTGTGGCCTGTTCCTCTGTGCTTTTGCTTTTGCTAGATTTCACAAGTAACTTCAGCAGAAGTGACATGGCTCCTGAGAGTTCAGGTTTTGTTTCTTTTAAGTCTGGTAAATTGCCTCACCACTTCCAACTGGTAAGATGTTAGAATCAGATCACAGTTTGTTGAAGGCACGAATGATGCTGACATGTCTTTATTCCACCCACGAGTGATTAAAACCAAATAATCTTTATTCCTCCCAAAATGTAAGTGTGTTTTTTTTTCCATCTGATGTTACTGTCTCTAGTCACAGTAATTAGTAGGAAGTGAACAAAGTTGTCAGCAGCATTCAATGGCCGTTTGTTGGTAATGTGAAATGAGATGCTGGTCTCAGCCTGTGTTTGTTGTAGTTACAGAGGCCAGTGTTTCAGCTGTCACCCTTCCTCCTAAGCTCAGTGGAGTTAAAAGAGAGAAGAATTGCATTCCCCTTCATTTCTGAAGGCAAACAGTCAAAAGCAGGGCTGAAGCAAACCCACCAGGCAGCAAGGGGAAGCCTGCTCTGCCACTCTCCATGTCACATCTCTTTTGTGGAAAAGGGGATCTTGGCAGTTTCAGAATGACTAAGCCACTTTTGTGGTGGAGAATGAAGGGATTTAACTTCAAGATGAATTTAAGTTTTATCTTTGAGATTAATGTCTTAACCCAAACTCAGGAAGGTCTTTAACTGGGAAAAAAAAAAAAGAATCCTTTTGAGATTGTTCAGCTTGATGCTGAGTTTGTGAACAGACTTCTGACAGCTGACCCACAAATGCCTTTAAAGCTTGCTATCTTCTGTTTACTCTTGAGGATAGCCCTCTAAAGTGGTTACAGATGTTCCACCATCTCTAAACAAACAGTTTAGAAATAGTATTACTTAGTAATAGAATCATAGAATCATAGAATCAACCAGGTTGGAAGAGACCTCCAGGCTCATCCAGTCCAACCAAGCACCCAGCCCTAGCCAATCAACCAGACCATGGCACTAAGTGCCTCACCCAGGCTTTGCTTCAACACCTCCAGAGATGGTGACTCCACCACCTCCCTGGGCAGCCCATTTCAATGGCAAATCACTCTTTCTGTATTATATTATAGTAATATATAGTAATAGTACTCAGTAATAGTATTAGTTAATAGTGAAAGTATTACTAGTAAAAATAATGTTGAGAAAGTTCTTTATTTGTGCAGTGCTTCAAGAATGAAAAGGGTTAAATAAATCCAACTAGTACTCAAAATTCGTGTGAGTAAGAAGAAAAATAGGTCCAGTGAGTTAGTCTGGAAAACAATTAGCCAAAAATTGTCATTCCTTCTTTGGTCTGCCTTTGGTGGAAAGCTAAACCCCAGGATTGTTACTTTCTGCCCTGTGAAAGCTGATTGGGAATTAAGGGATGGTTTATAATGAAACGACAACACATCGCGTCCATGAGTGTGGGTTTAGGGGACTATGATATTCCCCTGTGAAACTGTAATTCATTTAACACTTTCTAAAACATGGATGTGCTTAAATACTTTGAGTGCTGCACACAGCACAAACTCTCTGAAGCACAACTTCTAGGGGGGCACGGTGAGATCTGACATTTCAAATACCGAGGAAACAAATCGCTGTCTAGCAGAGCAGACAACAGGCTTGCAGAAGTTTGTACTTGAAAAGAATGAATTCAGGAAATACTTTGTGCCTGACTCTAGCAACAATCTCTTCCTCCCCAAGAGTGATCCCTGCTCTGTGCTTCACTGGGATGGCAAGCACACAGGATGTAAATATAGCTAAAGCAAATGTCCTCTTTTTGTATGGATCCGTGTCACTGTTTTTGCTTACGTGGGGTGAAAATCTCTTTTTCCCTCAGAAAAGCTCTGCCTTCTGCAACTGAAGCACCATTTCCTTCTCGAAGGACAGGCAAATGCATCCTAAAGCTGTCTAGGATGGCAGCCACTGCAGGATAACATTTTTAATCCAATCTGTCTCTGCTACTCAGCCACTGTTTCCAGTTCAGTATTGAATTATGTCATAATTCTCCTCCTCCCTGACCTGACTTCTGACCTTTATGACTAAGTGAGCAGGGAATCTAATACATAGATCAAGAGAGTCAGCATTGTTTTATGCTGTTGAAGCCATCTATGAATTTGAAAGAAAGTGATACTGTGGAGTCGTTCGTTTGATCTCTAGAATTGGTTATGTTTATTGATACACCTCTGAAAGAAAAACACAAGGAAGATACAAACATGTGTTGTTGAGCACCCCTTCCCCTTCCTTGAGAGGGCTGAACCAAGTATACCTGAAAACAAGGGATGTCCTTATTACTGTATGCTGAGCATCAGTGGTTTTCCTGTGTATTCCTAACCAGGACAGACAAAGACTGTGATTCTTTTGGTTGTTTTTTTTTTTGCCTTGCCACTCATGAAAGTGTTTACAGCAAAACAAAGTGGGCACAAGATGTCTGTTATCTAGAATCTTCAAATGAATCTAAATCAAATCTTCAATAGTCTTCTAACACTACCCAGAGCAGGGGGGATTTATGAACTGGATCCAAGATCTTCCCCATCCCAGACTACCTGCTTGTCATCGGCTTTCCAGTAATGGATAACTTAGGTGCTCTGCACATAGTCAAGATGACAGCTTAGTTCAAGAGTACCCAAGCGAGTAGGAAGTCTAGCAGGAGGGACACCTCCTAGAGTAAGGCAATTCTGAAATACAATCATAGAAGCAGTCAGGGTTGGAAGGGACCACAAGGATCACTTAGTTCCAAACCCCTGCCATGGGCAGGGACACTCTACCCTAGAGCAGGCTGCACACAGCCTCAGCCAGCCTGGCCTTAAACACCTCCAGCCGTGGGGCCTCAGCCAGCTCCCTGGGCAACCCATTCCAGCCTCTCACCACTCTCATGCTGAAGAACTTCCTCCTCACTTCCTTCCCTTTAGTTAACCCTTTTGTTCCTTTAAAGAAATGAAACCTGATTTCTGCATTTGGAAGAGCAATACTGCAGCTGTAATTCCCTGATACAGCTACAGCAAGTCCCAGTTTTCTTTTTAAACAGGGGTCAGCTTTCCTGCTGCAAGGCTGACCTGTCAAGACAATTCTCTTGTCTGAACTAAAAACCTGGATTGGTCTAGCAATATATATATTTTAATGTTTTGATCAATCAGATGCTTAAATCTTTAATCCCTATTATGAATGTTTGAAGGTGGCAAATGCACAGGTCCCCATCTGATGACTGCCTCCACATTTCCATTTTCCATATTCCATATAGCTGTTGTTTGTTTCATAATGTTTGCAGTAGCTTGCCAGATCAGTAAGGTAGATGTCACATTTCCCTGCTTGATTCCCAGCTGCTGTTGTCTCCCTTTAGTTCCACCAGTTAAAACCATCAGCAATTAAACATGAATAAGGTAACAGATCACCACCCTTTTAATTTGCTCATGTATTATGTCTATAATCTTTTAGATTCTTTTGTTGATGCTTAGGTTGCAAACTAAATTGCACCAAATGTATCAGCATCTCTTAAGTTTGAATGGTAACCTGTGTGAAGGGAACAGTACTGCCTTCAGTTCTCAACTCAGTTCTGCAGTTGTGAGGGTTTGGGTGTTCCCTGCACCCCTACACTTAAGAAAATCACCCAGACTAGACTTAGCCACTGGAAATCAAAGAATGAAGCTTTATAGTCGCAGCTTAGCACAAGATACAATCAGATATTGACAATCTCTACAGCTAGAGACAGAAATAGACCAGGTAAAAAGTAATACAGAAACACAGCAGCCCTCCCAGAAACCAGAGTCCCCAGGAGGGGCTCCCAACCACCCTTCCACCTCCTTTCCATCCCTCTACCTTACCCCAGGCTTTGCCTTATGTTCAAGGAGAGATTGGAGGATCAGCCAGGGGGGTTAGGAAGCAGACAGATTAGTTAGGCAGCAAGTTAGAGAGAGAAGTGCATGCAGCCAGAGCCCAGGAGCAACTCCCTCATCTGTCTTTGTGTTCTTGTTCTTATCCATTTCAGCAAGCCTCTGAGTGCAGCAGACATCAGCATTGTTTCCTTTTCACATCCTATCATCTAATTCCTCTCACCAAAATATCCCAGCTAGGCTCAAACTAGCACAGCAGTACAAGGAACCTTCCACTATCACACCAGAATATGTACCTTGTGCCTCCCATGGTGACTACAAAAGTTTTAAGACCCTGAAAAGCCTGGATGAGGCACTTGGTGCCATGGTCTGGTTCACTGGCTAGGGCTGGGTGCTAGGTTGGACTGGATGAGCTTGGAGGTCTCTTCCAACCTGGTTGATTCTATGATTCTATTCTATACTATGATTAGGTGACAGTAATCAGTAGGGGTGCTGGGCACTCAGCCATAATCACCAAAAGAGTATCATTCACCTGCTTTATATTCTGTTTATACCTGTTTTGTGCACTGTTCTGATATTCTTAAATGATAAAGATATCAAGATGTGAGGGAAAAAAACCCAAATTGAAGCATCACTCCAGCTAGTGGCTTTCTTGACCCTGCCTAAACCAGTCCTTGTTCAACAATACTGACTGCACATTTCAGTAACATTTGATTCCACTTAGATCTTATTTTCTTTAGTAGTAAGTAATGTTGTTGGCATACTGCAAGTGTTCTACTTTCTCTTCTATGTTGAGATCAAAAACAATACTAGGATGAGAAGAAGATTGAATTGGGTCTCCCAAATATTTTATGAGTCGACTAATTTAAAAAGGATTTGCATAAACATCAAGATTCCAGACAGGTAAAATGAAACAGCCAAAAGTATCAGTTTTGTGTTATGCTAGGAGTATACAAGCAGAGCTGCTTTAAAGTTAATGACCAATATTGGATAGAATAAAAGGTCAATGTATACAAAATCATATTTAAATTACAAGGGTAAAAAACCCTCTGCTATGAGTGTGTGCAATTACAGAACAGAAAAGTGGTAGTAGATAAAGAGCAACCATAGCTCTAATATCATAGTATCAGTGCCTCCTCTTTCACTGATAGGTTTGAAATCATTTGGACACATGATCCCAGGATTATCAATATGTGTTTCTGAAAGGGAATGAACACACTGTGGAGGAATTACACAGTGGCAAAATTATAGAACCAACCAGGTTGGAAGAGAGCTCCAAGGTCATCCAGTCCAACATATCCAAAAAGATCATCAGGTCCAGCCCTATCCACTCAACCAGACCATGGCACTAAGTGCCTCATCCAGGCTTCTCTTGAACACCTCCAGGGACGGTGACTCCAGCACCTCCCTGGGCAGCCCATTCCAATGCCAATCACTCTCTCTGCCAACAACTTCCTCCTAACATCCAGCCTAGACCTCCCCTGCCACAACCTCAGACTGTGTCCCCTTGTTTTGTTGCTGCTTGCCTGGCGGAAGAGACCAACCCCACCTGGCTACAGCTACAGGCTACTACCTTGAGGTAGTTGTAGATGGAAGTGAGGTCACCCGTGAGCTGTTCCTGGTCCAGCCCAGGATGCCATTGGTTTCCTGCCCACCTGGGCACACTGCTGGCTCATGTTCAGCTACTATCTGTCAGTACCCCCAGGTCCCTTTCTGCCTGGCTGCTCTCCAGCCACTCTGTCCCCAGCCTGTAGTTCTGCTTAGGGTTGTTGTGCCCAAAATGTAGAGTCCTGCAGTTAGCCTGGCCTGGAGCACAGCCCTGTGACGAGAGGCTGAGGGAGCTGGGGGTGTGCAGCCTGCAGCAGAGGAGGCTCAGGGCAGAGCTCATTGCTGTCTGCAGCTCCCTGAAGGGAGGCTGTAGCCAGGTGGGGTTTGGCTCTGCTGCCAGGCAAGCAGCAACAGCACAAGGGGACACAATCGGAAGTATGTGCCAGAGGAGGTCTAGGCTGGATGTTGTTAGGAAGTTGTTGTCAGAGAGAGTGATTGGCACTGGAATGGGCTGCCCAGGGAGGTGGTGGAGTCACCATCCCTGGAGGTGTTGAAGCCAAGCCTGGCTGGGTCACTTAGTGCCATGGTCTAGTTGATTGGCCAGGGCTGGGTGCTAGGTTGGGCTGGCTGAGCTTGGAGCTCTCTTCCAACCTGGTGGATTCTATGATTCTATGTTGCATGGGAGGTGCAGCAACTTCTAGGTATGCGGTTAGCTCATCTGATGAAGAAGCAGCATCATCTCTTGTTCGCAGACCCCACTTTGTGCCAGTGCTGAGGAGCACTCTGTATGGATGGAAATAAGTGACAAATATATCCCAGGACTATATCCATCTCTAACAGCTGTTCTGGCTGCTGGCCTGGCTCATTCCTGCAAGCTGTGTGAAACTTTAGAGCCCGTGGTTTGGAGGAGTGCGTAGGGACCCCTCCAGTTTGGTGCTTCTAGGGCAAAGTCTGCTCCCACTGGATTCAGAGGTAAAATACCTAAGGGTTTTAGCAAACCCAGGGTTTAGCAAACCCAAGCACACGCTTGGGGGGAAGGAATGGGTGTTAGCCACCTGCATGATGCCGATGTGCCTGCACACATTTGCCCCTGCCTTCCGCACTCCGCATCTGCACCTAGAAGCTATTGTAGGGAAAGTTCTGACTTCTGTGCTATTTTAGAAGCGCAGGGGGAACCGGTGAGTTTATATAAATATTGTGTAACGGTGATAGCCTCAAAACTTCAAGGTTGCTTTATATATTGCGGTGAGTCACTGAGAGTGTTGGCAGCGGGGGCAGGCAGCTCCCTGCTGCACTGGAGGCTGCGGTAGGCGGCGGAGCGCTCTCGGTGCAGCATGGAGCGACTCGAAGTCGAGAGGCAGTTTCCCTCAGGGAGCGGACCCAGGCTGCTCCTGGCACCGGCGCTCAGGGGCTCCCTCTAGCGGGACCTGTGGGGCGCCAGCGGTTTGCTTGCCGGCTCGTCGAGCTCGCAGCTGACCCACAAGATGGCTGACGGGCTGCGGGAGCCTCGGCATTGAGCCCCCCCCGCCCGTCCGCTCTGTCCGCTGCTGCCGCCTGCGCAGCAACGTCCAGGGCAAAGCTGCGACGCGCCCTTTGCCGACCAGTTTGTCTGCAGGCAGAGGCGCTGGCAGGATTCATTCCTGAGGCTCTACCGCTACCTTTTCTTCCGCCACTTCCATGTAAAGGCAGCCTGGACAGCTTACTGCCGGCCGCGGCCGCACCGGGCAGGACGCGCCCCGACTTCCCCACCGAGTCCCTGCGGGCGAGCGGGCGGGCAGGCCCACCCCCGCTGTCGGGCGGGGGCAGGGGTGCCAGCCTCGGGCCCCCACGCCTCGGGGCCGGGGGCGGTGGTGTCTCCGCGCCGCGGTAGGCAGCGCAGGGCACGAACCACAACTGTGTGCGCCGGCGGCGGGCTCCGGGCCTTGCGCTCCCTGCTTGCTCGTCCTTCCGCGGGGCCTTTAGGCGGACTCTTAAAACCAGCTTTCAAAAGCCTTAAGTCGTTCTGCGATGAGTACCGTTTGTCATTAAACCCGGCAGCGTCTGGGGGCCCTCTCTGTGTTGCTGTAGAGAAAACACTGCTGTAGAAAAGGCAGTAACCGGTTTAGCCTTCCAAAAGTGCTTTGGGTCGCTTGGCTTCCTGGTGCTGTTCTCTGCAGAAAGCTGCAGCGTGGAGTGCAGATGCTGATGGGGAGTTGGAGTGTTAGTGCGTCTTACGATTTTAGTTTGCTTAATACTGCTCTTTAAAGGTTTGGATTTGGGGGTTTTGGTGGTTGTGTTTTTTCCCTACATTCTGGGGTTGGTTCTGGTTATTTTTTCCCTAGATTGCGGAGTTGGTTTTGGTTTATTTTTTCCTAGACTGCGGAGTTGGTTTTGGTTTATTTTTTCCTAGATTGTGGAGTTGGTTTTAGGTTTTTTTCCCCCTAGATTGTGGAGTTGGTTTTGGGTTTTTTTCCCCCTAGATTGTGGAGTTGGTTTTGGGTTTTTTTCCCCCTAGATTGTGCAGTTGGTTTTGTTTTGGTTTATTTTTTCCTAGATTGTGGAGTTGGTTTTGGTTTTTTTTTTTCCCTAGATTGTAAAGTTGGGTTTGGTTTTTTTTTCCCCCTAGATTGTGGAGTTGGTTTTGTTTTTTTTTTTTCCCCCTAGATTGTGGAGTTGGTTTTGGGTTTTTTTTTTCCCCCTAGATTGTGGAGTTGGTTTTGGGTTTTTTTTTTCCCCCTAGATTGTGGAGTTGGTTTTGGTTTTTTTTTTTTCCCCTAGATTGTGGAGTTGGTTTTGTTTTTTTTTCCCCCTAGATTGTGGAGTTGGTTTTGTTTTTTTTTCCCCCTAGATTGTGGAGTTGGTTTTGGTTTTTTTTTCCCCCTAGATTGTAAAGTTGGGTTTGGTTTTTTTTTCCCCCTAGATTGTGGAGTTGGTTTTGGGTTTTTTTTTCCCTAGATAGTGGAGTTGGTTTTGGTTTTTTTTTCCCCCTAGATTGTGGAGTTAGTTTTGTTTTGTTTTTTTTTTCCCCTAGATTGTGGAGTTGGTTTTGTTTTGGTTTATTTTTTCCTAGATTGTGGAGTTGGTTTTGGGTTTTTTTTTCCCTAGATTGTAAAGTTGGGTTTGGTTTTTTTTTCCCCCTAGATTGTGGAGTTGGTTTTGGGTTTTTTTTTTCCCCTAGATTGTGGGGTTGGTTTTGTTTTGGCTTTTTTTTTCCCTAGATTGTGGAGTTGGTTTTGTTTTGGCTTTTTTTTCCCCTAGATTGTGGAGTTGGTTGTGTTTTTTTTTTTCCCCCTAGATTGTGGAGTTGGTTTTGGTTTATTTTTTCCTAGACTGCGGAGTTGGTTTTGGTTTATTTTTTTCCCCCTAGATTGTGGAGTTAGTTTTGGGTTTTTTTTTCCCCCTAGATTGTGGAGTTAATTTTGGTTTTTTTTCCCCCCTAGATTGTGGAGTTGGTTTTGTTTTGGGTTTTTTTTTTCCCCTAGATTGTGGAGTTGGTTTGGGGTTTTTTTTTGCCTTGTTTTTTAGGGTGTTTCAATATGGGAGTTTAGTTATGCTAAATTGGAGCTAATGTGAGTAGATAGTGTCCTGCTAAGCTTGCACTGCACGAAGAATCCGCGCTTGCCATCTGAGAGATTGGGGAAAACAGAGTTACTTCGAGGAGAAACGAACGGCTGGGTTCTTGAGTGCTTAATCCTGAAGTTATCTTAGCTGCAAAAGTAATTAAATTGGATTATTTTTCTTCTCGTTATACGAATAACGAGGGGCATGAAATAAGAGTGGGAAAACGTCACCGAAACAATTAAAACTGGCAGTGAAAAATAAGAGCTTTCCCCACCCCCCGACTCTTTCCCATACCTCCAGCATAATTGCATTTATAACTGAGTATGTGTCTCTTGTGGTCTCGATTACATCCTGTGTTTTTAGCTGGCAGCATTTCCTCTGCAGAGGCCCTGTTCTGTATGCCAGCATACATTTCTGTGTGTATTAGAACAGAATCGAAATAGTAAATGAAACTACAACCCCCCCCCCCCAAAAAAAAAAAAGTGGATTTTTAATAGCAATGTCTGGAACAAACCAAGAAACAGTTTATCTGTCATCCTGGTTCTTTTTGTAAAAGCAGGGAGTGTAGTAGCTTTGCACTGTCAAAGAAGACTGAGCAATCCATTTTAGTCACCAACCATATTCCACCGACCTTTATCTCATTCCTTAATAGTTCAGTGTTTGAAGACAGTGTTTTGTTTTGTTGTGTTGTGTTTTGTTTCTGGAGGCGAAGCTTGGCTTCTCCAAAGTATTCTGTGTTTCCAAATGGGAATGGTACATTCTCACCTCCAGGAAGATCTCTTTTTTTTTTCAGTTTGCAGAGAAACACTTTTTGAAGAGAGAATTCTGCTAACAGCTGTGTTCAATCTCTAGTAAAATCACTTCCTGAGAAAGAAAAAAAACCAAGTGAAATTAAACTTAATATACAAGCTTGCTTGGAATATAATACCATGGACTTAGGGAACTTGGTGATTATGAAACCCAATCCATTCACCCTGCTGAGGTAGTTTCTTGTAAATTGTGCACTATGGAAATATTTAATCAATGTCAGTGGTTTTGAAAGCTAAAATTCAGACATTTCGAATGTGTTTTTATTTTCAAACCCATTTCAGTGGAGTTTTAGTTTCTTTAGCCAATGGCAGTGGTTTTTAAAGCTAAAATGTGTACATTTCAAATGTATTCTTTTCAAAGACTTTTCAAATGGGTTTTTAGTTTCTTTAATTAATGCCAGTGGTTTTTAAAGCTAAAATTCAGACATTTCAAATGTATTTTTAGTTTCTTTAATCAATGTCAGTGGTTTTTAAAGCTAAAATTCAGACATTTCAAATGTATTTTTAGTTTCTTTAATCAATGTCAGTGGTTTTTAAAGCTAAAATTCAGACATTTCAAATGTATTTTTAGTTTCTTTAATCAATGCCAGTGGTTTTTAAAGCCAAAATTTAGACATTTCAGATGTATTTTTGTTTCCAAATACATTTCAGATGTGGGTTTAGTTTCTTTAATCCATGTCAGTGTTTTTTAAAGCTAAATTTCAGACATTTCGAATGTGTTTATATTGTCAAATACATTTCAAGTGTGGTTTTAGTTTCTTTAATCAATGTCAGTGGTTTTTAAAGCTAAAATTCATACATTTGAAATGTATTTTTGTTTTCAAATACGTTTCAATGTAGTTTTATTTTCTTTAGCCCATGTCAGTGTTTTTTAAAGCCAAAATTCAGACATTTCAAATGTATTTTTGTTTTCAAATACATTTCAAATGTGGTTTTAGTTTACTTCATCAATGTCAGTGTTTTTTAACGCTAAAATTCAGACATTTCAAACGTGGTTTTAGTTTCTTTAATCGATGTCAGTGTTTTTTAAAGCCAGAATTAAGACATTTCAAATGTATTTTTGTTTTCAAATACATTTCAAATGTGGTTTTAGTTTACTTCATCAATGTCAGTGTTTTTTAAAGCTAAAATTCAGACATTTCAAACGTGGTTTTAGTTTCTTTAATCGATGTCAGTGTTTTTTAAAGCTAAAATTGAGGCATTTCAAATGTGTTTTTGTTTTCAAATACATTTCAAATGTGTTTTTAGTTTCTCTAATCAATGTCAGTGTTTTTTAGAGCTAAAATCCAGACATTTCAAATGTATTCTTGTTTTCAAATACATTTCAAATGTATTCTTGTTTTCAAATACATTTCAAATGTATTCTTGTTTTCAAATACATTTCCAATGTATTCTTGTTTTCAAATACCTTTCAAATATGGTTTTAGTTTCTTTAATCAATGTCAGTGTTTTATTAAAAGCTAAAATTCAGACGTTTCAAATGCATTATTTTCACTCACCCACAGAGTGCTGCATTGGGTTTACTGGCTTGGGTTTTGGTGGTTGTTTTGTTTTGGTGTTTTTCAAAGGAAGGATTTTCCACCGTGGTTATGGTGAGGTTTGAAAGGAGAGGAGTTAAGGCATGAAGAATGGCACTCTTAACCTGCCCTAAATGTTTGGCCTTGTAAGTCCAACCATGAGACTAATTTAGAAAAGATATTTATAAGTGACAGTTTGTTTAAGAAACAAAACAAACCACCCAAACAAACAGCAAAACAATTAAATATGACCCTGTCCTTGAGTCAGAACAATTAAATATGACCCTGCCCTGCAGTTTTTCACAGAGGGAGTGAGAGGTATTACTTTTAACATGAAGTGGGAGATTCTGGGGTATATTTGTGCTGTGAGTAAAGGTAGACATTGAGCTAGCCTGCATATTGGTTAAGCATCACTCTTGTGGTATAGACTAGAAGCACAGAATAATGCTCATCTTGCAGCCAGACTTAAGCCATTGAAGCTGCAGCTCACCTTGTGCTGACCACACTGCTCAGGGTACGCGAGCTTCAGAGTGCAAAACAAAACCAAACTCATCCACATAACTGAAGCTCTGCGTTAGGATTGTTGACATCTACCTGTCCTTCTTCTGACCTCATGACCCAGGACTTCAAAACAAGACCAAACAGCAAACCCCAAACGGCTCAGTTGTATTAACTTTCAAATGAAGAAATGGAATGTTTAAATGCTGATGGGGGCTGAGCAGCTGAGTCAGTCATGGGGGCACTCCACTCAAGTCCTGCCTTATCTGGATCTTAATTCTGTATGGATGTTATGATCTAAATATATTTTTGCATGTATTTCTACAGTCTGCTTGGATGCAGAGTATAAGGATAAAGTTTCATATGTAGTTTTCTTATCGTTTGGATGAGTGCCATAGCCACAGGTTAGAGAGCCAATTCCCTTCTTCCTTACTATCTCTTCCGTTACTTTGGCATAAAAGTGACCATTTTGACAGCAGGTATTGAGAGGAATCCACTCCTGAATGCTCAGGGAGGCAGGGGTGTGAGCACTGACTCCAGGTTGAATTTGAGGCTCTTAACTGCTGTGTTCCAAACGTGTGTTTCTTCTGCAACTCCTCGTGTATGGTTCCTTCTGAAGCATGTGTGTTTTCTCTTTCCTTTTCTTTCACTCGAGTCATGAGTAACCTAAGGGCCTACCTTGGAACAGGAAATTCCAGGAGGGGGAAGGCCACCTACTATGTGCTACAATAGCCAGCCAAGTGTCCGACAAACTGCCATTTAACTTCTCCTGCTGTCAGCTTTAGAGAGAAACCCTATTTTCAGCAAGTTTTTGTTTTGCTTTAAAATCAAATTTCAGTTCCTGATTTACCAGGGGAGAGCAGAGGAAAAAAAAAGTAATCTGAAATACTGTAAAGTGTTCTAAATTCTGCTAAAAGTTAGCTTTTGTGTAACTGCTGACTTTTTAGTTGTATTTAGCTAAGAAAACGTGGAGAATTTCTCCTATATGAAGAATGTGGAGAGTTCATGCATGTGTGAGGAGCACAAAGTTCGTGCCAATATTAAGAATGTCTCCTTCTGATACATATTGGTAGTTGGAATGCAAATAAAACAAATTCTCTTTACTCTACCTGAGCTCAGTCACAGCTTCTAAGGAATTATTGTGGCTTCTTCAAAGTCAAAAGGTAAATAAATGTGTGAACTTTTAACCCATACATTCACATGCACAACATTTCCTATCTGGTAAGGACAGCCCTTAACTTTAGTAAGATGAGTTGGGTTTTGTGATTCATTCATCTAAGGAACTTTCAGGGCGAGTTAATTATCTGGTGTGAAACGGAGGGGTTCTCATTGCTGTATGGGCTGTTTTACTTCATTTTCGAATTACCTGTATTTATAGGTGTAAAAAGATAGGGGTAAACTGCAGTAGGGCAGGAGACGACTCATTGAAGTACAAATACTTTGGTACAGAAGCATGCGCTGGAAGTTTTCCATCAATGCAAATCAGAATAATTGCTTTCACCCCATTTGAGCTCGGTTACGGCTCTTAGGGAAGCAGAGTTTACTGTGTGCAGTTGGCTTGCTTGTAAAATGCAGCTTACATACTCATCTGTTGGATGATAAAGCCATTTTGGGAACAAAACTGGTTCATTTCTTAACCTCTTTTCTCTTTATTTGATCCAAATTCGTATAACTAAAATCAAAATGCTGCCCACCCCAACCGGTTTTTTTCGTCTTTTACCGCTGACAAAAGAACTGAGCATTTTTTCCATTCCTTGTCCAAATTGTTAAGATGCCCCTGAGGACCTTTGTTTACAGTGTCTCCTCATTCTTTTTTTCCCTTGACATTCTCCCCTCCCTCCAGCAGTGAGATTACTAATTAAAGAGAGGACGCGGTGACCCTGGGTTGTTTAGAAGTCACAGGAGAGGGGTGGTGGCACAATGACAAAACCATCCCTGCAGGAAGTAATCAGGCCTGAGACCCAGCACAATACTCACTTCCATCACCTGAAAAACCCTTTCAGTTTGGAGATGCAGCCCAGAAGCAGATTTATTTTCCCTTTAGTAAAGTGTCTTTTCAAACAAAGCCTCAGCATCTCTGTGTATTAGTCTGTTTGTTTTACAGGATCATTGTTATACAGGTAATGTTTTCTCTTAAATAATTACTGACAATGTATTTCTCTTAATAGGGTTTCTGAAGTAAAAGCAATGTTAGTAGAATCATAGAATCAAGCAGGTTGGAAGAGACCTCCAAGCTCAAAGTATTTCTCTTAATAGAGTTTCTGAAGTAAAAGCAATGTTAGTAGAATCATAGAATCAAGCAGGTTGGAAGAGACCTCCAAGCTCAAAGTATTTCTCTTAATAGAGTTTCTGAAGTAAAAGCAATGTTAGTAGAATCATAGAATCAAGCAGGTTGGAAGAGACCTCCAAGCTCAAAGTATTTCTCTTAATAGGGTTTCTGAAGTAAAAGCAATGTTAGTAGAATCATAGAATCAAGCAGGTTGGAAGAGACCTCCAAGCTCAAAGTATTTCTCTTAATAGAGTTTCTGAAGTAAAAGTAATGTTAGTAGAACCATAGAATCAAGCAGGTTGGAAGAGACCTCCAAGCTCAAAGTATTTCTCTTAATAGGGTTTCTGAAGTAAAAGCAATGTTAGTAGAATCATAGAATCAAGCAGGTTGGAAGAGACCTCCAAGCTCAAAGTATTTCTCTTAATAGAGTTTCTGAAGTAAAAGCAATGTTAGTAGAATCATAGAATCCATCAGGTTGGAAGAGACCTCCAAGCTCATCCAGTCCAACCTCTCACCCAGCCCTATCCAGTCATCTAGACCATGGCACTAGTAGCACACTGTCAAATATCATCTACATTTGTCTTTAATTTCAAGGGAAAAGGAGTTGCTTACCATGATATCATCCAGCAGGGTTATGATCTTATCTTGTATGTATGAATTTTACAGTATTATTACAGCTTTTGTTACTTGCTTGCTCATCAGTACAGTGCTTTACAAGCACCTAGTGACAGAGAAATTCAGGATTCATTCCAGATGAAGTTTTTTTGGAAACCAGACCAAAAATCCATCACGTTGGATTTATACCTGTGAAAAGGAGGTTTCTGTTTATCCAGAAATCTTTGCTGCAGGGCATTTCCAGCGTAAGGTAAAGGCAGTGTCCTGCAGCCTGCGCCAGGGCACCGCCTGCTCCGGTGCAGCGCTCTGCTGGCAAAGCCAGGGAGACTCTGTTGATATGTTAGTGCAGCCAATTAGATAAACCAGCAGGCTCTAGCCCTAGCACTCAATCTCCAGTGTTATCTGTACACTTTTATCTTGTACCCATAAAAGAATCCAGCTGATTTCAGTAGCTATCCAATTGGGCTGGCCTGTGTAAATCAGATTGCAGTGTTAGCAACACGATACCTAGCATTCCTGTTGAATCCAGGGAAAAAACAGTCCTGCTGTCTGGGAGCTGGACCCAACATACAATTTAAAATGCATAATTAAGGTTTTGTTTTACTTTATTTTTATCTTTAGAGATTTAGTAATGATGACTAAAAGCAGCTAGGAGAAACATTAAAAGAGCCCTGTTTGAGGTAGAGAAGGAAACTCCGTTGTACCTTACTTTGCAGCCTGAACAAACCAGTGCCTTCTTAAAAATAATAGCCTAACTCTCAGATTTTGTCTGAATTAGGGGTTTGGTTTGGTTGGTTGGTTTTTTTTTGCTTTGATTTTAGTTCTGTGGGATTTTGGGTGGGTTTTGGTTGGGTTTTTTGTTTGGTTCTTTGGTTTTTAGGTATTATGATAACTGGGGAAAAAAAGGTTTTGCTAAGTCCATTTCATTTCACTATCAATCTGTGCAACGAGGTTTACACTTAAGAAGTAAACATTGTCTCTTCAGCCTAATTTAAAGTCTAAGTGTAGCCTAAGTATGGTAGACATGGTTCCACTGGATCAGTCAGTTCCATGTGTCTAAGATGCCTTTCAGTTTCATTGTTAAAGGGTCTAAAATATATAAGGGGGAAAAAAGTGTATCCGTGTTTTATACCAGTCAAAGATATCCTGGTGAAATGCCAGTAAGAGTTTCAATATTGTAGACAGCAAGCATTAGAATTTTGATAGTCTTTGTCCCATGAACTTCTTTTTTCACCCTTAAGTTTTTTTACTCCCTCAAAAGCTAAGGTGATGTCAGTTCTGATTGTCTAGTGGCCTTGCTTGCATCTTCAGGAGGACACTATGTCCCAGGACTCTAAATCAGCCTGAAAAACAGATCGTATCCTTCCCTGCAGTGACTCTGTGACCCTTCACACCTACTCAGACCCTGAGCTGGCTCTGTAACTAGAGCCCTACAGTTGTTACCGTCTGGGCAGCAGCAAAGAGCTAATAGCAGCAAACCCTAGTACTGTGGTCCCATGCTCGTTAATGCCAGATCCGTGCCTTGCAGGACTGCTTGGCTCTGCAGACCTGTACCAGCTGCATTGCTGCTGAGGCAGAGTGCATAGTGCAGGCCTTTAGGATCGTAGAGGTGGTGCAGTACCCGCAGCCTGCCCGCAGCCTTCCTGTGCTGCTGCCCACTTTCTCTATTAAATGTGGGCAGTGTAACAGCAGCTCCTGAGCCAGGAGGGGTTTCTGGCACCGCTAAGGGAGCAGACTCCGTGTCTGATAGAGGAGACACTGCCTGGGATTGAGCGGTGGTGTCCAACGTCCTCCAAGCTACCAGCTTTTAGGATGTGAGTGCAGTGACTGTCCAAGGGAAAGAGCCTGCTTGGAATGAAAACACCAAGATTTTGGACACTATGATGCTAGAGTAGAAAGGAGGCAAAAAGGGACGAAAAAAATGCAGTCTTAGTAACCTTCAGTTGCAGAGCGGTGCAGATATTTGAGACTGTGATGAGGCATAGACATTATTGGACTAAAACTGTCACTTGTCAAAAATGTGGGGGGAAAAAAGGACATCCTGTTTGTTTTCTGAGTGCCTTTCACCCATCTGTGCATGGGAGAGCCCATTTGTGCTGAGTATCATATGGCTGGTGCAGCTTTGATCTAGGACAGGGGTCCTGAAAACTTGATTTAGTATCTCAGGGAATCACAGCATAACTGATTCAGACCAAGAAGTATCAGGCAGTGTTCTTGTCAGCACTGTTGATTATTGCACTGCCCATTTGACTGGATTGTTATTGTTCAGATGCCTTTCTGGTTTGGTAATGGCTGTATTTCACATTAAAGTTCAATGGTTTAATTAAGGAAATGACTGAAGAGGAAGTTACTGTAACTGTGATTTCAGCTTTTAAAGAAAGGTTTGCCATACAGGCCAGGAAATCTGTGAACTTAAGCATTTTGTTACATATGGGACATCTCCACTTGGCTTTTTAAAAGTGAGGAATATTTTTAAGCCACTGCTATTCAGGTGGCTAAATCGCACCAATTCCCTTCTCTTTGTGAAGCTTTACTACTTTCTTTCCAAGCATATAGCATATGACAGTGTCTTTATCCCTAAAGTACAGTTTTAAGCACAGACGAATTCATCTGCAAGTTTAACTGAGGTCTGAAGACAAGACTAAGAACATGCCTCTTGAAATGAAAATGTTTTACGTGCCGCTACACAACCCCTCGAGTAGCTGCTTGCTTTCAGTTTTGAGTGTGGTCAGGGCTCTGCACTCAGACTGCATCTCGGCATTGGTGTTCCCTAGGAAGCTGGGTGGGATTTAGAAGTTCCTGCCTCTGTGCCTGGGGCTAGCCAAGCCTCTTTGGCCTTACAGCTGCTCGCTACACCAGAACAGAGCAATTAACCAGTTAGGAAAAATATATGGGTGCTGCACTTTGGCTACAACAACCCCATGGAGAGATACAGGCTAGGGTCGGAGTGGCTGAGAGCAGCCAAACAGAGAGGGATCTGGGGGTGCTGATTGATACCCGCCTGAACATGAGCCAGTAGTGTGCCCAGGTGGCCAAGAGAGCCAGTGGCATCCTGGCCTGCATCAGGAATGGTGTGGCCAGCAGGAGCAGGGAGGTCATTCTGCCCCTGTACTCTGCACTGGTTAGACCACACCTTGAGTGCTGTGTTCAGTTCTGGGCCCCCCAGTTTAGGAGGGACATTGAGATGCTTGAGCATGTCCAGAGAAGGGCGACGAGGCTGGGGAGAGGCCTTGAGCACAGCCCTACGAGGAGAGGCTGAGGGAGCTGGGATTGGTTAGCCTGGAGAAGAGGAGGCTCAGGGGTGACCTTATTGCTGTCTACAACTACCTGAGGGGTGGTTGTGGCCAGGAGGAGGTTGCTCTCTTCTCTCAGGTGGCCAGCACCAGAACAAGAGGACACAGCCTCAGGCTGTGCCAGGGGAAATTTAGGCTGGAGGTGAGGAGAAAGTTCTTCCCTGAGAGAGTCATTGGACACTGGAATGGGCTGCCCGGGGAGGTGGTGGAGTCGCTGTCCCTGGGGCTGTTCAAGGCAGGATTGGACGTGGCACTTGGTGCCATGGTCTGGCCTTGAGCTCTGTGGTAAAGGGTTGGACTTGATGATCTGTGAGGTCTCTTCCAACCCTGATGATACTGGGATACTGTGATACTGTGATGTGTATCTCTGTAGATTTAAACTGCATAGGTTTACTTTTCCAGTGCACCCCCAATGAACAGTTGATTGGGTCCAGCTAAGGAGTCTGGTACAGACTCACAGAATCAACTTTAGAGGTTTGAAGGGACCTCCAGAGATCATCGAGTCCAAACTCCCTGCCAAGGCAGGATCACATAGGGTAGTTCACTCAGGAGCTCATCCAGGCAGGTTTTGAAAGTCTCCAGAGAAGGAAGACTCCACAACCTCTCTGAGCAGACTGTTCCAGTGCTCTGGAAGGGTGAAATAGGTGGCTGGCACGGATGTGGAGAGGGAGTGCTGTGTTGGGAAGAGATATCTCTGAAATCAGATCTGCTACAAAAGGAGGAGCAAAGTCTCAGTGAACAAAAAAAAAAACCCACCACCACCAAAACCCGGAGCTCACATCCACTCACTACGAGAAGCACTCATTCTGCCAAATGGTTTGTTTATTGGCTTGATCAGCCACCAGATCATTACAGTGGTACAGTAAATAGCAGTAAGTGCTGTGCGTCATCCCAAGCCTGGAGTTTCTCAGCATGAAAAGGCATGAGGAGTTTTTTTTCTTGTTTAGTATGTTTACTTTGCAGTTCTTGAAAGGAGCAAGGAGCAGTCTAGTATCCAGCACAAGCTAAGGTCTGTAGGTAGGTATCATCAAATCATTTCCATCGTAGAGCAAGCTGCCTAGCAGGCAGTCAGCACTGACAGTCAGAAAGTAGCTGGTAGTTAATAGGAAGCACATTGCTTGGCTGTTTTAACATTTCAGCAGAGGACTTCTATCACTGTTTTGAGTCAATTTGGTAGTTTTATCAGCCAAACATAATAGAAAATCAGTAATTAGACAAAGCAATAAAGCCAACTGTAGCCGAGGAATCGAAAATACAGTTTCTAAGAGGATGTGTTATTTTCAATGGCAGTGTTATGGTAATGCATTCTAGAATTAACCTTTTAGTTTATTTAAAACTGCCTTTGTTAAAAAAAAAAATTAAAGGTTGTCTATGTGGGTGACATTTGAAGGACTTAAGCTGATTTTTGTGAGGAAAATAAACAGCCTCTTTCTGTATTTTACAGTGACAGCAGTGAGAATTAGGGTGAGGAAGCTCGGGCATGAGTTCCTCGGTTTGTGTTACCCTGCTTGAATGGCTTTGTGGCCAGATTGTATGCTGTGGTGCAAGAGATTTAATTTATTGCTTTTTTTTTTTTCATAAATTGAAGATTCAGGCTGGGTTTTGTTTTGCAGTATAAGTGGTTCATATCTCAAAGTTTTAGCTTCTCCAGTTTCTCTTTCCTGTTCTCCGAGGAAGAGCAGTTTGGGCCAATCCGCTGGCGTAGCCAACGCAAAGCCCACTGATTATAGTCACCAAGGGATTAGTGCAGCTCTCTGGCTTCTTTTCACTTTGGCCTAGTTCCTGCAAAGTCATGTGGCTACATGATTGACTCACATGAACCATCATATCATATGTTGCTGCTAAGAAAAAGAGGTTTATTCTTTCTCAAGTTACTGAGTGCTAAAGTGGGTTAAAAAAACATACTAAATACCTAGTAACGTCCAAAAAAGAGTTAGTAGTTTTCACAGGCTTTAGTGACTGCTATCAGGAATCATAGACTCATAGAATCAAGCAGGTTGGAAGAGACCTCCAAGATCATCCAGTCCAACCTAGCACCCAGCCCTGGCCAATCAACCAGACCATGGCACTAAGTGCCTCATCCAGGCTTTGCTTGGATGCCTCCAGGGATGGCAACTCCACCACCTCCCTGGGCAGCCCATTCCAATGCCAATCACTCTCTCTGTGAAGAACTTCTTCCTAACATCCAGCCTAGACCTACCCTGGCACAGCTTGAGACTGTGTCCCCTTGTTCTATTGCTGGTTGCCTGGCAGAAGAGACCAACCCCCACCTGGCTACAGCCTCCCTTCAGGTAGTTGTAGAGAGTAATGAGATCACCCCTGAGCCTCCTCTTCTCCAGGCTAAACAGGCCCAGCTCCCTCAACCTCTCCTCATAGGATTTGTGCTCCAGGCCCCTCACCAGCTTTGTTGCCCTTCTCTGGACATGTTCCAGCACCTCAACATCTCTCTTGAATTGAGGGGCCCAGAACTGGACACAGCACTCAAGGTGTGGCCTGACCAGTGCTGAGTACAGGGCAAGAATAACCTCCCTTGTCCTACTGGCCACACTGTTCCTGATGCAGGCCAGGATGCCATTGGCTCTCTTGGCCACCTGGGCACACTGCTGGCTCATCTTCAGCTTACTATCTATCAGTACCCCCAGGTCCCCTTCCTCCTGGCTGCTCTCCAGCCACTCAGTCCCCAGCCTATAGCGCTGCTTGGGGTTGTTGTGGCCAAAGTGCAGAACCCTGCTGTTGACATTAGCATGACTACAAAAAGAGCTTCCTTTACTCAGGGTTTTTGTCAGTACATTTGCAGTTGATGTAAGAACACTCCTCATTCATAGGATCAGTCAGGGTTGGAAGAGACCACAAGGATCAGCTAGTTCAAACCCCCTTGCCATGGGCAGGGTCACTTGTGATGGTTTGGGTGTTCCCTGCCCCCCCAGTCTTTTGGAAATCACCCAGACTAGACTCAGCTGGCTCTAGAAATTGAATGAAGCTTATTATTTATAGCTTAGCACCATATACAAGCAGAGATTTACAGTATATATAGGCAGAAATAGACAAGGTAAAATGCAATACAGAAACACAGCAGCCCTCCCAGAAACCTGAGTCCCCAGGAGGGGCTCCCAACCACCCCAACCTTCCCCCTACCCCTCTCAACCTTACCCCAGACCCAAGGAAGAATGGAGGTTTGGCCAGGGGGTTAGGAAGCAAAGTGGATCAGTCAGAGAAACGGAGGGTGAGGTTAGAGGAGAGATGCAACTCCAAGCTTGCCAGCAGGAGAAGTGCCTTATCTATGTTTTGATTCTTATTTTTATACATCTCAACAAGCCTATGAGCAAGGTAGACATCAGCCTTGTTTTCCTTTCACAGCCTGTAACCTAGTCCTTCTCACCAAAACATTCTAGCTAGGCTTAAACTAGCACAACACTCTACCCTAGAGCAGGCTGCCCACAGCCTGGCCTTAAACACCTCCATCTGTGGGGCCTCAACCACCTCCCTGGGCAACCCATTCCAGCCTCTCCCCGCTCTCATGCTGAAGAACTCCCTCCTCACCTCCACTCTGAATCTCCCCACCTCCAGCTTCGCTCCATTGCTTCAGGTACTGTCACTAGATTGCCTACATGCAAGCACAGAAATTAACCTGTATGCTTAAACAGTCTAAGGCAGTGTTGGGAACAACCTTTCTGTGGAACGAAGTAGCAATTTGAGTGGGAATATAATGAGCAAGGGGATTAAAATGGAACTCTGCAGGCATATTTAGATTTCCAACTTTTCTTTTTGTGCCTTTGAGACGATGTCTGTAGTTCTGATAAAGATCCTTCTCGAGTTGTGCAACAGTGAGAGCTCTCTGCTCGGAAAACAGTCTGAAATTTCTTGGATGCAGAATGTGATTTATGTAACGTTTCAGCTGACATGATCTGACATGTTTTTATGAATTCCTTTGCAAGACAAAAATGCCTCTAGTTGCAATTTATAGTAATGAAACTCTCTGCTGTAAAGTAACCGATTGCAGTGAAGGTGTAAGGAGCGAGCATGTTTGCCTCTTCAAAGCCATTAACCTCTCCTTGTTCCTAGGCTACTTAAGCCTCTGTTCTGCACCAGTGTTATCTGTGAGGCTCCAAAATCTGTCTGTTTGTCCAGACATCATTCTGCTTGTGATGGTTTGGGTGTTACTCCCCCCCACTTAAGAAAATCACCCAGACTTGACTCAGCTGCTGGAAGTTGAATGAAGCTTTTTATTTACAGCTTAGCAAAGCAGATATTTGCAATCTCTACAGATGGAGACAGAAATAGACAAGTTTAAAGGTAATACAGAAACACAGCAGCCCTCCCAGAAACCAGAGTGCCCAGGAGGGGCTCCCAGCCACCCTTCTACCTTCTCCCCACCCCTCTACCTTATCCCAGCCTCTGCCTTACATTCAAGGTGAGTTTGGAGGGTTGGCCAGGGGGGTTAGGAAGCAGATGGATTACTCAGGCAGCAAGTTAGGTTAGAGAGAAGTTATAGAATCATAGAATCAACCAGGTTGGAAGAGACCTCCAAGATCATCCAGTCCAACCTAGCACTCAGCCCTGGCCAATCAACTAAACCATGGCACTCAGTGCCTCATCCAGGCTTTGCTTGAACAGCTCCAGGAACAGTGACTCCACCACCTCCCTGGGCAGCCCATTCCAATGCCAATCACTCTCTCTGACAACAACTTCCTCCTAACATCCAGCCTGAACCTGCCCTGGCACAGCTTGAGACTGTGTCCCCTTGTTCTATTGGTGGATGCCTGGCAGAAAAGCCCAACCCCACCTGGCTACAGCCTCCCTTTAGGTAGTTGTAGACAGCAATGAGGTCACCCCTGAGCCTCCTCGTCTCCAGGCTAAACAACCCCAGCTCCCCCAGCCTCTCCTCATAGGGTTTGTTCATGCAGCCCCAGAGACAGAGAGCAAATCTGTTATCTATGTTTGTGTTCCTGTTCTTACACATCTCAGCAAGCCTATGAGTGCAGCAGACATCACCACTGTTTCCTTTTCACAGCCTAGCATCTAATTCTTCTCACCAAGATATCCCAGCTAGGCTCTAACAAGCACAGTGCTTCACCAAATCTAGCTGGATGGTATTTTGTGCTGGAGTTCAGCCAATTGGGTTAACAAATATATCCAACAGATAGCTAAATACAACAAAGCTCCATCTGTAAATATTCATGTGAGAACTTTGCAGTGATCTTTACAACAATAAAGGGTAAATTGTGGCTTAGAGTCAAAGAGCAATATTTTGATAGTATTTAATTGTGTTTATTGTGTACTTCTGGGATTTTTTTAGGGAATAACTGGATCAGCTTCTGAAGTGGGAAGTTGTTTATTTGGTTGTTTTGGTAGATACATAACAAAAGAGAAGAGGAGGCTCAGGGGTGACCTTATTGCTGTCTACAACTACCTGAGGGAAGGTTGTGGCCAGGAGGAGGTTGCTCTCTTCTCTCAGGTGGCCAGCACCAGAACGAGAGGACACAGCCTCAGGCTGCACCAGGGGAAATTCAGGCTCGAGGTGAGGATAAAGTTCTTCACTGAGAGAGTCATTGGACACTGGAATGGGCTGCCCGGGGAGGTGGTGGAGTCGCCGTCCCTGGAGCTGTTCAAGGCAGGACTGGACGTGGCACTTGGTGCCATGGTCTGGCCTTGAGCTCTGTGGTAAAGGGTTGGACTTGATGATCTATGAGGTCTCTTCCAACCTTGGTGATACTGGGATACTGTGAAAAGCCTGATGTGCATACAAGGGGACGTGTTCATATAGATTCATGTCAAAACACATAGAGAAAATGATCCAGGTTTCCTTCCTGCTAGTAGATCATCCATTTCCTCCTAGTAAGCAATCTTGGAAGGTTCACATAGCCATTTGCTGAAATCCTTTTTGCCCTATAGCACCATTCAGCAAATACTGCTGGGAGTTTTGCTGTGCTCAGAAAATAAGTGCAGCAAATTGTACTGCAAACATTGAAACTCTGTGAAGATCTGGTCCCTGGGGAGCTTAGTGCAAAGTTCTTTTTGAAGATCCCAGAATGGAGAAAATCCTGGCTATGCAGAGCCTCTGAGAGAAACTGCAGTAGTGGAAGATAGGGGAAGGAGTTGCCAGGGCAGTGAAGAACTTCAAAGAATGTTGGAACCAGGGGCGAGAGTTCAACCTCTACTTCTTGTGTTATTTGAACTCGCTCACCCAACTCTTTTGCACTGCATCTGCACAAAAATGGCTGGGGTCTGGTTGCTGCAGCAGCCTCACTTTGCTGGAATCTGACTGAAAATACATGGCTAAAAAAAGTGATCACTGGTGAAAAATGTTCTGGCTAACATTTCATGAGGGAGCCCTAGATAGAGAGAAGCCACTAAGCCAGCAGCACTTCCACCCATGGGGGAACACACACCGTGACTTCTCCCAGCTGTATGCTGTGTGTTCCTGCAGCTTCGATTGTGATGGTCTTGTTGAAATACCTTAGTGACTACAACTGGCTGAAGGGAGGCTGCAGCTGGGTGGGGTCGGTCTCTTCTGCCAGGCAAGCAGCAATAGAACAAGGGGACACAGTCTGAAGTTGTGGCAGGGGAGGTCTAGGCTGGATGCTAGGAGGAAGTTGTTGTCAGAGAGAGTGATTGGCATTGGAATGGGCTGCCCAGGGAGGTGGCTGAGTTGCTGTCCCTGAAGATGTTGAAGCCAAGCCTGGCTGAGGCACTTAGTGCCATGGTCTGGTTGACTGGACGGGGCTGAGTGCTAGGTTGGGCTGGATGATCTTGGAGGTCTCTTCCAACCTGGTTGATTCTATGATTCTATGAGCCAACTCAAGTCTGTTATGGTGGCACACACACAGGAAAACAAAAAAGGCAGAAGATCTTATTTTCAGCATCCCTGAATGGTTACCTGGAGTCATTAGATCACAAAAGCACAATGAAAGTGCTCTCACTCTTACCCAAATAAAGGCACCCACTGGGTAAAGTTCCTACTGATGAGGGCAGGATTTAATTCAAGTATTTATCTTTGACCTGTGTAAAATGATACTGGTGAGCAGACCTGTGAAATATGGTTGTGCACTGATAGATTTGAATCCAACTTCAGAGAATATGTTGAAAGCAACCATAAGAATCTGCCTAAACAAACACAAATCTTAATTATGATGCCATGAAATATATCCCACAGTGATTTTTTTTTTTGCTGTGCCATCCCATAACATTCAGTATGGAAAAATGAGTTAATAATTCTGTTAATTACTTTCTGAAATAAATTGTCCCATCCATCTTGATTAATTTACTGATTACCTGAACATAAATATTCAGCTCATGTCTGCATTTAAAATTTCAGGAAATTATGAAGGTGAAGACACAGACTTGGGGTAGGAATGAAGTTTGTTCAGCTCAGAGTGACAGAAAGCCCTGTTTGCAGCCAGTGGCTGCACAGTGTGTCAACAAATGGTCTTGTTGAGATGCTTCTGCATTTCACCTGTCTCTGGTGCATCACCCACATCATCTTCCTCCAGATACAGGGTCCTACAGCCCATCAGGGAAGACTTCAGCAGCAGCAGCTGTGTCCTTCTTTCACCCCCATGAGTGGGCTGTGCAAGCTGCAAACAATCACAAGGCATGGGGAACCCTCCCCTGTGGGAGGGTTCTCTCATTTAGTTGGGGCAATTAATGAGGCAGGAATTATAAAGTATGTCGTTAATATTATTAAATTATATAGTATAAACATTAATACATGATAGAAAAATACACATTCTATTATATAAATATTAATATATAACACACAATATAGGTATGAAATTGTATATTATAAAGATGTAGTTAATATTATTGAATATGTAGTTCATTTTATTTCTGGAGAGCCCTGCCCACGACTATATACAAATTAGTTACATTTGAGTTCTAACTTGGTCAAGAAGATCTTCCCAAGGATGCTTCTGGGCAATTCATTCAGTTAGGAGAATCAGAAGAATTGGACAAGTTTAGCCACAAAATGGCTTTGCCTCACTTGCAAATAGGCAGCCTGGAGCCCCAGGGCAAGTCTGTGCTGCTCACTGTGGGGGAGTAGGAATTTCAAGCTAGTCCCTGGCTCCTTTGTGGCAGTGTTGGAGCCCTTGAGAGGCTTCCAGATCTTCCCAGGGTGCTGGGAAAGAGGCAGATGATCTCTGACCTGATCCTGGTTGCTCTTGGCACAGAGGTTTGCAGAGGTGCAGGCAGGTCTCTTGCAGATGTGCAGAGAGCACCATGTCAGTGGCACTTCTTGCCATGTGAGGCACTGAAATGCCTTCTCCTGGGAAACTTGAGGCACTTCAGTTTCCAGGTAGTTCAAGCCCAAAGTATCAGGACTAAGGTGGTCTGAAGCACGAGGCAGAGCAGAACACATTGTCCAAGAGCAGTGAGGCAGAGGCAGCTCAAGTGCTTGCAACTTAACCCAATGTCTATTACCTGCCTGAGTGCAAAGGTTCCTTTGGCCATGGAGATTCACCAATCAAAATGGCATCTGCAAAACTGACTCTATCAGGTGAGCCCAGGGCTTGCTCACCATTATTTGGGCAAGACACCAACAGGTACCCTGTGGGTACCTGCTTATCATGTTGGGAGGGGACATAATGGCCCAAGCCTTTGCTTTCCTCCAGCCCTTGTTTCCCGCATCAGCAGAAGGGTGAGGCAAGCCAGGACATCCAATAGGCCTATTGCCTGCCAGGACAGTCTCTCATTGCCATGGCCACTGGGATGAATTTACTGGGGAAAAAGAATGTTCTTGTTCTGAAGATGTATCTGTTGATCCTTTCATTCTGTGTTGCACTGGTGCTGTGAATGTAACAAGTGCATAACTTCCAAAGTCAGAGGAGAAGGGCACACATTCTTAGGGGAAAAAACAACATCCAGCTTCTTTGGCAGACAAACCCATCATGCCTGTCAGAGGTGTAAGGGACACCTGGCACTTCAGAAATGATTCTGCTGGGCTTTGTGTAGGTACTTTTATTTCAAAGGTCCCGAAAATGAACTAAGCTTCAGAGTAATTGTTGAATATTTGCTTACCTTCTCTCACATGATCTGAATTTTCCCCTTTGTACTCTAATTTAGGTCTTCATAATCAGAATGTTTTCTCTAAACAAGTATCTTTATGTGTGATTATCAAACAAACTTTGAGGCAAAAGGCTGTATGTTCTGAAACAGATAAAATCTCTATGCCCCTTTGGAGTCTAGCTGGAAATTAGTTATTCACACTTGATCTGAGATCATGTAAATGGGCACCAGTGAGCCAGGACAGTGTTGGCAGTGTACTCAGAGCAGTCTGAGCACTGTAAAGACATTTGCAGGTCAGAAATGAGGTTAATTGACAGGGACATGTGTGAGGACAGGAAAACTTTGTACAGTGCTTGTCAGTAGGTAGAACTGTCAATTCTTCACTTGACCACTAGTATTTGTCAAACAAATACAACAGCCTTTGTTCCAGGGCTCCAGCTGAGTCATCTTAGGACAACACTGTTTGTAAAGAGCCATGTTTTGGGGGGTTATTCCAAGATATCCACTCTTGCTGGTTGCAGTCATCCAGTCCGGGTTGTCACTGCTCTCAGTGTGACTGTGATCTGCAGCAGAGGTTTGCAGAGTGCTCTTTGCTCTGCTCTTTTCCTCAGGTGCTCTTCAAGCCTGTAACTGTTGTCACTAATTTTGCACTGGTGACAACATTATTTTGGCATAATCGTATTTTAAGTGACTTTTCCTGCATTTTTCCTCTTTCTCCGTCATGAGCCATTTTGAATATAGAGTGTGTTGCAATACAGCCTGCTCCTGATTGCTCTAGTACAGAATTTGCTTGTCATACAAACAGTGCATTTTTCTTTCAAGGCTTCCATGTATGCATCTTGTTTTGTAGCTGTGGAAAGGCCAGGTAAGGACCTGAGGGGTTTTCTTTTCCATAACCCAAGAGCACTGACAAATCTGGAGCTATTTCAAAGACTTAACTAATGAGGAATCATAGCATTTTTCTTGGGGCTCCTGTTGGAGTGGCAGGTGACTGGCAGCCTGTGTGCCCACTTTGGAGCATGGCCATAATGACCCATTTGGAACTATTTGTGTTGGTACACACATGTGTTGGTTGTTTTGGCTTAGCTTGGCTATTTACCTAGCTAAGCTTTTACATAACCTGTTACAATCTGAATCTTGCTTTCATATAATAGAATCATAGAATCAACCAGGTTGGAAGAGACCTCCAAGATCATCCAGTCCAACCTAGCACCCAGACCTATCCAATCAACCAGACCATGGCACTAGGTGCTCCATGCAGCCTTTGCTTGAACAGCTCCAGGGATGGCAGCTCCACCACCTCCCTGGGCAGCCCATTCCAATGCCAATCACTCTCTCTGCCAACAACTTCCTCCTAACATCCAGCCTAGACCTCCCCTGCCACAACTTGAGGCTGTGTCACAGTATCACAGTATCATCAGGGTTGAAAGAGACCTCACAGATCATCAAGTCCAACCCTTTACCACAGAGCTCAAGGCCAGACCATGGCACCAAGTGCCACGTCCAATCCTGCCTTGAACAGCTCCAGGGACGGCGACTCCACCACCTCCCCGGGCAGCCCATTCCAGTGTCCAATGACTCTCTCAGTGAAGAACTTTCTCCTCACCTCCAGCCTAAATTTCCCCTGGTGCAGCCTGAGGCTGTGTCCTCTCCTTCTGGTGCTGGCCACCTGAGAAAAGAGAGCAACCTCCTCCTGGCTACAACCTCCCCTCAGGTAGCTGTAGACAGCAATAAGGTCACCCCTGAGCCTCCTCTTCTCCAGGCTAACCAATCCCAGCTCCCTCAGCCTCTCCTCGTAGGGCTGTGCTTAAGGCATCTCCCCAGCCTCATCGCCCTTGTTCTGTTGCTGCTTGCCTGGCAGAAGAGTCCAACCCCACCTGGAAGTGGTGGAGTCGCTGTGCCTGGAGGTGTTGAAGCAAAGCCTGGCTGAGGCACTTAGTGCCATGGTCTGGTTGATTGGCCAGAGCTGGGTGCTAGGTTGGGCTGGATGAGCTTGGAGGTCTCTTCCAACCTGGTTGATTCTATGATTCTTCTACAATCCATCCAGTCACAGTTACAGGCTGCAGCTGCATTCTACTGTTAAGTAAAGCCTGGCAACGTTATCAGGCTAACAGCAGAATTCAGATCTTTTAGAGTCAGTTAATTACACAAACCGAGATTGGATTTTCCTCCTGTGTTGTAATTACCAGTTGTGAGCAGCTTCCTTAAATTCCTGTTAGATAGTAATCCTTCACAGTAATTTGGGTTTGTACTTCTGCTTTCCCAGGATATCCATGGCATATTTGAAAGGGAGGTGTTTGTTTCAGGGTGGAAGTAACTTCTGTAAGGAAGTATCTTCTTGTGGCTTTCAAAGAATAAATAATGCATTCCATAATAGAAAAGGCTGGCGTGGCATTAACAAGAGATTGTCTTGCTCTCTCTGTTCATATTCTTAACACCAGTCATCAGTGAAGGAATGGCAATAATTACTTATAATTGTGCAATTTAGAAAGTGTCCTTCCAAGAACGTTTAAGGAAGCATGACAGGAATGAACTGCAAGCTAAAATGGATAGGAGGAGTCAAAACGTGTAATGGGAGGCACAAACCCAGCGGCCACAGCAGAGGCATTCAGTGTGCACTGAAGGGAGCAGAGCACTGTTGGTTTGGTTTTTTTCTTAGGGACTGCAGGGAAAAAAAAACCCTTTCAAAGTAAAGGTGATGGTAAAATCAAGAGACAGGTTGGGGGTTTCCCAGCGAGAATGAGCTGATGGGTTTGAGTCAGAAGTAATCTGTTACAGTGGCTGTGCACAGGTATTTTATAATGAGTGGCATTTATGTTTTGAATACTCATCTAAAATAGAAGAAATTTAGTATCTTGGTGCCAATATTTGAAACAGTCCAGCTGGAAAACATTACTCATTGTCTCCTTTTGCTTGTGATCGTCATGGAGATGCTTTTTTTCCCCCCCTCATTGTTGAGTATATGCCTGTGATTATTTTGCAGACTGCATTCTTAAGCGATGGCTTCTTGCTGAGTTTGCAATACCTGCAGAAGTAGCTCCTATACTTCTGCAGATGTCATTGCTTCCTTATAGTTTTCTTTAAACAAACAAACAAACTGAAGTTTTTATATAGGAAATGTTTTGCATGATCATGGCACTACTGTGTCCCATTTCTGCTGGCCTTTCCTCTCATCCTCACTTAAAATCATAGAATCATAGAATCAGTCAGGGTTGGAAGGGACAACAAGGATCATCTAGTTCCAACCCCCCTACCATGGGCAGGGACACCCTACCCTAGAGCAGGCTGCACACAGCCTCAGCCAGCCTGGCCTTAAACATCTCCAGCCATGGGGCCTCAACCACCTCCCTGGGAAACCCATTCCAGCCTCTCACCACTCTCCTGCTCAACAACTTCATCCCCACCTCCAGCTTTGCTCCATTCCCCTCAGTCCTGTCACTCCCTGATATCCTGAAAAGTCCCTCCCCAGCTTTTTTGTAGCCCCCTTTAGGTCCTGCAAGGCCACCAGAAGGTCACCTGGGAGCCTCCTCTGCTCCAGCCTGCACAGCCCCAACTCTTTCAGTCTGTGCTCACAGCAGAGCTGCTGCAGCCTCTGAGCATCCTCCTGGCCCTGCTCTGGACACTCTCCAGCATCTCCACATCCTTCCTGTAATAGGGGCTCCAGAAATGGATGCAGTACTCCAGGTGAGGTCTCAGTAGAGTGCAGTAGAGGGGGGGAATCACCTCCCTGACCCTGCTAAGGCCATACATAACCAGATACTTGGTTTTGGTTTTGTTTTTTTCATCACCTGTGTATTGGGAATACTTAAATAATAATAAAACCCATTAACTTTCATGCTGTTTATCACTGAAGGAGCTTCCCATGTAGTGAAGTGTGCCTTATTCTTTCGAATGTTATAAATGTTTTTAGTTCTGAATAGATTAATTTAAGCCTAAAATTAAACTGCTTCTATATGATACTGAGCTTCCCATAACCCATTATCAACACTACTCAGGAAATGCTTAATACCTCTCAAAGTTAATCCTGCATACTGTTTCCTTGGCTTGCATAGGCTAATCCCAAGAATTTTTGCATGGTTGTGGCTCAGCTTTCTACCTATTCTGGTTCATATCTCTTTACCTGTGACTCAGTGTCGAGAGAGGATGGATCCTCACGCAAGTGATCATTGTGGTAGAAAGCCTAGAAAGGTCTCCTAGGTCCAGTCAAGGTGAGGAAATGAGATGCCCACAATCACTCCTCCACTAATGGGTGTTTAGGAGGAGGTGAAGTGGCCAGGAAGAGCAGGGGTTGTAAGGAAATTCAGGAGATGCAGTCTGGACTCGCAGGGTTTTGCAACTGACTGGAAGTCAGTCTGCTTTTAAAGCAGATCTAGGGCTGAGGGACCATCTGTCCTACAGAGGCACTGAATGCCCTGAGGGGAAAGAGCTACTTTGTTTGAATTTTGAGATAAATAAGGGAAGCCTTGGATTTGATTTAGAACAGACATGGTAAAGTAGCAGCTTAAGTGTTGGGAACTGTTTCTGAAATAATACCTTACTTTTGCCAGTCTGCTATTTGTTAAGAGCGACAAATGGCACTGGGAAGATTCTTTGAGGACTCACAGTTGCCTCCAGGTTTTCAGGGGAATCTTTCATTCTGTATTTACCCTGTCTTTCTGCAAACTTAAATTTCTGAATTGCACCTAAAAAAAAAAATATCCCCAAACCCAAACCTTACAACATAAAACATGTAATTACATCACTGTAGCTCCAAAATGCAGTGGAGTTGCTCAGCAGGTTTGCCTTATTTCTGAATAAGCTACTGGGTAATTTAAACAAGCTCTGAACATAATTTATGCAGACTCTTAGATTTTCTTAGACCCTATGCTCACCTTTATTCCTCAGGATCAAAATGAATTGAGCATTTATAATGATGCAGCAAGATACCTGGCAACATGCAAGTCTGTTCCCATACAGGTAATAGAAAAGCCCTTGAAAATATGATTTGTTATCACATCTGTATACATTTGATAGATTAGCTGTCTCAGTTTTGGGATTGCTGAGTAAGACTGAGTGCTGTGCAAAAAAACCCATGCTTCTTGCATGGAGGAGAACTGTAACCAGTATCTCGAACTGCTATAGCACTGTACATGTATCTTGAACTGCTACAGCACTGTACATGTATCTTGAACTGCTACAGCACTGTACATGTATCTTGAACTGCTACAGTACTGTACATGTATCTTGAACTGCTACAGCACTGTACATGTATCTTGAACTGCTACAGTACTGTACATGTATCTCGAAGTGCTACAGCACTGTACATGTATCTTGAAGTGCTGTATCACTGTACATGTATCTTGAACTGCTACAGCACTGTACATGTTTCTTGAAGTGCTGTATCACTGTACATGTATTTTGAACTGCTACAGCACTGTACATGTATCTTGAAGTGCTGTATCACTGTACATGTATCTTGAAGTGCTGTATCACTGTACATGTATCTTGAACTGCTACAGCACTGTACATGTTTCTTGAAGTGCTGTATCACTGTACATGTATCTTGAAGTGCTACAGCACTGTACATGTATCTTGAACTGCTACAGCACTGTACATGTATCTTGAACTGCTACAGCACTGTACATGTATCTTGAAGTGCTGTATCACTGTACATGTCTTGAACTGCTACAGCACTGTACATGTATCTTGAACTGCTACAGCACTGTACATGTTTCTTGAAGTGCTGTATCACTGTACATGTATTTTGAACTGCTACATCACTGTACATGTATCTTGAACTGCTGTATCACTGTACATGTATCTTGAACTGCTACAGCACTGTACATGTATCTTGAAGTGCTGTATCACTGTACATGTCTTGAACTGCTACAGTACTGTACATGTATCTTGAACTGCTACAGCACTGTACATGTTTCTTGAAGTGCTGTATCACTGTACATGTATTTTGAACTGCTACAGCACTGTACATGTATCTTGAAGTGCTGTATCACTGTACATGTCTTGAACTGCTACAGTACTGTACATGTATCTTGAACTGCTACAGCACTGTACATGTTTCTTGAAGTGCTGTATCACTGTACATGTATCTTGAACTGCTACAGCACTGTACATGTATCTTGAAGTGCTGTATCACTGTACATGTATCTTGAACTGCTACAGCACTGTACATGTATCTTGAGGTGCTGTATCACTGTGCCTGTATCTTGAACTGCTACATCACTGTACATGTGTCTTGAGGTGCTGTATCACTGTACATGTATCTTGAACTGCTACAGCACTGTACATGTGTCTTGAACTGCTACATCACTGTACATGTATCTTGAGGTGCTGTATCACTGTACCTGTATCTTGAAGTGCTACAGCACTGTACCTGTCCTGTGAAGTTCAGGGAATTATCTCGAGCCTTATCGGCTTAATCTCAAATGCAGGGTTTTACATACAAATCATCTCGCTTGTGTTCTGAAGTGAGAACAAAGCAGCTTTTTCATATGCTTATTGGTTGAGATGGGAAGGGACCTCCGGGGATCTCTAGTCCAACCTGAAGGCCAAAGCAGCATCGGTGATCAGGTCAGGTTGCTTGGGAGAGTAGGCAGTGTGATCTGGAGAACATTCAAGGATGAAGAGTGCCCAGCCTCTCTGGGGATATCTGGCTGGCCTTATGTCCAGTCAAAACCTCCCTTGTTTTCCATATTGGTCTGCTATCGCCTTCCCTCCAGCCTCAGTGCTGTAAGGAGTACGATTCTATACTGATAACCTCATGATATCAGGAGGCAGCTCTCTCCCTATTTGACTCTAAACTGGAGACATTGCCCAAGCCTTTTTCAAGGAACAGAAAACGTTGATTAGCATTTGGCATAGGTTTTCTTCCCAGAAAATTCCGTAACGTGTTTTTCTTCGGGAACACTAAACAAGCAGACACCGTTTGATGATGACCTAGCAGATGTTTGCAGGGCTGTATTTCTTGCTGTGAGTTTTCCTAGTATGTTAGGAAAGAGATTAATGGGAGCAGAGGGAAACGTGTCATATACTGAATCTGAGAGAGGGAAATCCACGTCTGGGTCTCGGGAAGCTATGGAACATGTGGTGGCAGAGAGGGCAAGATGGCAGCGTTTCAGGTGCTGCTTTGGAATATTCTTGAGTGCCTTCCCTTGTGTGACTGTGACTGAACACAGGCCCAATCGAGCATGCAGTGTTTACATCCCTCCAGCCTCTTCCCTGGGGGATGGGGCAGGAAAAGGAGAGGGAAGGAAGCAAAGAATGATTGATGGGTTTTGAACTGCTTTTCCCCACAAGGGGAAGGTGTGGTCACTCTCCATCTAACAAAGCCCTCCTGTGGGTGTAGCAGATGTAAGCTTTGTCACCCCTTTGGTGTAGAGAAAAATATTGTTCCTGGTTTTAGTTTGGGAATACAGATTTGAGCAGGAGAAGCAGCCTATCACCGTTACAGTTTCTACTGCTTTAAGACAGTGTTTCAGCATTGACCCTGATTGTGTCACCTGTGAGCATGGGGCTATAATAAGCAAGACAGCAGCACAGATCTCCTACTGTAGTACATCTTGGGAAGGCATGAGCACACAGCTACATTTCTATCAAATTAAGCCACAGGTACATATTAAGCCAATGTAACCTGATATAGCTGCCAAAACAAGCAGTCATATCCACGCTCCTCTGCCCCCGTGCTACCTTCTCCATCGTGCTGGCACAAGCAGTGGTGCAGCCACATGCTAAATCAGACAAAGAAAACTAACCTGGCCAGAGAGAGATGAGGGGAAAAGAAAGGTTTCACCCAGAACCAGTTGCTGAACCTTTGCTTTTTTTCCAGCAGTGATGTCAGCAGTTGCTGTGAAGTGAGCATGAGGCCACAGCCTTAACCAGACCAGGGCATATGAGTTTATCCTACCCCTAAGCCTCTGTGCTAACTTTATGCCAGCAGTGGGAATACAAATGAATCACAACCCAGCATGAAGTTACCTGACCTGGCATAAAGTCTGCTGGTGCAAGTTTACTGCATCAAACACCTTTCAGCAGCAGCGATCACCATGTGGCTGCATACTTTTCATCCAGTACCAGCAGCCCTTAAACTTGTGTTATCAAATCAAGGCCACACCAAACGAAATCCATGTTAGGATATAAAAGAAACCAAACCAACCAAAAAGTTCTGCAGAGTGTAGTTCCACCAGGTGACAGTGGTTTAGTGCTTCCTTACCATCAGCTGTAGCTGGATAGACTCTGTTTTGTGGTGACAGTATATTAGGATGCCAAAATTCTTGGTCGTTACTTGTAGGGAACGGAGTAACCGAAGAATACAGCTTTTGTAGCTGCTGCTTTGTCAGATGGCACTACCTTGCTCAGCCTTTCAGCAATGAATTACCTGGCCGTTTGTTGTCTCTTCCTAGCCGTTTCCTATTGTCACCTTTGTGTGCAGGAGGTTAGAGCCCCATGGTAGTACCAGAAAGAAGAAGAGAAACCAGCAGTTGCCTGCTGATGCACGTCTATACCAGAAGGTCTTCCGCAGTGTCGCCAATCAGAAATCTCGGTGGCCAGACGGAACCGTTAGCCCCGGGTCTGTTAAGTCCTAGATTACCAGCACCGCCGGCCAAGGAAATGGGAGCAGTGCAGAGCAACAGCGAGTGAAGTTAGAAACTCCTCTCCTCCGTCTGCCCCAGCTGCGTTGCTAGAGAACCGTAAGGTTTTCTAGGCCCCAGTGCTGCAAAGAGAAGGAGGATTTGAGCGTTTTCCGAGTGCTGGCTGGAGGCATTCGCGGGGGCGGTGACCTGGCGTTCCTCCCCCTCTCCCCATCTCTCCGGAAAACAAAACTTGAGGCTTAGAACCCGCAGTATTTACCGCGCTCACAACAGTAAGCGCTGCAGTTCGGGGCGGGGTGGGGTCGCTTTACAGCTCCCCCCCGCCCTGCACAGGCCAGGGGCACTGCGGAGTGTCCCGGATCACCTCGGGGGATCGGCGTCGAGGCGGGCGCACCCTACGGCGGAACGCGCGGCGCGGCGCAAGTTGCGCCTGGGCCCGCATGCCACGCGTTCCGCCGGCGCCCGCCACCCGCTCCCCCCGCCTCTCTAAGGCACAACCACTGCGCGCCGCGGGAGTGCTGCCGCTACCCCGCTCCGCTCCGCACCGCCCGCTCCCCTGGCGGCGCCGTGCCGCACTCCGATCCGCGCTGCCCCGCGCAGCACAGGGGTGGGGCTCGGGCACTGTGCCCGCTCCGCGCTTCCCCGCTGCGGCTCGACGCTCCCTCCCTCCCTCTTTCTGGGCGGTGGTTGAGGCCGGCGGGAGGTGGGGTTGTCTGGGCTGGGCAAGCCGGCGGCGGTCAATGAGAGCCCGTTGATGGCTGGCTGGGCAGCCGCGACGGGGTAGGGTCGGCGGGGAGCTGGGGCAGGGCGGGGGCCCGGGGGGGGGAAACGAAGAGCCGCAGCCGGCGGGGTAGGCACGGAGGCGGGGAGCGCCCTGCAGCCCCGCCGCGCCGCAGCCCGGCGGCCGCCGAAGTTGCTCCCCATCCCGAGAGGGAGCCGAGGATCAGGCGGGGCGATGATCTTCCCTAGCAGCAACAGCAGCGCGGCGGGCAGCAGCCGGACCCCGTATCGGAAGCAGGTAGGAGCGATGCGGAGGGGGGTGGGTTTGTGGCTCCCCCCACCCCCGCTTTCCCCCGACATATCCCCCCCCTCCCCCCCGAGGTGGCGAAGGAGGAGTGGGGAGGAGGGGTGGCGACTTGGCGTGAGTTGCAATTTGCAGCCTGTTAGCTCCTCGAGAGCTGGAATTTACAAAAAGAAAGTGGTTTTTCTTTCTATTTTCTCATTTTTCATCCGCCCTTTCCTCCCTTCAAAGTTGTGCCCTGACCTTGCCGAGCGCCCCGGCGGGCTCTGCCGGGTGACCTTAGCGGCCGGGCCGGGCGGTGCGGGCAGTGCGGCCGCCGAGGGCCGGGCGGCCCCCGACCGTGCTGAGCTCGGCAACAAGTTAAAAAGCACCCGGTATTGCAACACGGGGCCGCGGAGCCAAACTTGGGGCTGGTGGTTGTCGCTCCTCCGTGACATGAGCGAAAGGGTCGGGGCGCGTTGTTTTTTCCAAGCAACCCTCCAAAAACCTACCGCCGCTCTTCGGACCTTTCCCTTCTCTCCGCCGTGAGGTGACATTTTAAGGGCCGGCAGATCGCTCTGATAAGCCCGGAGCGCTCACATCTATGGAGCCCTACTGAAGGAGGTATTTCTTTCTTTGTTTAGTCGCTGGAAATAGTTGAAATAGTTGACTTACAAGCTTGCTGGGCCCTTGTTACTCCTCGGCTGCACTTTTTTACTCTTCCCCTCGAAAAGTTGGAATTAACTTTGCATTATTTGTGGCGAAGCGTGTCGTTTTTCACCGATTCTCTTGATTACCAAAAATAATCGTACTTTTAAAGTTCCTCGGCAAGCGTGGTGTGTGTTGGTGTGCCAGAGAGTAAATGGAGTAGAGGTCACTGTCTGGCTTGACAAAGCGTGCCAAAAGACTCTGGCATGCTTCTTTCCAGGTGAGGGGAAAACCCTTCTGTGTCTGCAGCTCCTAAATGAAACGAGTAATGCGGTGGGTTCAGTTCAGCAGTAGTCTGATTTGGTAGGAGGTGGGAATTCACTGGGGGCAGAAGTAGCAGATGGGGTCTCGCTGCGGCGCACGGCGAAGCGCTGCTTAAAAACGATGGGGGAATGGGCCTCAAAAATCCTGAACTTCCAGCGTGTGGTTGGGACAGCCTGTGGTCTACCTGGCTAACCTGTGTGCCTTCTCACGTTCACTTCTAGCTTCAACAAAAATTGCCGTTTCCTTGCCGCCCCTCCCTTATTTTGTATAAATGCCTTTTTGATGGTAATCGATGGTGCGTTATCTCTGCAGCGCTCTGCAGATGCTGCCTAACAGTGCGTGGAGTTATCTTCCTATCTGGGACTCAAGGTGCTCGAGTCCATACATCATAAAACATGCTTATTGTCTGTGCTGGGTTTGCTTTGGTTTTAGTAAGTGCCCTGCATCTGCCCACGCTGATGAGCGCGCCTGGTGCTCCTGCGTGCTTTGTAAATGAAGCCAATCGTTAAGATACTTTCCCCTCCCCCCCACCTCTACCTGAAAGGCCCATTAATTAATGAAAGCCCCTTGGGGTGCCGCGTGTGGGTGCTGGGCAGGGTGTTGGCAGGAGCAGAGGGCAGCCTGGGCAAGGCCTGTTCCTGGCAAGGCTGTGTTTTGCCTGCGGATGTGAGTTGCCTGCTGGTCTGGGGCAGGCTGATAAGATGCTCTTCTTTTCACAGTGCACTTCTTAGATTCAAAGAGCTAAAAGGGCCGCCTAAATCTGAAAAACAAACAGACCCTTTTTTCCCCAGTAGGCTGCGAAAGAAATGAATGTGGGGGTATTATGTGGGCTTAAGACCCTGGGTACCAAAGGTTTCTTTTGTTAGTGTGTAGCCATTCTCCGCTCAAACACTTCCTACATAAGGAGCCAGGGCCTGCGCCTTTCTCCATTTAAGTCCACAGAAAACTCCTATTAACTTCATTCACGTAGGCTAAGGTTGTTAAAAGACTGACTTTCTGATTTCCCTTTCACTCAGGCGTAGCCCACAGGGCTGAGCTGATGTCAAACAGGGCTGGAGAGTGTTAGGAGCCAAATTTTTTCAACTCTTAATAATTAAGAATGGTTAAGATTAAGCCTCTGTACGCTTTGCCTGTAACCCATATTTGGACAACTGAATTGTAACTGCGCGTTAGTGTGAGAGGGTAGAAACTGTTAGGGTAGGAAGAGTGGTCTACCATCATCTCTATAGAAGCAGCTAGATTTCCTATGCTAACAGCATGCAGTATGTGAAACTGAGGGGAAAAAAAAAGTGTAAATAACCTGGAAATGAAGCAAATCTTTTGAGTAGCTCGTGTGTCTCTGTTGGCAATGTAATGTGATAGCAGAACAGTCTAGGAGCACTTCAGTTTTAGTATTTTCCTGTTTAATTTTTAAGAGCCTGTAACAGATTCAAATGAAAAGATGAGTGATTTATTGGTAGAGGGCAAGGCAGTATTCTTGTGATTTATCTTCGAGGCGCTGTAATGCAATGTGAAATTCTGGCCTTCATACAGGAGGCTGACAAAACACCAGTCAGCTACAGCAGACCCATAGCTTTACCCATCCTGACTTTTTGGTTTCCCAAAGAACTGTGTTTACACAGAGTATCAGGGGCTGAAAGAGACCTCCAAAGATCATCCAGTTTTGTTTTATAAACGAATTTGTGCTTACAGTATTCTGCTCTGTTATCTGCTGGATCTATTTCATTGTGTAAATCAGGCATGTAGGAGCCAGTCAGCATCCTTCATATTAGGTCAGATTCGATTAGGTGGTGCCTAATCTTTTTCTCTCTTCACAGTACTTTTGAGAATACTAAAATGTGGCCTCTGAAGTTGTGTTTTGGGAAGGATTTCTCGTGGTATGGGCGCACAGGTACATTTAAAATACTCCTACCAGGCTTAAAAGTTAGATGTTGCTTTAAAGAGTGGCAGCTCCTCTGAGAATTGTCTTGAAATGCAGATTGAGGTCTAGCTAAAGAAGGAAACCTGAACAGTATCTGCAGCAATAATCTTTTACAGTGCTCATGGCCATGTATCCTCTCTGAAAAAGGTAGGCGTAAGCTAACGTTTTTGCTAACAAGATTACTCGAGCAATGCAAAGAATGCACATGTGTGCATCCCTGATGTGAAGGAAGCAGCATGACATACAATATCCTGCCTAATAGAGGCTTTCTTAGCTCTCAGTTTGTGCCGAGGAGGAGATGATTCTGTCCCTCCTCCCACTTTTGTTATTCTCATGCAAATCGGGAGGCGCTCCCCCGAAGTAAATATTTCTACACTCTGTAAAATTATCGTAAATGGAAAAAAATTAGGCTTTCTCCTGCCATCTGCTCCTCGAAATCTACAGAGCTAGTGCAGCTATTTGATTAGGGATTTTAAATGGCTTTGTGCAGGGAGGTTTCTCTGCTCTCGGGTTTCTCAAGGAGGAAGCCGCCAGCAGCAGCAGCAGCAGCAGCTCTGGAGGCCTGGGATGGAGGCAGGCAGCGGGTCCCAGCTAGCACAGGCAGGGTGCTGAGGAAGCCCGGCGTGCCTCTGCCTTTGTCCAGTAGCGCTGGTTCTCGTTAGGTTTTGATGAGTGTAATGTTTATCTGGCCAGCGTGAGGAGATTTGCATAGTTTGCTGCTTTGCGAGCAGATTAACTGGGTGTAGCCACACGTGAGGAATTTAGCACTGATTCGGTGCTTGGCCCGGGTGAGGAGGGACACACACAGCTTTGGATTAAGCTTTTCATGCAGCTCTGTTCACATCAAGTGCCCTGTCGCAGGTTGGGTTCTAACAGCTGAAGATTAAGGCGGGGTTCTAACGATGGAGAAAGCTTTTGCCGGTCCTAGGCTAAAAATGTAGATGAGTTTTTCAGTCCCTGTACAGGTTTAACATATCAAGAAGCTACACCTGCGATCCTACTGTATTATTTCCCGGTTTCCCAATTGGTGCTGTGTGTGGTGTCTGTGTTTGTGTGTGAGAAGGAGCCTCATTAAACTTGCAAGACCTGGCCGTGGTCATAAAACATGCAGCTCCACAGAGCAGGCTGAGGCCAGACCGATTTGACATTACACCTCTAGTGTATCCACACGGTGCTGTGGGGAGAGGCTGAGAAACAGGAGAGCGAATCTTTGATTACCTAAACCAATGGAAGCAGTTTGGGTTGGTTTGTTTCTTTCAGAACTGCAAGCGTTAGGTCGTTTTGTATCAATGGCTTGCATGGTCTGAGTCCATTTCCCTTAATGTTTGATACTGTTTTAAAGGGTCTGTTGAATTTAACAAGGCTCTGCTCTTCTGTTAAGAACCAGCTATTCTACATTTTTAAGTGCATTTATAAGGTTGATTGTGAAATTCTCTTTTTTTCTCAAGGGAGCAAACCCACTCAGTCAGTGGTTTTCTATACTTCACAGTATCACAGTATCACAGTATCACCAAGGTTGGAAGAGACCTCACAGATCATCAAGTCCAACCCTTTACCACAGTGCCCAAGGCTAGACCATGGCACCAAGTGCCACATCCAACCTTGCCTTGAACTGCCCCAGGGACGGCGACTCCACCACCTCCCCAGGCAGCCCATTCCAGTGCCCAATGACTCTCTCAGTGAAGAACTTTCTCCTCACCTCGAGCCGAAATTTCCCCTGGCGCAGCCTGAGGCTGTGTCCTCTTGTTCTGGAGCTGGCCACCTGAGAGAAGAGAGCAACCTCCTCCTGGCCACAACCACCCTTCAGGTAGTTGTAGACAGCAATAAGGTCACCCCTGAGCCTCCTCTTCTCCAGGCTAAACAACCCCAGCTCCCTCAGCCTCTCCTCGTAGGGCTTGTGCTCGAGGCCTCTCCCCAGCCTCGTCGCCCTTCTCTGGACACGCTCAAGCATCTTGTAACATGAACGTGGATGAAAAAAGCATGCATGTTATCTTGTCTGACTTTATAGGTTAAGAAGAACTAGGATTGCCTTACCTGTATTTAGGAATTTGAAGTTTTGTTTAGCATTTCTAACAGGCTGAACAATATATTTTAATCTCTTTGGAAGTGCCTTTAAGCTTCGCATGGAAGGGAAAACAAAAGTCTGTCTTGAACATCTGTTGATTTGGTTTCATTCCCCCCCTCCCTGCTCCAAGCCCCTAAACTTTCAGCTGTTCTAGGAAAAAAAAAATGTTTGAGTTAACATTTCAGAAGGGTTAGATTCTTTAAACGAGAATTGCTGGCAGGGAGGAGGGAGAGAGGAAGGAAGGAAGGGAGGGGAAAATCCTTTCCTGAGAGCTTGAGATGGCTCCTAAAACATCCACACAGTGCTGCAACCAAGTAAATGACAATAATGGTCGTTTGAGATGGTAGCTGTTTCAGTCTCCTTGTTGGGGTTTTTTTTCTCCATCTCTAAAGTCTTAGTTGAAAGGTTCTCTTATTATAACCATCTCAGGAAATAAGCAAAGTCAGTGAAAAATAGGAACTGTTTTACTGGCTTTCCCTCTTGGCTCTCTTTCTGGTTTCTTATTAATATTTTCCCTCTATTTCTACATTGGATTGCTTTTTAAAGCTTACTTTATGCCATCTGAGGGACATATAGAAGCTTACTTTATGCCATACGAAGGCATACAAAGCTTTAGTCTTAATGAAGAGATGCACAGAGGTGTTTTAATATTGGATGCAGCACGTCGGTCCGAAGTTTTCCAGCAAGCCAAGAGAACCACGTTTAAACGCTCTCAGAACTCTCCTAGAAGTAATTGGCTGGTTGTGTTTTTCATGCATTTCAGAACTGCAGCCTATTGTGGTAATTATAACAGCCCCGAAGAAGCCGCTGCGTTTGCAGCTTCCTGATGCAACAGGAAAGGGAAGGGAGAGGAGAAACGTCGGGGGAGGGGGAACCATGGGTTAGATAAGCACAAGCCTCTAAACCCAGCGACTTTGGAATACATACAGCAAAAAGAAACGATGAGCTGCCGGGGCTGGTTGCTGCGATTAGCACAGGTTTAGCTCTTCTTTTTATGCAGAGACTGTAGTTCGAGTCAGGTAGCTGGAGCTTTGTGTTGATACAAAGCAGTTAACCAATGGCTAAGTGCTAGTGAGGGATTGCTTTAGGCAGACTGAAGATGAGCTGGGCTCAAGATGAGCTGGGTTCACGTCGTGAGGTAGTTCATAGCGGTTCAAATTTAGTAACATTTGCTACAGTTTCCATAAATTGATTTTTTTTTTTTTTAAGTAAAACTTTCTATCAGTTTTAAGGCCTAAATCATCAACTAAGAAGCACTGGCTTAAAAATGTCTGGCACATGTCTTCCAGTGCTGCAAGCTCTCTGAAAGCCAAGATGTCTTTTTCTGAGTTGAGAATGGATGCACTTTTTTCTCCTTGTCTTGTAAGAAGTTTCTCCTTCAGCTTGGCCTTCGATGGTCACAATTCCTTTTCCTGAAGTCAAGGCTGGTCCTTGGCTGAGGTGGTTGTCTGCATTTGAACTACTCCAGTCAGTGGCAGATGGGGAAGGTTTTGAACTGGGCCTTCCAGCATCTGAAGGGAGCCTACAGAAAAGCTGGGGAGGGACTTTTGAGGCTACTGGGGAGTGGCAGGACTGGGGGGAATGGAGCAAAGCTGGAGGTGGGGAGAGTCAGAGTGGAGGTGAGGAGGAAGTTGTTGAGCAGGAGAGTGGTGAGAGGCTGGAATGGGTTGCCCAGGGAGGTGTTTGAGGCCCCATGGCTGGAGGTGTTTGAGGCCAGGCTGGCTGAGGCTGTGTGCAGCCTGCTCTAGGGTAGGGAGTCCCTGCCCATGGCAGGGGGGTTGGAACTGGCTGCTCCTTGTGGTCCTTTCCAACCCTGACTGATTCTATGATTCTATGAATTTATGCTACAGCATGAGGACACATCAGCTCTGTGGCCTGTTGTGAAAGTAAAGCTGATATTTGTACCCATCTACAGTTACATAACATACTACCTCTTTATTCATATATCCTCATACAACTTAATCATAATAGTTTAGGGAATCACTGATGTGTCTTACTTGTTTAAACCATTCCACTCAAAGGATGTCAAGTAGAGTGGATGTCCTGTTTTTTACCTACATGGTTGGTAGTACTGTAGAACTTCGAAGCTGCATTGGAAACGTAACTCAGTGTTCTGGGAAGTCTCATTTTGGCTTCCCTTGCCTTGATACCTTGCTGTTTCCTGCAGAAACAGCAGGGCCAAGGTGAGCATCAAGCAGTGTGTTTGTGAAATGAAATGCCTCTCTTTATTTCACTGATTTGTTTCTTTGCAGTGTCTCTTAGTGGCAGTGACATGTTCACACCTTGCTTTAAGTGCGTCTTCTGTTTCTCCACATAGACAAGGAGATTTCTTTCTTTACTTCCCTTCTATTGTTCTTTTATATCTGAATCCCCTTTACCATATGGTGCTTTGCTGCAAGAAAGTGGAAATGTGACTGCTTAAGTTACTACAGCTCATATACTCTGTCATCTGGGTGCTGCAGCATAACAATGTTAGAATTCAGTGCTTTAGAACATCGGAGGTGTGGGTATGGCACTGCCATTTTTAGTATGGTCAGGGAGTGAAGTCTGGGAGTCAGGTGTGAGTTTGGGGAGGGTTACAGGGAGCTTTTCTCAGGATCCTTAGTTGCTGCAGGGTACTACTTCTTTGATGCCTGAGCTGGTACCAGTCCCTGGAAGGCTGCTGCAGCTTAGTGGGGGCCTAGGCAGTTCCCTCTGACAATCTGAAGCAGTGGTTGTAGATGCTTGATTCCTCCCAAGGTGATTCGAAATCCTATTTTAGGGTTTGTCTGACCCACAAGAACATTACTGGGTTGTGCTTGTGTCTCTGCAACAGTCTGAAATCGCTCAAAACACCAGGCAGGTAAGGATAAAATCACATGCTAAGGCCTGTTTACAAACATACAGGCAAATTTATAGCATGCTTGAAACTGAGCAGTAAAGCAAGGTAAGCAAAATAGTGGCACAGGACCTGAAAGTTTCCTGTGCCTTGTATGTAGCTCTGTGGCAGGGGATCTCCAGTCTTCCCAGGGAGACTGGTTATTGTGCAACCCTGTTACCTTGGGTTGTGTTCAGGGAAGAGAGTGATTTATGAATCTGTATGTCCTTTTATACTTAACTCCTTTGGAGGGTAAGAGGTAGAGGTTTCTTTTTATGTTTTAAGTTGGTGATGCCTCTTGCACTCTGCTTTCTTTTGCCAGACTACAGGTTGTTCTTTCTCTCTTTGGAAGCACTAATGTCTTTTGGGCATCACTAGGTGCAGTGCTTCCTGCCCATGCTTTGGAGTGCTCTTCAGCTGAGCACTAAAGAGAAGGTTGATGCATTCCAAAGTAGGTTTCAGGCTATGACGGATGAATTTCAAGCCCTGTGATGTTTTTCTCTCTTTTCTACCTGTATGTGTAAGTTGCTGTAATGCTTTAAACAGTTGTGTGACAGATTTTTCTTGGGGCTGCTGTTAGAGTGGCAGGTGACTGGCAGCTTGTGTGCCCATCGTGAAGTATGGCCATAGTGACCCATTTGGAACTATTTGTATTGCTACATTGGTTGTTTTGGCTTAGCTTGGCTGTTTAACTAGCTAAGCTTTTAAATAACCTGCCACAATCTGAAACTTGCTTTCCAGTATCAGAATCATAGAATCAGCCAGCTTGGAAGAGACCTCCAAGCTCAGCCAGTCCAACCTAGCACCCAGCCCTGGCCAATCAACCAGACCATGGCACTAAGTGCCTCAACCAGGCTTGGCTTGGACACCTTAAGGGATGGTGACTCCACCACCTCCCTGGGCAGCCCATTCCAATGCCAATCACTCTCTCTGCCAACAGCTTCCTCCTAACATCCAGCCTAGACCTCCCCACACACAACTTGAGACTGTGTCCCCTTGTTCTATTGCTGGTTGCCTGGCAGAAGAGCCCAACCCCACCTGGCTACAGCCTCGCTTTAGGTAGTTGTAGACAGCAATGAGCTCTGCCCTGAGCCTCCTCTTCTGCAGGCTGCACACCCCCAGCTCTCTCAGCCTCTCCTCACAGGGCTGTGCTCCAGGCCCCTCACCAGCTTTGTCTCCCTTCTCTGGACATGTTCCAGTATCTCAGCATCTCTCTTGAAGTGAGAAGCCCAGAACTTTGAGAGTCACTGTCCCTGGAGGTGTTCATAAAATCCTGGATGAGGCACTTAGTGCTATGGTTTGGTTGTTTGCACAGGGCTGGGTGCTAGGTTGGACTGGATGATCCTGGAGGTCTCTTCCAACCTGGTTGATTCTGTGATTCTAAGTACAACTGCTTAGCTACTAACTTTTGAGTCAGGGGCAGTTTTGGGCTTTCTTCAGTGTTCCAGGAGGTGCTACCTGTGAGAAAAGCTTAGCAAAGCTGTGTTTTAACTAAAAGCACTCTGGCAGTGTTTAGCTTAAGCAAAAAGATAAATGATAACTGTTCATTTACTGTAGAGGACAACAATAGTGCAAATGTAGGGAAGTAAATAGTCCAGAATTAGGGACTGGTTTTGGAAGAAGAAAACTTTCTATCCTGCAGCACTGAGGTGCTATAGAGCATATTTGAAAGCTTGAGTCATTGTATAGCAAAGAGCACCAAGAAGTAAAGCACTGCATGGAATTTCAGTTGGGTAAAGGTGCTAGTGAAATCTAGGGCACACCATGGCACCAAGAGCAGAACACAGTGGCTTTCTGCTTGTCCAGGGTGCCCTAGGAGCTACCTCCATCCCCACTTGCAGTATTCCATCATCCTAAGGAATGAAAGGTGAAAGCAGTTAAGGAAGTAATTAACTGTTTCAGAACTCTGTTGATATCTTCCTTGCCATAGTGCCAAAATCAGATTATCTCTTGGACCAGGCTCTGTCAGAATGCCAGCAAACGTTCTGCTTTTAGATCTGTCAGGTGTGGAGTGTTGTGATCTTTGGGGAAGTCCCCAAGGGGTGAAGATTGGCTGAGTCATTAGAAAAGGTACTCTGACTTTTCATGTAACCATTCTTTAACATGCTGTGAGTTGTTGGTAATTCCCTGCTGTGAAGCTCCTGACCGTTTTGTGCTTTCTGTTTTCATGTTTCACTTGCAACTTTATTGTTTTAGTACTCTTAATGTATACTTTTGTATCCCAAAATGAAAGATGATGGAAAGACCTTGCTTATCGTCACGTTTTTGTCCTTCTGTCAAGACTTTTTTTGTCATGAGACTTCTCCAGCAACCTTCTTTCCAGTTTAGTGAATTTTCAGAGCTGCTTTCCATCTCCTTTTATTTTTTTATCCCCTGGAATAAGTTCTGTGTTGAGTCATTGTCTTGGGTGATAATAAAAGTCCTGTGTCAGCCACACCCATACATTTATTCAGGGACTGCAGAGGGATTAAGAAAATGAAATGGAGTTCAAATTGTCCTGGCCATGATGTTTTGAATAATCTTAGCTAAAGTGTTTAGATTTGGCTTTTCTGAAGATATTTGTTAATAGGACTGTGCTACCTCCCATAGATGTTATACAGCAATGCACTAACATCTGGAAGTGGGTCAGATGTTACAGCAGTTAGGACTGAATGTCTAAACTGTGTTTACAGACATGTATACATATCAGATGGATCCATTTAAGTCTGCTCTCTAAAGATCAGAATAGAACAGAATACTCGGAGTGATAAAACCATGCTCAAATTCCACCCTGTGTCTGTCTGAGTAGTTTCTTTACACACTACAGGAATGTTCATGTGAACACTCTCATTGATATTTCCAACTAAGTAGCAGAGTTCATTTTGTCCAGAAACTCGACTGGTAAAGCTGTGTAGAACTCAGTGCTGGGCCCAGTCCTGTTCAGTATCTTTATTGATGGTCTGAACAGGGAGATTGAGTCCAGCATCAGTAAGTTTGCAGATGACACCAAGCTAGGAGCAGGTGTTTGTCTGTTGGAGAGTAGGAGAGCCCTGCAGAGGGACCTGGCCAGGCTGGATGGGTGGGCAGAGGCCAATGGGATGTGATTGAACAAGGCCAAGTGCAGGGTTCTACACTTTGGCCACAACAAGCCCAAGCAGTGCTACAGGCTGGGGCCAGAGGGGCTGAGAGCAGCCAGGCAGAGAGGGAGCTGGGGGTGCTGGTAGAGAGGAGCTGAAGATGAGGCAGCAGTGCCCAGGTGTGGGGGTTGTTTTACCTGGAGAAGAGAAGGCTCAGGGCAGAGCTCATTGCTGTCTACACTGCCTGAAGGGAGGCTGTAGCCAGGTGGGGTTGGGCTCTTCTGCCAGGCAACCACCAACAGAAGAAGGGGACACAGTCTCAAGCTGTGCCAGGGGAGGTCTAGGCTGGCTGTTAGGAGGAAGTTGTTGGCAGAGAGAGTGATTGGCATTGGAATGGGCTGCCCAGGGAGGTGGTGGAGTTGCTGTCCCTGGAGGTGTTGAAGCCAAGCCTGGCTGAGGCACTTAGTGCCATGGTCTGGTTGATTGGCCAGGGCTGGGTGCTAGGTTGGACTGGATGAGCTTAGAGGTCTCTTCCAACCTGGTTGGTTCTATGATTCTATTATATGAAAGCAGGATTCAGATTGTAACACCTAGCTGGGTGTTAGGTTGGACTGAATGAACTCAGAAGTCTCTTCTAGCCTGGCTGATTTGATGGTTCTAGTCTTGGAAAAGAGTAGACATTGGTTCTGTTAGCAGTAGTTGTCTAAACAGAAGTTTAGTGTGCAGAAAGGCAGAGTTCAGTGACTAAAGTATCACTTGGGACAGGAATAACTCTGTAAAGTTCCCGTGGCCCAGATTGTGCAGACTCTTTTTTTTAAATAGATTGATTTAGTGAATTTTGTGGCCTTATCTTTCCTACTAAATTAAGTCCCTGAGAGTGTGTGTGGTGGTGTTTGTTGGTTTTTTTTTTGGGGAGGGGGCAGGGGAAGTCCTCATTCCAATATTCCATTGTTCCATTTTAATTTTGCAGTCAGATTAAGTTGCATATATTGCAACATTTGGTTTATTCCCATGGGGAATGCAGTTCAGGGTGTTTCACCTTCAGTTTACTGTGCCTGTGGTAGCAGAGCAGCTATGACGTAAGAGATTCTTAGTGCTAAGCATCCAATGGATGCATAGGTTGAAAAGATGCAAAGATAGGATTATTGCTAGGAAACATGGATCAATGTTCTTGTTAAACGTAGTTCCTTCACTTTGGCCACTATGAAAGCAGCTGCCCAGGACTGTAGTTGTGCAGAAAGTATACAGTCATAGAATCAGTCAGGCTTGGAAGGGACCACAAGGGTCATCTAGTTCCAAGTCCCTTGCCATGCCCAGGGACACCCTACCCTAGAGCAGGCTGCACACAGCCTCAGCCAGCCTGGCCTCAAACACCTCCAGCCATGGGGCCTCAACCACCTCCCTGGGCAACCCATTCCAGCCTCTCACCACTCTCCTGCTCAACAACTTCCTCCTCACCTCCACTCTGAATCTCCTCACCTCCAGCTTTGCTTCATTCTCCCCACTCCTGTCACTCCCTGAGAGCCTCAAAAGTCCCTCCCCAGCTCTTTTGTAGCCCCCTTCAGATCCTGGCAGGCCACCAGAAGGTCACCTGGGAGCCTCCTCTTCTCCAGACTGAGCAACCCCAACTCTTTCAGTCTGTCCTCATAGGAGAGTTGCTGCAGCCCTCTGCTCATCCCAGTGTCCCTTCTCTGGACAGTTTACCATTATCTGGGTGGATTCCCTTTCACTGCAGGCTTTTAGCATGAATTATCACTTCCAAATGCATGTATTAAAAGTATTTTATCTCTAACTTTCTGACGTGTGCAGAGGTGTGATTCCGCCGCCGCATTCTTGTACCAAGCTCAAGAACGTGACTAAGAAAGCTTTGGAGAAGCTGGGCTCTGTGCCCAGATGAACTGGTTTATTCCTGACCTGTGTTTGATGTGGTGTTCTTCTCTAGCTAGACACAGCAGCAGACATGGCTCAGTTGCAATGTCCCTCCCTTTTCCAGGGATGGAAGCTCTCTTACGCAGGTTGTGTACCAGCTGTGTTCATGCATGGTGTCATCTAAATGCATTAGAGGCTGCTGTGAGCATTACTTCTATCCCTTTTGAGCTTTTAGCTATACCATTTCCATGTCCAAGTTAGACAGTTGTCTAGGCTGCCAGGATCAGTTCATCCTGGCAGTCAGACTCCTCCTGTATTTCAAGTGTTGTATTAGCAGTACATCTGGAAGCTTTCCTAAGTGTTATCTAATTCCTGTGTATTCTTTCATTCCAGAATTAACCATGAGCTGTAGTGTCTATGAGAATGATTCATTATGCAGCCAGACATTGACCTCAGCAGCTATGTGGAGAGTTGGTTCCTTTAACTTTTAAGATGGACCAGGGAATGGCATCTTGCATTTGCTCAGCAGGCTGTTGCTAGCCACTTTTAAGTTCAGAACTACTTTTGTAGATGCAAAAAGGAATTGAGTTGTCATGTATTGTGAATCATAGAATCAAGCAGGTTGGAAGAGACCTCCAAACTCATCCAGCCCAACCTAGCACCCAGCCCTAGCCAGTCAACCAGACAATGGCACTAAGTGCCTCATCCAGGCTTGGCTTCAACACCTCCAGGGACAGCGACTCCACCACCTCCCTGGGCAGCCCATTCCAATGGCAAACTTGCCAACCTTTTAGTTTCAGAATAAATCACAGGATGTTAAGGGTTGGAAGGGACCTCCAACCATATAGCCCAACCCCCCTGCCTAAGCAGGACCATAGCCTAGTGCTGGTCACACAGGAATGCATCCAGACAGGTCTTGAAAGTCTCCAGTGAAGGAGACTGCATTATCATAGAATCAATCAGGTTGGAAGAGACCTCCAAGCTCATCCAGTCCAACCTAGCACCCAGCCCTGGCCAATCAACCAGACCATGGCACTAAGTGCCTCATCCAGTCCTTTTCTGGGACAACTCCAGGCATGGCGACTCCAGCACCTCCCTGGGCAGCCCATTCCAATGCCAATCACTCTCTCTGACAACAACTTCCTAATAACATCCAGCCTAGACCTCCCCTGGCACAATTTGAGACTGTGTCCCCTTGTTCTGTTGCTGCTTGCCTGTCAGAAGAGCCCAACCCCACCTGGCTACAGCCTCCCTTCACGGAGTTGTAGACAGCAATGAGGTCACCCCTGAGCCCCACCATGTTGTGTTTGAGATACCCAGATGATAGCCTGAGCAGTTCAGATCACTTTTCTCTAAGAATTAAGAAAATCTCTTGGCTTCTCTGTTGGTTTAAACCAAGGGTGAGGTTTTGGAATGGAAGGGCAGTTGAGTCCCGTGGAATTAAGTTAGAATAGCTTTTCTGTTTGCATTATTGAAGCACAAATGACAGATTTCAGGAAGAACAGGAAATGCTAACTAAGAGAGCTGTGAGTGTACCTGTGTTTCTGGAAGTGCTTGCCTAAGGCTTTTTGGACAAGGTTGCAGTTTGTAAAGGGAGAATAGATGTTTTCAGCAGCAAGAAGGCATTGGATCTTGGAAGAGATAAGCATCTATCAAAACATCATCCTTTACAAAATGGGAGAAGACTGACTGGGGTTTGTTTCAGATGAGGGTAGAAGGAAACTGCGACCCTAAGGCCAGATCAAGGTTGCTGCGTGTGGTATGTACACAGTAGTTCAGCAAAGCTTTAGCAGACAGGTTTGAGCATGCTGCTTGTTGCCGTGCTCCTAAGGCTTGGTTACAGACAGAGGTACCGCAGGTATTCACTGCAGTTGTCTGTTCATGTGTGTAAACCCAAAGTTGGTTTAATTCTTCCCAGTTTGACAGCCTGATGCTGTTTTGTTACTGCTTTCATGAGGCAGCACCGTGGTAAAACAAACACTCTCAACTTCCTATTTTCCTGCCTTCTCTCACACTCAGGGCTCTGAGGTAATGCAGGTCACAGGATGGATTGAGCAGAGACTCAAAGGGCCAGCTGCTGTCTCCATCACACTTTGGTCTTCTTAGCCAAACCGAGACAAAGGTTGGCTCAGAAGCTGTGCTGCCAACAGGGCCAGCAAAGTGATATTTGTTCTCTACTTGCTTCTGCACCAAAGCTGGTTTATCAGACCAGCAAATCTTACCAGTCTTAAAGCTCTTCGACTTTCTTATTGTCCTTTCCCCTGTCGTAGAATCATAGAATCAACCAGGTGGAAGAGAGCTCCAAGCTCATCCAGTCCAACCTAGCACCCAGCCCTGGCCAAGCAACCAGACCATGGCACTAAGTGCCTCAGCCAGGCTTTGCTTGGATGCCTCCAGGGATGGCGACTCCACCACCTCCCTGGGCAGCCCATTCCAATGCCAATCACTCTCTCTGACAACAACTTCCTCCTAACATCCAGCCTAGACCTCCCCTGGCACAACTTCAGACTGTGTCCCCTTCTTCTGTTGCTGCTTGCCTGGCACAAGAGCCCAACCCCACCTGGCTACAGCCTCCCTGCAGGTAGCTGCAGGCAGCAATGAGCTCTGCCCTGAGCCTCCTCTTCTGCAAGCTGCACACCCCCAGCTCCCTCAGCCTCTCCTCACAGGGCTGTGCTCCAGGCCCCTCCCCTGCCTTGCTGCCCTTCTCTGGACACCTTCCAGCACCTCAACATCTCTCTTGAATTGAATGACCCAGAACTGGACACAGCACTCTTTACATCCTAGACCTCTCGGTGCAGTTTCTACCAAACAACTTCACCAGGAGTTAGCTTTCCATGTTAGAACTCCCAGTCAATAAATTCTGAAAGATCTCAGCCTTCTGTGCTGTTCTGAGTTGACCTGATGTTACATTCACAGCACCAAAGGTCAGTACAGACCAATCACCCCTAGCATGCAACTAGACATCTGCTGGAGAGCTCTGCTAGAGCTTGCCTGCCCTTGGAAATACTGCCCTAGTTTTTGTGGGTGAATCATCCATTTTAGTCTTGCCTACCTTAACAGTTTCAAGCATTTCATTCTACTGAGGCAGTACAGATTTCCTTATCTATAAATAGAAGCAATCTCCTATTTATAAAAGGCAGCTCATATGCTGGGTTTTGCTATGCTGATTTTAGTGGACGCCTTGCTGTGTTTGAGAAAGCCCCCAGATTTGCTGTGCTTGTTGTACTGTGGTGAATGGGCTCTAATGAATGGAAGGGCTCCATCTCATCTCCACATCCTTCATCACTTAGATTCAGGGAAATATTTATGTCTTGCTTTATTTACTTTGCATAAATAGGGTTAGATGTACTAATTGCTCAGATTCCTTAACTACTACTGCTTTTCAGTTCAATGTTTCATGCTCCTATTTATTATGACTTCAAGTGAATTCACCCACAGATCATCTTAAACCAGTGGGATGGTTTGGGTGTTATTTGCACTCCTCCCCCCTACACCCAGACTAGACTCAGCTGAGCTGGAAATTAAGGAGTGAAGCTTTATATTTACAACTTAGCACAATATACAAGCAGATATTAACAATCTACACAGCTAGAGACAGAAATAGGCAAGTTAAAGGTGATACAGAAGCACAGCAGCCCTCCCAGAAACCAGTCCCCAGGAGGAGCTCCCAACCACCCTTCCACCTTCTTTCCACTATTCTACATTATCCCAGACTTTGCCTTATGTTCAAAGTGAGTTTGCAGGGTTGGCCAGTGGGGTTAGAAATCAGAAGGATTAGTTACACAGAAAGCAGGCCAGGGAGAAAAGTAGACACCAGCTGCACCAGAGAGCCACTGCAACTGTGTGATGTGTTTTGTGTTCTTGATTTTATCCATCTCAGCAAGCCTATGAGTGCAGCAGGAATGGCCACTGTTTCCTTTGCACAGCCTAGCATCTAATATCTCTCACTAGAATATTTCAGCTAGTCTCAAACTAGCACAACCAGTGCTCAGCAACTTTGTGCTTTGAACAGGCTTCTGAAGTCAATATCTTTGGGCCATGGTGGTAGATGTGCTGCCCAAACAGGCATCCACCAAACAGCAGTTGGTAGAAGTAGTCTGAATCTGTTGATACTGGTGCCAAGCAAATGCTAACAAGCCTTGCTTGGTCAAGGCTGAATGGGATTAAGTAATATACTTATAGTACTATGCTAACCATTGTGTTCTAGAGTTTCCTACTCCCTGCTTCCTCAAAAGGTGCTTTGAAAGTTTTCTTTATGTGTGCTGGTGATGAATCAAGTGAGATATATGTTACATACATGGAGGTACCTTCAGAAACTATCCTTAAAGAAACAAAGCCAAATATATTTTTCTATTTTCATGAATGAAAAATGTCTAGCTGCAGAGAGAAAAAGGTGTTGGAGTCATAGAATCATAGAATCAACCAGGTTGGAAGAGACCTCCAAGATCATCCACTCCAACCTAGCACCCGGCCCTGCCCAACCAACCAGACCATGGCACTAAGTGCCTCAGCCAGGCTTGGCTTCAACACCTCCAGGCACGGCAACTCCACCACCTCCCTGGGCAGCCCATTCCAATGCCAATCACTCTCTCTGCCAACAACTTCATCCTAACATCCAGCCTAGACCTGCCCTGACACAACTTGAGACTCTGTCCCCTTGTTATGTTGCTGCTTGCCTGGCAGAAGAGACCAACCCCACCTGGCTATAGCCTCCCTTCAGGTAGCTGTAGACAGAAGTGAGCTCTGCCCTGAGCCTCCTCTTCTGCAGGCTGCACACCCTCAGCTCCCTCAGCCTCTCCTCACAGGGCTCTGCTCCAGGCCCCTCCCCAGCCTTGCTGCCCTTCTCCAAACACCTTCCAGCACCTCAACATCTCTCTTGAATTGAGGAGCCCAGAACTGGACACAGCACTCAAGGGGTGTCCTCAGCAGTGCTGAGCACAGGGGCAGAAGAACTTCCCTTGTCCTGCTGCCCACACTGCTCCTGAGCCAGCCCAGGCTGCCATCGGCTTTGCTGCCCACCTGGGCACACTGCTGCCTCCTGTTCAGCTCTTCTCTCCCAGCACCCCCAGCTCCCTTTCTGCCTGGCTTCTCTCAGCCACTGTGTCCCCAGCCTGTAGCACTGCTTGGGTTTCAGGGCATGATCACTGAGTGCAGTGAAACGCACAAGGATGTTCTGGGTGGAAATGTGAGCCAAGCTTCCCGCTGACTTCCGGAAAGCTAAACAATGATGCAGTCGCAGGGCTGGAATTTGGAGATGTCTGAAGGGAAGAATGATAACTTCCTTCTGTTCTCTAGGAGAAAAAAATTCCAAATGTCAACTTTTATCCTCATGTTCTTCATGGTACTTAGTTTCAAGAAAGCAGGTCACAAAGTCTTACGTAAGGAAAAAGTGGCAGTGGCTTAGCTCTCAGCGTTCAGACAACTTTGCAGCTTTATTTAAAGATGTGAGTAGATGAGATTTAGAGATGTAGAAGAACAGTTGCTTCATGTAGAGTCACACACATGCTTTTTAAGGGCAGAGGGGCAGGGTGGTGATAAATCAGTGAAGCAGTCATAGTTTCTTGCAGCTAGCCAGACTACATTGTCTACTGCCAGTGTTTCCTGGTGAGCTGGGGCCACCTTATGTTGTCTGTGCCATCTTAGCAGCATTTTCTGTAGTAACAGCAGCCTTGGGTAAGTGTTGTTTGGTGTCTGTGAGATTGTTCCTTGACCAGATGAGCTTTTCCTGATTCTCTCTTTCCCAGGAGTTAAACAGAGCTGTTTTCCTCATGCTTCCACTGACTGTAATTTGTTTTGTGCTGCTTGGTCTTCCCATGTGCTCAGCACTGCTCAGGCCACACCTTGAGTGCTGTGTCCAGTTCTGGGCTCCTCAATTCAAGAGAGATGTTGAGGTACTGGAAGGTGTCCAGAGAAGGGCAGCAAGGCTGGGGAGGGGCCTGGAGCACAGCCCTGTGAGGAGAGGCTGAGGGAGCTGGGGGTGTGCAGCCTGCAGAAGAGGAGGCTCAGGGCAGAGCTCATTGCTGTCTGCAGCTCCCTGAAGGGAGGCTGTAGCCAGGTGGGGTTGGTCTCTTCTGCCAGGCAAGCAGCAACAGAACAGGAGGACACAGTTTGAAGTTGTGCTGGGGGAGGTCTAGGCTGGATGTTGTTAGGAAGTTGTTGTCAGAGAGAGTGATTGGCATTGGAATGGGCTGCCCAGGGAGGTGGTGGAGTTGCTGTCCCTGGAGGTGTTGAAGCAAAGCCTGGCTGGGGCACTTAGTGCCATGGTCTGGTTGCTTGGCCAGGGCTGGGTGCTAGGTTGGCCTGGATGAGCTTGGAGGTCTCTTCCAGCTTGTTTGAATCTATGATTCTATGTAGTAAGCTTGTCCTTTTTCTCAGGCTATAGTTCAGTGTAGAACCCGGGATCAATATTTGCAAGCAGATTCTTATGTCTAATATCTGGTTTCACATAACTCCTGGAAACCAGAAGGTCTTGACTTAGTGCCATGGTCTGATTGACTGGCCAGGGCTGGGTGCTAGGTTGGGCTGGATGATCTTGGAGGTCTCTTCCAAGCTGGTTGATTCTATGGCTGTAAAGTTTAGGCCATATATATATGTGTGTGTGTGTGTGTATGTTATATTTGTGTGTGTGTGTATATATGTTATATTTGTGTGTGTGTGTGTATGTATGTTATGTTTGTGTGTGTATATATGTTATGTTTGTGTGTGTATGTATGTTATGTTTGTGTGTGTATATATGTTATGTTTGTGTGTGTATGTATGTTATGTTTGTGTGTGTATATATGTTATGTTTGTGTGTGTGTATATGTTATGTTTGTGTGTGTGTATATGTTATGTTTGTGTGTGTATATATGTTATGTTTGTGTGTGTGCCACTGGGATTGTGGTCTCATCCGTGTGCTCCTTGTGCTTCAGAGTACCAAGACAAAGTTAGCACAAACATTTCCACTTCTCCTAGAATTTAGTTAATTGTCATTTCCATCTTCACTGTAGTTGTGAGGGTACCTTACAGCTTCCTTATATGTGGCTGCAGTGTATTGGAGGCAATTGGGTATGAAAACCTGAAGGTATGAAAGCCTGAAGGTGATATTTAACCTGCACTATTCATGGAGTGTTTTGGGGTATGTTCTTTCTTAGTTATGCCTGAGACTTGCTTTAATAGTTTGCTGCCAATGTTGTGTATATAGAGCATGTGTTGGTTGTAACTGAATTGTCTCTGCTGCCTCTTATCATATTGCAAAGTGTAAGAAGCACAGGGCAGCTTTTTGGAATTTTTAGAAGTGAGTAACAAGAAGATGAGAGGAACTTTCAGCCCAGCACAGATCATGCTGACCTCACTTGTATGACAAATGATATAAAGGACTGTGGAAACACTTGCAGTGGAGTGAGTAGGAAGGGCAGTGTTGCTTGGAGTCTGTTTTCCTGTTGTCCAGTTCCTGGAGGAGTCATTGATTCCCATGGAAAGAGACGTAAGATGCCACAGTTGTCACTGGGGTTGGCTTAGCCATAGCTTGGCATAGGCATATAACAAACTGCTGGGCAGTAGAATTGGACCTTGATGTCAGTGTTAAAATAACTTCTGTGCTGTACTTGTGCAATACAGGCTTGTTCTTTGCTGACACCTGTGCAGTAGTTAGGAGTGGAGACACAGGAATGGCTGGGTGCTAGATTGGACTGGATGGTCTTGGAGGTCTCTTCCAACCTGGCTGATTCTATGAAATGGATTGAACAACTAAAGAAGGGAAAATGTTTTCAAGCTGGGTAGAAAGGATAAAATGCTGTGAAGGTTTGGGTGTTACCCCCCCACGCTTATGAAATCTCTCAGACTGGACTCAGCTGAGCTGGAAATTAAGGAATGAAGCTTTATATTTACAACTCAGCACAATATACAAACAAATATTGACAATATATAGAGCCAGAGACAGAAATATACAAGTTAGAAGTGATACAGAAACACAGCAGCCCTCCCAGAAACCAGAGTCCCCAGGAGGAGCTCCCAACCACCCTTCTACCTCCTTTCTGCCCATTTACCTTATCCCAGACTTTGTCTTATGTGCAAGGTGAGTTTGGAGGATTGGCCAGGGGGGTTAGGAAGCAGAAGCATTACTTACACAGAAGCAGCCCAAGGAGGAAAGGCACAGACACCCAGAGACTCCAGCTGCAGGCTCTGGAGTGGCTGGCTGGTGCACTGCCTTTGCTCCAGCTGCAGGCTCTGGGGTGGCTGGCTGGTGCACTGCCTTTGCTCCAGCTGCAGGCTCTGGAGTGGCTGGCTGGTGCACTGCCTTTGCTCCAGCTGCAGGCTCTGGGGTGGCTGGCTGCTGCACTGCCTTTGCTCCAGCTGCAGGCTCTGGGATGGCTGGCTGGTGCACTGCCTTTGCTCCAGCTGCAGGCTCTGGAGTGGCTGGCTGGTGCACTGCCTTTGCTCCAGCTGCAGGCTCTGGAGTGGCTGGCTGGTGCACTGCCTTTGCTCCAGCTGCAGGCTCTGGGATGGCTGGCTGGTGCACTGCCTTTGCTCCAGCTGCAGGCTCTGGAGTGGCTGGCTGGTGCACTGCCTTTGCTCCAGCTGCAGGCTCTGGAGTGGCTGGCTGGTGCACTGCCTTTGCTCCAGCTGCAGGCTCTGGGGTGGCTGGCTGGTGCACTGCCTTTGCTCCAGCTGCAGGCTCTGGGGTGGCTGGCTGGTGCACTGCCTTTGCTCCAGCTGCAGGCTCTGGCTGGCAGCAGTGGAGTGGGCGTAGTCTGTCAGAGCAAGATTAAGATTTAGCAATGTGGAAGAAAGGGCCAGAGCTCACTGCCTGCATTGTCCCATCTACCCTGTCAGAGATTGCAGCAGGAGAAGCAGGAAGAGGGTGGGGTAAGCTGCACTGGGCTATCTATTAAACACAGGCATGACAGAAAGCTTGTTTTCCCCAGGAGAGCAAACCTCCTCATCTGGGAAATAGGAAGATGAATAGTGCAGAATCATAGAATCAGCCAGGTTGGGAGAGACCTCTAAGCTCAGCCAGCCCAACCTAGCACCCAGCCCTGCCCAATCAACCAGACCATGGCACTAAGTGCCTCATCCAGGCTTGGCTTCAACACCTCCAGGGATGGTGACTCCACCACCACCCTGGGCAGCCCATTCCAATGCCAATCACTCTCTCTGCCAACAACTTCCTCCTAACATTCAGCCTAGACCTGCCCTGGCACAACTTGAGACTGTGTCCCCTTGTTCTGTTGCTGCTTGCCTGGCAGCAGAGCCCAACCCCACCTGGCTACAGCCTCCCTTCAGGCAGTTGCAGACAGCAGTGCCCTGAGCCTCCTCTGCTGCAGGCTGCACACCCCCAGCTCCCTCAGCCTCTCCTCACAGGGCTGTGCTCCAGGCCCCTCCCCAGCCTTGCTGCCCTTCTCTGGACACCTTCCAGCACCTCAACATCTCTCTGGAGTTGAGGAGCCCAGAACTGGACACAGCACTCAAGCTGTGGCCTGAGCAGTGCTGAGTACAGGGGTAGAATAACCTCCCTTGTCCTGCTGCCCACACTGCTCCTGAGCCAGGATGCCATTGGCTCTGCTGGCAGTGCCCTGCTCTGTTGGCTGCAGCATAGTGCCTGTAACAACCCTGCAATCCTAGACAAAGGCATTTTGATGGTAATTGCCTCCCTCCTACATGGTCGGGCAGAAAGTTCTTCGATTTATTTTTTAACTTGAATCAACATAAGATGACACAGCAGATCCCATGTCAGCCAAAAGAGCCATCTGTGGTCTAACCCTGTGACAAACACTGTAGCAATCATTCCAGTGCCACCAACAGTGTGGAGTTTGCCAAAAAAGCAGATGCTTCTTTTGACATGCATCTTCTACGTGGTGCCTATAATTGCTGTCACTGGGGAGGGGATGGGACAGCCAGATGAGCAGAATGATGAAATTGTAGTGTTGGCAAGGAAAAAGAAAACCCCAAGAGTTTGGAGAATAATAACAGGAAATAAATAAATTTAAGAAAAAAAAAAAAAGGAAACTTTTTTCCCTCTTCCTTACAAAAAAACCTGAACTAAAACCCTGCAGAACTCTTCTCTGTGCTGCATGAAACATGTGGCAATAAAAAAAAATTAAGAGAGAATGCTTGCAAGAACTTATTAGTAATCTAATTAGAGTCCAGTACCATATGGAAGGGCAATAAATAGTACTTCAGGAACTCTTCTGCTGAGTTTTTCAGCTCTGCAAAAGAAAAAGCATTTCCTTCTTTATTATTTTACAGAACTAAATGTGACCCAGCCTAAGTTTTTAATGTTCTGCTGATATTTGTAACCCAGCTATGTAAATGGTTTTCTGAATCAGCCAAAGCTGAGCATCTGCTTATCTGGACTCTGCTGGTTTTTGATCTGGTGTTTAGACTCAGCTGCAGCAGCAGCAGCAGCTTTATGAGGGACAAAGACTTAACTTTGACTAACTTACAAATACCATGATGGTTGGCATTGTTTGCTCTTGAGAAGGGCCTCATGAATATTGTATTTATGTGCCCCAGAGTATGCCACTGGAATGGGCTGCCCAGGGAGGTGGTGGAGTCTCCATCCCTGGAAGTGTTCAGGAAAAGACTGGATGAGGCACTTAGTGCCATGGTCTGGTTGACTGGATAGGGCTGGGTGCTAGGTTGGACTGGATGAGCTTGGAGATCTCTTCCAACTTGGTTCATTCTGTGATTCTGTGTTAAAATCACATAATCATAGAATGAACCAGGTTGGAAGAGACCTCCAAGCTCATCCAGTCCAACCTAGCACTACTTCCCTGGAGACTTTCAAGGCCTATCCAGGTGTGTTCCTCTGTGATCTGTGCTAGCTTGCATGCTCCTGCTCTGGCAGGGGGGTTGGACTCGATGATCCTTCCAGCCTCTAATATCCTGTGATATTGCAGTAGTGTAGAATCATAGAATCAGCCAGGTTGGAAGAGACCTCCAAGATCATCCAGTCCAACCTAGCACCCAGCTCTATCCAATCAACCAGACCATGGCACCAAGTGCCCCATCCAGGCTTTGCTTGAACACCTCCAGGGGTGATGACTCCACCACCTCCCTGGGCAGCCCATTCTAAACTTCCCTCACCAAGCAGCGGTTACAAAGAACAAGCTTCAGAAGCACCATGAATCTGAGGGCTGGGGAGGAGGAGGAAGTGATGGGATTGCTGTGATGTTTGCTCTGCTTCCTCTTCTCCCATGACAGTGCACACTGAGAAGCCAATGAGTTGCTTAGCTTGTGATGCACTCCAGTCCATACCTCAGTTTCTGCTGTGGAGTGCCTTAGGAGGGGAACTGCTGATCAAGGCAGTGTTTCCCTCTTCTGTTGATGCAAATATCACCTGGGACAGTGCCAGAAGTGTCGGTCAAGATCTCAAGATATTGAAGCTGATTGTTCACTGATGTGTTCCAGAATGTTTCTGGGAATTGCAGTTGGACTGACTGCTGTGAAATTCCCTGGCTCTTCCTCTTCCCTTTCAAAACAAGCTCACAAAAAACAAAACCCCAACAAAACCCCCAAGACATCTGATAGCTGATAGAGAAGTGAAACTATTGATGGGAATTCTCTATGTGCCAGCTGCAGTTTGCCTGGGCTTCTTGTGTGTGTGTCCTGGAAACTGGACAGCTTGGATGAAGCAGAACAATTCTCTGAACACTTGTTCTTTGCCTTGAGTTTATGGGGTTGTTTTTTCATCTATTTTGGGCTGACACCTGGAGAGGTTTTGAATTAAAGCAGTGAGCAGGAGCTTCCTGAGCAGAGTTCATAGGGATCAGTGAGAAGGGCCCACTGCCCTGTTTTACAGATCTCTGGCTGTCTTAGTCCTTTGAGCAGCAAAAGAATTGGGGCAGTGTTGTGTATGTGAATGCTGTTTCTGCACTTTTGAACCTCGTGGCTGTCATCTTCAGTGCTCTGAGAAAACTTCTCTTTGCTTAGGGTTGGTATTTTAGGGATGCCACTGGAAAGATGACCCATGCCTATATGTAGGACATCTCTGCTAGCATGTGACTCTGTGTGACCCCTCTATTATCATAGGATCATAGAATCAACCAGCTTGGAAGAGACCTCCAAACTCATCCAGTCCAACCTAGCACCCAGCCCTAGCCAAGCAACCAGACCATGGCACTAAGTGCCTCAGCCAGGCTTAGCTTGAACACCTCCAGGGACAGCAACTCCACCACCACCTCCCTGGGCAGCCCATTCCAATGCCAGTCACTCTCTCTGCCAATAACTTCATCCTAATATTGAGCCTGTATCACACAACCTGAAAAATGCAAGTATCATTGAGTAGTTTCATGTGGAGGCTCTTAAGTATTGCCTTCTGAGCTGCTGTTGAAGTGTTTGTGAGCTGTATGTGATTGACGAGCTCTTATGTGACCATCCCTGGTCTAGTCCTACCCAACACTGCATGACACAGGAGTTTGTAAGTTAATTACTGTTTCAGTTGAAGTATTTATCCTACCAATGGTATCTTGAATCATAGAATCAGTCAGGGTTGGAAGGGACCACAAGGGTCAGCTTGTTCCAGCTCCCCTGCCATGGGCAGGAACACTCTACCCTAGATCAGGCTGCACACAGCCTCAGCCAGCCTGGCCTTAGGCACCTCCCTGGGCAACCCATTCCAGCCTCTCACCACTCTCATGCTCAACAACTTCCTCCTCACCTCCACTCTGACTCTCCCCACCTCCATCTTTTCTCCATTCCCCCCACTCCTGGCACTCCCTCACAGCCTCAAAAGTCCCTCCCCAGCTTTTTTGTAGCCCCCTTCAGATCCTGGAAGGCCACCAGAAGGTCACCTGGGAGCCTCCTCTGCTCCAGCCTGCACAGCCCCAACTCTTTCAGTCTGTGCTCACAGCAGAGCTGCTCCAGCCCTCTTGGATGTGTACTGCTGTGGAGAACATTGTAAAAGCTTATACTCTGCTGTTAAAATAGACCAACTAATGTGTAATACAAGGGAGGAGTTATTTGTACTCAGTGTCATGTGCTGGGCTTGCAACCTGTCAGAGGGTTGCAGAAACACATTAGTGTGGGAGTTAAGCCTCTATGAAAATGAGTGGGTTTTTTTTACTTCTGATAGAACTTTTGAATCCTCAGGCTGGAGCAAAACCTTTAACATGGTCCAGGAGTTTTGTTGGTGTTTTCTCTGTGGATCCTGGGCAAAAAAATAAGCTGGGGATGTGTTTGTTAGGGCTGAGAAGGAAGTTAGCAGTGCATTCTTCTGTATCTGTTGCTCAATGAAGGGCTAACCACAGAAACATGAACGTGCTGGTTTTGTCTAGCAGATCTTAGTACCAGGCTCTCTTTGTTCAGGGCCTTCAGTGTCTTCACTTTCTCTTTATGTTCATTTATAGTGGAGTAGGTGTTGGGTTGCTGCAGCCTGCTGAAGTTTCAGAAATGGCAGCTGAAATGCTGTGGTTTAGATGTGGCTATGATACTGTCACGGCCAGGGCATGCTACCCATGGGATACCCAGGGGATTGTCCTGGGAATCCAGGGGTAGAACGGTGAGGAAAGAGAATGCTGTGGTTCCTGATGAGCAAGAAGAAGAGAGAAGTGTTGATAGTGGCTGTAAAGGACCAGAATGTAGCTCAGTTCAGCACTTGTGTCTGTGCCCTGTGTGATGGCTTTTGTGCTGTGCTATGACTAGTTCCATGTAAGCAACACCACCTTATTTGCCTCTGGGCTAGGAGCATCCATCAGTCAGTTGAACACTTTAAGAACCCTGACAGGCAATGATGTAATAGAATTATAGAATCAACTGGGTTGGAATAGACCTCCAAGATCACCCAGCCCTGGCCAGTCAACCAGACCATGGCACTAAGTGCCTCAGCCAGGCTTTGCTTCAACACCTCCAGGGATGGTGACTCCACCACCTCCCTGGGCAGCCCATTCCAATGCCAATCACTCTCTCTGACAACAACTTCCTCCTAACATCCAGCCTAGACCTGCCCTGGCACAACTTCACACTGTGTCCCCTTGTTCTGTTGCTGCTTGCCTGGCAGAAGAGCCCAACCCCACCTGGCTACAGCCTCCTTTAAGGTAGTTGTAGACAGCAATGAGCTCTGCCCTGAGCCTCCTCTTCTGCAGGCTGCACACCCCCAGCTCCCTCAGCCTCTCCTCACAGGGCTGTGCTCCAGGACCCTCCCCAGCCTTGCTGCCCTTCTCTGGACACCTTCCAGCACCTCAACATCTCTCTGCAGTGGAGAAGCCTAGACCTGGACACAGCACTCCAGGGGTGGCCTGAGCAGTGCTGAGCACAGGGGCAGAAGAACCTCCCTTGTCCTGCTGCCCACACTGCTCCTGAGCCAGCCCAGGATGCCATTGGCTCTGCTGCCCACCTGGGCACACTGCTGGCTCAGGTCAGTGGAGGATGTGAGCTCCTGGGAACTTTGAAGTTTTTTCATTATCTCTGAGACTCCAGAAGAGCTTCCTGAACCAGAAGGAGCTTGCTGCTTCCATTGCTTGCTCTCTTGTTGCAACCTCTCCTGCTGTCTCCAAGAGAGTTAATGTGGGCTTTTTTGGGTAATGATCCAGACACACACACACACACACACAGACACAGTCTTGGAGGAAAAAACCCAAGCATTTGGTGGCATCAGTGTCAGTTTTGTTATATCCCTCAGTGTGGCCAGGATTATGCTCCCACTTTCTCAAGTGTCTTCATAAAAAGAAAAGACCTTCATTGGAGCTTTCTTTCACTGTTGGCATAAGGTTGCTCTTTCATTCAGCTTTCATAAGTGTGATTTAGATGATATTGGTTCCATCCCCTGTAGGAAGATGGGAATGTTACATTTTCATATCCAACTGGAATGGTTTACTTCTGTGTTTTCTGCTGTTAGCAAACACTGCTTTCTTGTAGGAACAAGCTTACTCCTGCTGTGTCAAAGGGTGGGTTGTACTTTCACCATCCTGAGAAGGAGGTAATAGAGCTGTCAGTGGGGACAGAGGGTGGATTATAATCAGAGTAGTCTAGGGCTTCAATTGTTGGGAGCATCTGAGCTGTGACTAAAGGTTTATGCCAGACTTTGTCTTGCTTCTTTGCTGCTGGAGCTACTGCCCATGAAGAGCTTTAAAAAGCAGCTTAGAAAAGCAACTACTCACTCCTGTGTTTCTGTATTTCAAGGGAGGGCTTCTGAAGTGGCTCAGGATAAAGGAGATATATTGACTGCTTGCCTGGGTTTTGCTGAAAACAGTTCTTGTTCTTTAATAAAATGATTCAAAGTAGTTAAAACAGACTGGACTTGAGGAGAAAGAGAGTATAAATAAATAAAAGATGGGGTGAGATTGAACAAGGCCAAGAGCAGGGTCCTGCACTTTGGCCACAACAACCCCAAGCAGCCCTACAGGCTGTGAACAGAGTGGCTGAGAGCAGCCAAGCAGAAAGGGAGCTGGTGCTGCTGGTAGAGAGTATCTGAAGCTGTCAGCAGTGTGCCCAGGTGGGCAGCAGAGCCAATGGCATCCTGGGCTGGCTCAGGAGCAGTGTGGGCAGCAGGACAAGGGAGGTTCTTCTGCCCCTGTGCCTAGCACTGCTCAGGCCACCCCTCGAGTGCTGTGTCCAGTTCTGAGCTCCTCAATTGAGGAGAGATGTTGAGGTGCTGGAAGGTGTTTGGAGAAGGGCAGCAAGGCTGGGGAGGTGCCTGGAGCACAGCCCTGTGAGGAGAGGCTGAGGGAGCTGGAGGTGTGCAGCCTGCAGAAGAGGAGGCTCAGGGCAGAGCTCACTGCTGTCTACAACTGCCTGAAGGGAGGCTGTAGCCAGGTGGGGTTGGTCTCTTCTGCCAGGAACCCAGCAACAGAAGAAGGGGACACAGTGTGAAGTTGTGCCAGGGCAGGTCTAGGCTGGATGTTGTTAGGAAGTTGTTGTCAGAGAGAGTGATTGGCACTGGAATGGGCTGCCCAGGGAGGTGGTGGAGTTGCTGTCCCTGGAGGTGTTGAAGCCAAGGCTGGCTGAGGCACTTAGTGCCATGGTCTGGTTGATTGGGCAGGGCTGGGTGCTAGGTTGGCCTGGATGATCTGGGAGGTCTCTTCCACCCTGGTTGATTCTACAAAAAGGTCAAAGTGAAATGGGTGTCAACACCCATCTATGTTTTTTGTTTCCTTTTATTTCCTTCAAGTATGAAGAAGATTGTTACCTGTGTTCAGAAAACCAGTTTTTTTTGGATTTGGGTATAACATACAGCCCAGTAAAAGCTGTTTTTATCTTGCAAAGCTCCTCTTAAAACTTGTATTAAGGAGTAAAGTTAAAGCTGTGGAGGGCTGTCTTTTTTTCCCTGCTGAGTGTAGTTCTGTTTGTTTGGTTTCCAACCTGTTTATTGCAGTCTGTCATTACTGAAGTGTAAGCTGTAGCATTTTGGGCATAGTTCTTACATGCCAAGATAAGGAAGGTTTGGAGAGTTTTCTGGGAGGAACCCTTGGCTGGGTCTCCAGGTGCTCCTGGGCTATCTGTGATATTTCATAACAAAGAGACTCTGCTTCTTGCCAGCTTCCACCCACAGGGTCCTGCCTCTTCCTGGCACCTAACTGCTCTGGAGGAAGGGTGGAATAGGCTGGGATCCTGGATGACACGATGTCTGAGATTTCACTTCCATAGAATCACAGAATCAACCAGGTTGGAAGAGACCTCCAAGACCATCCAGTCCAACCTAGCACCCAGCCCTATCCAGTCAACCAGACCATGGCACTAAGTGCCTCACCCAGGCTTTTCTTGAAGACCCCCAGGGACGGTGCCTCCACCACCTCCCTGGGCAGCCCATTCCAATGCCAATCACTCTCTCTGTGAAGAACTTCTTCCTAATATCCAGCCTATACCTCCCCTGGCACAACTTGAGACTGTGTCCCCTTGTTCTATTGCTGGTTGCCTGGGAGAAGAGCCCACCCCCACCTGGCTACAATGCCCCTTCAGGTAGTTGTAGACAGTAATAAGATCACCCCTGAGCCTCCTCTTCTGCAGGCTGCACACCCCCAGCTCCCTCAGCCTCTCCTCACAGGGCTGTGCTCCAGGCCCCTCACCAGCTTTGTTGCCCTTCTCTCAACACCTTCCAGCACAACATCCTTCTTGAATTGAGGGGCCCAGAACTGGACACAGCACTCAAGGTGTGGCCTGAGTAGTGCTGAGTACAGGGGCAGAATAACCTCCCTTGACCTACTGGCCACACTGTTCCTGATGCAGGCCAGGATGCCATTGGCTCTCTTGGCCACCTGGGCACACTGCTGGCTCATCTTCAGCTTACTATCAGTACCCCCAGGTCCCTTTCCTCCTGGCTGCTCTCCAGCCACTCAGTCCCCAGCCTGTAGTGCTGCTTGGGGTTGTTGTGGCCCAAGTGCAGAACCTTGCACTTGGCCTTGTTCAATCTCATCCCATTGGCCTCTGCCCACCCATCCAGCCTGGTCAGGTCCCTCTGCAGGGCTCTCCTACCTTCCAACAGATATACACCTGCTCCTAGGTTGGTGTCATCTGCAGTAAACCAGCTCTTGCTGGATAGTTCTGTTGACCTTTGTCATGTCCCTGTGAGACCATATTCTTTATCTGTGCGAAGAGAAATTAAGGGTCCAGGTCTTGGGGTTTTTTACTTCTTAAGGGAATTTCCCACCAGAGTCTGGAGGGCAGAGAATCACAGAATCAGTCAGGGTTGGAAGGGACTACAAGGATCATCTAGTTCAACCCCCCTGCCATGGTCAGGGACACCCTAGCCTAGAGCAGGTTAGCCAGAGCCCACCTTCTAAGATGCACTCTAGAGTTTACATTGGTATCATCCTGAAAATGCTTAGCAGGCATCTTACTTGTTGGATCTTCTTGTGACAAGCCTTGACAGACTGCAAGACCAATAGTAAGGGAACCTCCCCTAAGGCAGGAGATGCTAATGCAGCAGCAGCAGGCCTTGGTATTTCTGCTGGCTGACTCATGTCCACTGCATACTGGACTTAAGAGAGGCTTCCAGTAACTCAGTTCTAATTGCCATAGCATTTCAGACATGAGAGTGGAAACCCTGGAATACAGTAGTGCAGGATGCTCAAAATGGCATCTTTGCTAGGACAGTCAGTTTGCAGGCAGAGTGCTCAAGATTTGGTACTTACTTGCCTAAGGGCAGGTGGTAAATCATGGCATCAACCAGATTGAACCTCCAGTCCAACCTAGCCCCCAGCCCTGTCCAGTCAACCAGACCATGGCACTAAGTGCCCCAGCCAGGCTTCTTTTGAACACCTCCAGGGATGGTGACTCCACCACCTCCCTGGGCAGCCCATTCCAATGCCAATCACTCTCTCTGCCAACAACTTCCTTCTAACATCCAGCCTAGACCTCCCCTGCCACAACTTGAGACTGTGTCCCCCCACTCCCTGACAGCCTCAAAAGTCCCTCCGCAGCTTTTTTGTAGCCCCCTTCAGATCCTGGAAGGCCACCAGAAGGTCACCTGGGAGCCTCCTCTGCTCCAGCCTGCACAGCCCCAACTCTTTCAGTCTGTGCTCACAGCAGAGCTGCTGCAGCCTCTGAGCATCCTCCTGGCCCTTCTCTGGACATGCTCCAGCATCTCCGCATCCCTCTTGTAATGGGGGCTCCAGAACTGGATGCAGTACTCCAGGTGAGGTCTCACCAGAGCGCAGTAGAGGGACAAATCTATCAGTTAATGTTCATGAAAGCTGTTTCTAAACAAACAGCCCCAAACCTTGGCTGGATCTGCCCTGCAGAACATCTTGCCAGCGAGCACTGTGTTAGTCAGGGGTGTGGAAAAAACTCGTACATCCTCGCTGACATCAGTGTGTTGGCAAAACCCCAGGTGTGGATGCAGCTGTGCCTGCAGAAGGGAACTTTTGTCGGCTTAGCTGATGTCGTTGGGGGAGGTGATGCAACTACACTAGCAGAAGAACTCTTCCCTTGGCATGCACTGTCAGTGTAGGAGGCTCCTCCAGCACAGCCACAGCAGTGAGGCTCTGCGCTGCCACTCAGCCTCCTGCAGCAGCTGCAGCTGTGAAAGAAAAGCCTCTGCACAAAAGAGGGGTCGCTCTGATTTGGTTTTTACAAGTAGTTGTCAACAAGGAGAAGAGCAGGAAGAATGATGGGGGTTTTACAGTTAAGTTTTAGTGTAAAATCTGTGTTTTCAGCTGTATGGCTTTAAGATGTCGCCGGCCTCTTGATGGTTGTCTGTGTGCCATTGGATTGCGGGGTTTGAGAGCTGCAGTATGCTCAACATCTGTGTTTTGTTAAAGGCCTGTATGGCTGCTGAAGGTATGAGACTCAGTGGAAGCAATGAAAACCCTTCTGTCTGTAAACTTTGGAAGGCAGCTGTAATCACATCTACATTCCCATCGTGCTTGGATGTGACCGCTCGCGCTAGAGTATCTTGTGTGGAAGCGTCTCAGAGCAGAGTGTTTATGGTTTACAGGAGGACAGAGTTAGGATCCCTGCTCTTTACACACACACATTTTCCTCTTGCTTTAGGCCAGCTGGTGACAACACTTCACAAAACTCCAGTTCTTTGTAATACAGAAACCCCAAGATTCCAAGGGAAAAACACTGTGAAATGTAAATGGAAAACCAAAGGTACTGAAACCAGGATAGAAGCTTTGAGTCACTAACAGTCGTGACCAGATAAGGTGAAGACTGGATCATGTATCTCACTTCTGTGGCAGCTGTAGGAAAGTGCATTTCATAGAATAAGTCAGGTTGGAAGAGACCTCCAAGATCATCCAGTCCAACCTAGCACCCAGCCCTAGCCAACCAACCAGACCATGGCACTAAGTGCCCCAGCCAGGCTTTGCTTCTACACCTCCAGGCACGGCGACTCCACCACCTCTCTGGGCAGCCCATTCCAGTGCCAGTCACTCTCTCTGGCAGCAACTCCCTCCTGACATCCAGCCTAGACCTCCCCTGGCACAACTTGAGGCTGTGTCCCCTTGCTCTGTTGCTGCTTGCCTGGGAGAAGAGCCCAACCCCACCTGGCTATAGCCTCCCTTCAGGGAGCTGCAGACAGCAATGAGCTCTGCCCTGAGCCTCCTCTTCTGCAGGCTGCACACCCCCAGCTCCCTCAGCCTCTCCTCACAGGGCTGTGCTCCAGGCTTTTCACCAGCCTTGCTGCCCTCCTCTGGGCACCTTCCAGCAGCTCAACATCTCTCTTGAATTGAGGAGCCCAGAACTGGCCACAGCCTCCCTTCAGGTAGCTGTAGACAGCAGTGAGATCACCAGAGCAGTTGTGCTTTTGATCACTGTGTGCGTTCTGAGAGCTGTGGAGGAGGGTTTGTTGAAGAGAATAGCACTGTGCCAGAGTGAGTTTGTTGAGTTTGTTGTGAACATGTTTTGAAACCAGTTGCTCCATCATTCTGCATTGCTTATAACCCTAAAATTAATTGCCTGGCATTACTGGAAGCTGGATGGTCTGACTTGAGCTGTTATAGTTAAAACCTGTCAGCGTTTCCATTACAGCCTTGCAGGGAGGGTTTAATCTTTTCCCCATTTTTAAATGGTGTCTGGAATAAGTTCTAGATGAGCACTTCAAGTGTAAAAGTTCTGGATGAAATCTGATGTTTCTCTAAGTCTTCACTTAAAAATAAACCAAACCTCTTCCAACCCTATGGCAGTGAAACACTGATCTTCAGTTTTCAAAGGTTAAATGGTCAGGAATATATTTAACTGGTTTGGACAATTTTCAGTTCAATTAAATTAGGCAACAAAGATGTTTCTACATAACAATTTCTTATTTTCTAGTGAGTGTTGCAGTTTGTTGTTCCAGGCTATTACTGCTGCTTAATAAGCTTTGCAATATGCCAGACAGAAACATTCCAGAACCTTCTAAGGGAGATGCAAAAAAGAAACACATCATTATCTTAGAACATCTTGATGTGAGCCATGCCTTTGTACTTCTATCCTGCTCACAACTTCATTCCATTTTCCCAAGGTTGTCTCCAAAGTAGTTTCACTTCCCTTGTGTCTTAAGGCTGTAGTTTCATGGAGTCTTTAAACTGAAGCATGCTGAAATCCCCTCTCTGCCTGCATGTTCCTGTTGCCTGCCTTGAGACAGCCAAAGCTTTTGTGCAGCACAAAACCACATGTGGTAAACTAGATCAAGGAAGAGAATTTTTTGGTTCAGGCTGTGGCTGCATAACTCTCTGTACTAGTCCAAAGAAGAGGATGGCATCAGGCTGGGAACAAGTGAGCCTGCACTGACAGCTCGCTTCATATTCCACCCTATTTCTCCCAGCACCCCCTACTATGCCTTCCCCCTGCAGTTGACAGGGTGGTTCTTCACTCTGGGCTTCTCGAGCTGTGAAGGCTCAGGCCTCCATAGGGCTGGCCTGCAGCCAGGTTTTTTAGTCAGTGGAGACCCTGTACTCAAAGGATGTTACTGTCAGCTTTAGTTCTTGATTTGTTAAAGCTTTCCTCTTGCAACACCACAGTCCTGTGTATTATTGAGTTTACCATCAGCAAGTTTGCTGATGACACCAAGCTGTGTGGTGCAGCAAACAGGCTGCAGGGCAGGGATCCATCCAAAGGGACCTGGACAGGCTGCAGAGGTGGGCACAAGCCAAGCTCAGGAGGTTCAACAAGACCAAGTGCAAGGTCCTGCAGCTGGGTCGAGGCAATGCCAAGCACAAATTCAGACTGGGCAGTGAGTGGCTGGGGAGCAGCCCTGAGCAGAGGGTCTTGGGGGTGCTGCTGGAGGAGAAGCTCAACAGCAGCCAGCAGTGTGCACTTGCAGCCCAGAGAGCCAAGCAGAGCCTGGGCTGCAGCAGCAGCAGTGTGGCCAGCAGGGCCAGGGAGGTGATTCTCCCCCTCTGCTGTGCTCTGCTGAGACCCCACCTGGAGTACTGCATCCAGTTCTGGAGCCCCTGGGACAAGAGGGATGTGGAGATGCTGGAGAGTGTCCAGAGCAGGGCCAGGAGGATGCTGAGAGGCTGCAGCAGCTCTGCTGTGAGCACAGACTGAAAGAGTTGGGGCTGTGCAGGCTGGAGCAGAGGAGGCTTCCAGGTGACCTTCTGGTGGCCTTCCAGGATCTGAAGGGGGCTACAAAAAAGCTGGGGAGGGACTTTTTAGGCTGTCAGGGAGTGGCAGGAGTGGGGGGAATGGAGCAAAGCTGGAGGTGAGGGGAGTCAGAGTGGAGGTGAGGAGGAAGTTGTTGAGTATGAGAGTGGTGAGAGGCTGGAATGGGTTGCCCAGGGAGGTGGTTGAGGCCCCATGGCTGGAGGTGTTTGAGGCCAGGCTGGCTGAGGCTGTGTGCAGCCTGCTCTAGGGTAGGGTGTCCCTGGGCATGGCAGGGGGGTTGGAACTGGCTGCTCCTTGTGGTCCCTTCCAACCCTGACTGATTCTTTGATTATAGTTTTGGACTGTGTCCTGCTGCACTGAACTCTCCCCGTAGATGATTCAGCCTGCTGTAGTGCAGATGCTCTGGGAGATTTGTGTGTTCCAGGTGGGGGTGATTGCCAGCAGGACAGCATTACCTGGAGAGCTGCACAGCCAGTGTTTGTGCACTTACCTTCTTCTGAAACTTACTTTTTTGACATGTTGCAGACTATTTTCCTTGACACTCCTGAAATGTCTCTTGACAGTCTCACAAACAGAGATCAATGATGATATGACAGTTCTGGTCCTCAAGCTGTCTGTCCTCCCCCTCCTAGCTTTGTAAAGACAACAGCAGTATTGTATGGAGAACTACAAGTCAGAAGGAAGACAAAAGAAGCTTCTAATTGATTTTATATTTTTGATAAGCTGAGGGAACAGCTCAGTCTTTGTGCCTGCCACCGTAACTCCCTCATGGCACAAGCTAGCCATGGTGATGTAAGCTTAGCTTATACCTGTTGGAACCTGGAGGAGCAATATCTCTGACTTGCTGTTCACATCAGATGCCACAATGAAGAGTGATAAAGTCCTGTCAGTGCTATTCAGCAGAGGTTCTGTGTCATTTGAGTGTGTGTCATGCACCGAGCCTGCTTTAGGTGGTGGTTGGGTCTGTTAGAATGTGCCTGTGAGTCCTGTCTGCAGGGTGGTGTGAAAGCAGGTGTGTGAAATCCATGAGTGATTACATACAGCTGTAACACAGGGCTCCAGATGGCAAACAGGCTACTGTAGACTGAGCTAATGTGCATGCTGAGTTTGCTCTCTATGGTTTACTCTAACGTGCTTTCTTTCCCTTTGCAGCAGTCCATTGTACCAGCCCATCCAATGGCTCCTCCTAGTCCCAGCACCACCAGCAGTAATAACAACAGTAGCAGCAGCAGCAACTCAGGATGGGATCAATTAAGTAAAACAAATCTTTACATCAGAGCACTGCCTCCAAACACCACTGATCAGGACCTGGTGAAGTTATGCCAACCGTAAGTACTACACTTAAATACAAGTTATGGCAACGTACCTTAAAAGCTTCTACTAGGTATAGGGATGGGAAATGAATGTCTGAATTAGAAGAGAAGGGAAACAGACTGGTAAATAGAAGATCTCATACTGTAGTACCATGGTGAGCTTCAGCATCCCTGATAGTCAGGGGGAAAGTGATCTTTGGCACCATGGAGCGGCAAAGAAAGCTGAAATATTGTGGTGCATGGAAGCAACCCATTGCTGTAGTTAAAAACATGATCATAGAATCAACCAGGTTGGAGGAGACCTCCAAGCTCACCCAGTCCAACCTAGCTCCCAGCCCTGTCCAGTCAACTAGACCATGGCACTAAGTGCCCCAGCCAGGCTTAGCTTGAACACCTCAAGGGACAGCAACTCCATCACCTCCCTGGGCAGCCCATTCCAATGCCAATCACTCTCTCTGCCAACAACTTCCTCCTAACATCCAGCCTAGACCTACCCTGGATCAGCTTGAGACTGTGTCCCCTTGTTCTGTTGCTGCTTGCCTGGCAGCAGAGCCCAACCCCACCTGGCTACAGCCTCCCTTCAGGGAGCTGCAGACAGCAATGAGCTCTGCCCTGAGCCTCCTCTTCTGCAGGCTGCACACCCCCAGCTCCCTCAGCCTCTCCTCACAGGGCTGTGCTCCAGGCCCCTCCCCAGCCTTGCTGCCCTTCTCTGGACACCTTCCAGCACCTCAACATCTCTCTTGAATTGAGGAGCCCAGAACTGGACACAGCACTCCAGGGGTGGCCTGAGCAGTGCTGAGCACAGGGGCAGAAGAACCTCCCTTGCCCTGCTGCCCACACTGCTTATGAGCCAGGCCACAATGCCATTGGCTCTCTTGGACACGCTGCTGGCTTCTATCTGCCAGCACCCCCAGGTCTCTTTGTTCCTGGCTGCTCTCAGCCACTCTGTCCCCAGACTGCCTGATGCTGCTGCAATCACAGATAAATGAAAATTAACACCAGAATGTGAAACTTGCTCTTAAGAATCTACAATAAAAAAATCTTCTCTATTCCTAACTGAGATAATCTCTTGGTACAAACTCCTCTGTGAATTACATTGTGCATTTGAATGCTTATCCTAGTTTCAGACTAATTTATGTTGTGTGTACACTCTTGTGCAATTTTATTTATTGTGAGAAATAGTTGATCCACATAAGAATCCTCTCTAGAGTTCCAAGTAGACTTGGCTTAGCAGAAGGCTTTCAGGCAGTGTTGTTAACAAGAGAGGTTTTTTTTTAGCTTGCATGAGTTTTTTTGGGTTAGTTATTCAATTTTAACAGCAGCCATGGGCTAGTTGATTGGATAGGGCTGGGTGATAGCTTGGACTGGATGAGCTTGGAGGTCTCTTCCAACTTGGTTGATTCTATGGTTGTATAAAAAGCCTGGATGAGGCACTTAGTGCCATGGTCTGGTTGATTGGCTAGGGCTGGGTGCTAGGTTGGACTGGCTGAGCTTGGAGGTCTCTTCTGTTCTATGAGACTGTGATTCTGTGATTGCCAAAGAACAGCTTGTAGGCCTACCTGTACTATGAATGCATGTATCCTTTTTAAAATGTTTGATGGAATTGTGAAAAGTTCTGAATTTCATAGCACATTTTTCTGGATTATTTTGGAATCAAAAAGTACTCAGCTGAATTTTCACCGTTCTACCTGTAGCCAAACACCCAAATCTTTCTTGAATGGAGAATCATGAGATGTTGAGGTGCTGGAAGGTGTCCAGAGAAGGGCAGCAAGGCTGGGGAGGGGCCTGGAGCACAGCCCTGTGAGGAGAGGCTGAGGGAGCTGGGGGTGTGCAGCCTGCAGCAGAGGAGGCTCAGGGCAGAGCTCATTGCTGTCTGCAGCTGCCTGAAGGGAGGCTGTAGCCAGGTGGGGTTGGTCTCTTCTGCCAGGCAAGCAGCAACAGAACAAGGGGACACAGTCTGAAGCTGTGCCAGGGGAGGTCTAGGCTGGATGTTGTTAGGAAGTTGTTGTCAGAGAGAGTGATTGGCATTGGAATGGGCTGCCCAGGGAGGTGGTGGAGTTGCTGTGCCTGGAGGTGTTGAAGCCAAGGATGGCTGGGGCACTTAGTGCCATGGTCTGGTTGATTGGCCAGGGCTGGGTGCTAGGTTGGCCTGGCTGAGCTTGGAGGTCTCTTCCAACCTGCTTGATTCTATAATTCTGTGATCTCTGAAGTACTTTAATTAGTTCTTTACAAATGCTTATCATTTTACTGGCAGGTTTTAGAGTAGTTTTTGGCTCCTTTTCCCCACAGAGAATCTTGCTAGGCTAAGAGCTAGTCTGCTGGAGTGCTTGATGTACAGGTGAGTGGAAAGGCTGCTCTGCATGCTGTAGGAGTGATACTGCTAGCTGACAGTAAGCAGTTTTCAGTGGAGATGTGGAGAAAGGTCACTGTTTTCTGTTTCATATGTTTTGACTGTTGTTAGAAAACAAAGAGAAATACCTCAGGGCTGAGGAAATAATGGTTGCAAAGCCATCATTGTCACTAGGAATTCCTGAAAGATCCCATCTGCACAGGCTTTCCCTCTGCTTGTCATGGTCTTGCATCATATACACTGTACTGGAGAGTTACCTTCAGCAGTGGCTGATGCAGAGAAGTGTTGCTTTGGTTAGATACAGCTCAGAATATGAGGTGGAAGAATCTACAGAGTTTCACGTGGAGGCCTGGTTAAAGAGTGGCTTTTAAGTGGCTTTAGTCAATGCATCCACTTCAGTTCTTACAACAGCTTGTTGTGCTAATTTGGGCTGGGTTTCTATTTTGATTAATTACTTTTGGTGAATCACTAGAGGGAACTCTTACCAACTTGCAGAAGTGTTGGGCTTGATTTCTTGTGGCACAGCTACATGTATGACATATTTACAAGCAGAGTTAGCAAGTGTTTACCACTCTTATGGACAAGTCCTGTCCTGGCAAGAGTGCAGTTTGCCAATATACATCTCTGCAAACACTGTTTCTGCCTTCATTGTTTCTTCTTTGGTTTGCTGTTAGCTGAATCTTTCCTCTCTTTTCCAAGATGAAAAGAGTATGTTGGAATTTTGTGGTGATGGCTTTCCTGGGAGTACAGCTCTTTTCAGACAGTGCTTCTGGTGTTCATGTGAGAAGGGAACCTGCCACCTTTCTGAACAGCTCATGACCTTGTTGCTGTCTACAGCTACCAGAATGGAGATCACAGCCAAGTGGGGTTGGGCTCTTCTGCCAGGCAACCACACAAGGGGACACAGTCTCAAGTTGTGCCAGGATGGATGTTAGGAGGAAGCTCCTGGCAGAGAGAGTGATTGGCATTGGAATGGGCTGCCCAGGGAGGTGGTGGAGTCACTGTCCCTGGAGGTGTTGAAGCCAAGGCTGGCTGGGGCACTTAGTGCCATGGTCTGGTTGATTGGCCAGGGCTGGGTGCTAGGTTGGACTGGATGATCTTGGAGGTCTCTTCCAACCTGGTTGACTCTATGATCCTACTCTGGCAGCAGGGCTGGACCAGGTGATCTGTGGAGGTACCTTCCAACCCCCAGCATCCTGTGATCCTGTCCCTTCCAGCCCCTGATATTCTATGATTCAAACTTGAGCCTGCTACTTCAGTTCTGCATTGGGAAGACAAATTTTTTCCTATCAGTTGTGCCAAAGACAGTAGTGTGGGGAAGAATAAGGTACCTATTATGTTTGTCATGGGGATATCTTCACAGCCAACTGAGAATGAGAGCTGAGAGTGTTGGGGGTACACAATGTGAGTCAGTCCTGGCCACAGGCACTTTCCATCAGGTAAAGCAACCAACGCAGTGGCTCACAGACACTGTCTTTTCTGTGGGAGGCTAAACAGGAGTGGTCAGCTAAACAGAGGGACGAGGAGGGAAGAAATTAGAATGAGGAGCTGCTGAGCATGGTTTGGTAAAGTCTGTACTGAGCTGTGTAACTCTGCTGCACTGAGCAAAGCTCTGCTATGAGGAGCTGGCATTCAAGGTTGCTGGAGCAATGGTAGTCACACCCCTGTGTAATTGTCCTCCCTTTCCCTGGCATGTCTGTCCACACTTGCTTGACATGCCTCTTTCAGTTTTTGTGTTGGATTTATCAATATATTTTTTTTACTCAATGACTGTGAGTCATTTCTTGTAGCTTATTTAATGTTTGGAGCTGAAGATGCAAGATTAAGTCCTTCACGATTATTGAGACTGCTTAAGTGATTAGGGTTATTGAGACTGCTTAAGGCAATGGGGTCTTAGGAGCTTCAGCCATGACTTTATAACTTGCATTGACACATTTTCTAGGTGCTTTGCAGACTCTTAAGTGCTGTGCTTCACTGCAAATGACCTTTTTGCCCAAGCCACACTGTTCCAAAGCCTGGTGCTTTCCACAGCCTGCCTTATTATGATTTACATGCCATCCTGCAGCACGGCACCTCTGTAAGGCTGAATTTCTTCAGAGACCTCCTTTTGTGCCATTTGCATCATTAAATGAGGGTGATGCAGCAGACTCTTCATCTTCCTGCCCTGTCTCAGTCCTAGGGCAAGATTGAAGCTTTGAGACTTAACTCAGGTCTCTCCCATTCAGTTGAGCATAAGTCATCATGCCAGCCCACTCTTGGGTGTGCTTCTGTCCAGGCTGTGCCATGCTGCATGTATCAAGCTGCTTGCAGTCATATGACGTTTTTGACATCTGCTTGTGGTCTGGAGAGTTTCACTCTGATCTTCCTCCTTAAATGATGACTGCATGGTGACAATGCAGGGTTTTTAGCATTATTACAATTAGGAAAGCAGCTGGTTTAAGGTGTAACAGAATTAGGGGTGTAATTGCCACAGCGGACTGATGTTCTGCTGCAGGACGACTGCCACACAAAAGCACAACCTTGTAGGGGCTGGTTTTGTTAGTATGTGTTGGGAAATAACTGTCTCCTTGAGAGGGTGTTTGGAGAGTTACTTCCTAACTATTCAGCATCACAAAGAGAGGCATGGCTGAAACAAATGGCAGGCTAATAGTGGTTTGAAAACGTTGGCTCAAGACAGGCTGCAGAGCTTTGCTCCCACAGCATAGGATGGTTTGTTTTCTCAATAGGACACATTTCATTAAGTCATAGAACAGCCATTAGCCTATTAATGTTTCCATGTGCTTTGCTTGCTGTGTAATTGTAAGCTCCATCCTGTGTTAGTCAAAAATCCTTCCCTAAAGAAAGGATTTTGCCGTGCTTGTTGTCTGCCCAGGGAGGTGGTGGAGTCACCATCCCTGGAGGTGTTCTAGCAAAGCCTGGATGGGGCACTTGGTGCCATGGTCTACTTGACTGGATAGGGCTGGGGGATAGGTTGGGCTGGATGATCTTGGAGATCTCTTCCAACCTGGTTGATTCTATGATTCTATGATGGGAGGGACTATTGACAAGGTCTTGTAATGGCAGGACAAGGAGTAATGGGTTTAAACTGGCAGAGGGGAGGTTTAAACTAGATGTTGGGATCAAGTTCTATACTATGAGGGTGGTGAGACACTGGCACAGGTTGCCCAGGGAGATTGTGAATGCTTCCTCCCTGGAGGTGTTCAGGGCTAGGTAGGATGAGGCCTTGAGCAATCTCTTCTCGTGGGAGGTGTCCCAGCTTATGGCAGGGGGTTCAAACTATATGATCTTTGAGTTCCCTTCCAACCTAAACCATTCTGTGATTCTCCCAGTGCTGCCATTTCCCTTCTTCAAACACATTGGGGTCTGAGAAGTGGTGAAGAGGAGCTCAGACACTTGCTGTAGCAAAATGTGAAGGAAGGCTCTCTGTCTTCCTTCAGTATTTGCTGTTTGATCACAGAATATTAGGGGTTGGAAGAGACCCAAGGAGCTCGAGTCCAACCCCCTTGCCAGAGCAGGAACCCCTCTGCCAGTCCTCTCCAAACAGCTCCTCAAACAGATGTCTTACAGCATGTCAAGACATTATCAAGTTCAGGTTGACCGATTAGACAGGAACAGTTCCAACAGCCTTACATTGACCATCAAATGGGAATCCACACTGAAATCCTCTCCAAGGAGTTCCAGCACTGCTTTTGGTCTTGTTGGTTTTGTTGTTCTTTGTCCTTCAGCAGTGATGCTGTGCTAGTTTGAGCCTAGCTAGAAGGTTTTGGTGAGAAGAACCGGATTACAGGCTGTGAAAGGAAAACAGTGGTGATGTCTACTTAGCTCATTGGCCTGCTGACATGTATAGGAACAAGAAATAAAAACATTGGTGGAATGTGGAATATGAGGTGAGGAGAAAGTTCTTCACTGAGAGAGTCATTGGACACTGGAATGGGCTGCCCGGGGAGGTGGTGGAGTCGCCGTCCCTGGAGCTGTTCAAGGCAGGACTGGACGTGGCACTTGGTGCCATGGTCTGGCCTTGAGCTCTGTGGTAAAGGGTTGGACTTGATGATCTGTGAGGTCTCTTCCAACCTTGGTGATACTGTGAACTCTTACTCCTGTTAATAATTGCTGTAATAAACTTCTCTTTGAAAGTTGGTGACTTAGAGTAGTAGTAGGAAGAGGCTTTGTATTTTCAACTACCTGTAGTAGTGGTAAATGTACTTTTTGTTTATAGTACCTTTCAGCCAAGGGAGAGGATTGCCTAAATACGATGAAGGAATGGACACATCTGTGGTGAAATATTGAAACTGTTTGAATATCTGAGTAACTCAGTTGTCTTAGCAAATAACTCAGATGTGCCACAGTCTCATTACTGGAATTTTAGATCAGTTGTGTGGTTTAACCAGAAAAGATCAACCCTCTGGAAGGTGGATAGGTTGGACTGGATGATCTTGGAGGTCTCTTCCGACCTGGTTGATTCTATAGATAACCACTCTGATTTGGGCTGCTGGTTGAGCTGCATCTTACTGTCTAACCTCACCCTCCGTTTTTGGGACTAATCCACTTTGCTTCCTAAGCCCCTGACTGAACCTGTATTCTTCCTTGGGACTGGGGTAAGGTTGAGAGGGGCAGGGGGAAGGTGAAGGGGTGGTTGGGAGCCCCTCCTGTGGACTCAGGTTTCTGGGACGGCTGCTGTGTGTCTGTATTGCCTTTTACCTTATACATTTCTGTCTATAACTGTATGTACTGTAACTAGGGGACACAGTCTCAAATTGTGCCAGGGAAAGTCTAGGCTGGATGTTAGAAGGAAGTTCTTCACAGAGGGAGTGATTGGCATTGGAATGGGCTGCCCAGGGAGGTGGTGGAGGCACCGTCCCTAGAGGTCTTCAAGCCAAGCCTGGCTGGGGCACTTAGTGCCATGGTCTGGTTGATTGGCCAGGGCTGGGTGCTAGGTTGGGCTGGGCGATCTTGGAGGTCTCTTCCGACCTGGTTGATTACAGTATCACAGTATCACCAAGGTTGGAAGAGACCTCACAGATCATCAAGTCCAACCCTTTACCACAGTGCCCAAGGCTAGACCATGGCACCAAGTGCCACATCCAACCTTGCCTTGAACTGCCCCAGGGACGACGACTCCACCACCTCCCCAGGCAGCCCTTTCCAATGCCAATCACTCTCTCTGTGAAGAACTTCTATGAGTCTATGATTCTGTCTGCTTGTCTATTGTGCTAGCTGTAAATATCAGCTCCATTCAATTTCCAGAGCCGCTGAGTCTAGTCTGGGTGATTTCCAAAGTGTGTGTGTGGGGGGGGAGCACCCAAACCATCACAAATGCTGTCTTGTGGAACGTTGTTAGAGATCTCTGTGGTGTTTTTTTTGGGGGGAAATTGTAAGTAAGAAAGAAACAAAAAAAAGAGTCATCTCCTAGATGGATAGAATCCTACAACCAACCAGGCTGGAAGAGACCTTCAAGCTCACCCAGCCCAACCTATCCCCCAGCCCTATCCAATCAACCAGACCAAATAAAATCCCTTGGAGCTGCTTGAATTTCAAAGCAGACATTTTCTCGTTCCGTTTTGTGATGAAGCAAACATCGGAGTTCAAACTCGGTGTTTCCTTTGAGAGCTTGAAAGTAAGCAGCAGCTTCCCCCTAGCGCAGCCTCGGCACAGAACCGAGCCGTCCTAATTCCAGCGCTGAGGAATTCGCTCTGTGCTGCGGTCACAGATGCAGGCACCAAAGGATTGCACAAGCTCCAGCTCCCTCAGGACATGAGAGCCTTGGTGCAGTGTGGGGCCGGAGAAGAGGTGATCCCATGGAATTTCCTTTAGGAAGTGGGGGCGAGGGAGAGAGGGAGGAGAGTGGAAGGAATGTTTCAGCCGCAGCTGCTTGTAAAAGGAGCGGTAGGAGAGCAGCCTGGTAGGAGTCGGCGCTCTCGGAGCCCGCTCGCTGCGGAGCCCGCTCGCTGCGGAGCCAGCGTCTGCGCCGGTAGCAGGGGGCCGGTGAAAGCTGAGAGCCGCTGCGGGCCGGCAGGTATTTGCTGTGGGGAGGTGCAGCCTTGTTCCCCGCTGCACAGCCGCGGCACAGCAGGGCCCCCTGGCAGCTGCTGGAATGCCTTTGATCAGGGTCCCAGTCCCCAGCTGCCCCCTGGCAGGGGAGATAGCAGCAGCGCTGCCCTAGACAGTAACTCAGGGGCTGTTTGAAGGGAGGGGTTGTTCCATCTCGCTGAACTACTGAGAATGCAAAGAATTACTGATTGGGCTTTTTAGTGCATTCCAGCATGGCAGAATCCATCCCTTCCTTAGAGACGGCTTGGGCGGGCAGCTCGGGAAGCAAGCACAGAGTCGCACAAGTACCCAGGCTGGGATCATAGAATCATAGAATCAAGCATGTTGGAAGAGACCTCCAAGCTCATCCAGTCCAACCTAGCACCCAGCCCTACCCAGTCAACCAGACCATGGCACTAAGTGCCTCATCCAGGCTTTGCTTCAACACCTCCAGGGACGGTGCCTCCACCACCTCCCTGGGCAGCCCATTCCAATGCCAATCACTCTCTCTGTGAAGAACTTCCTAACATCCAGCCTATACCTACCCTGGCACAACTTGAGACTGTGTCCCCTTGTTCTATTGCTGGTTGCCTGGGAGAAGAGGCCAACCCCCACCTGGCTACAATGCCCCTTCAGGTAGTTGTAGACAGTAATAAGATCACCCCTGAGCCTCCTCTTCTCCAGGCTAAACAGGCCCAGCTCCCTCAGCCTCTCCTCATAGGATTTGTGCTCCAGGCCCCTCACCAGCTTTGTTGCCCTTCTCTGGACATGCTCCAGCACCTCAACATCTTTCTTGAATTGAGGGGCCCAGAACTGGACACAGCACTCAAGACCTCCAAGGTCATCAAGTCCAACCTATCACCTAACTCTCCTGGTTAACTAAACCATGGCACTGAGTGCCTCATCCAGCCTCCTTTTAAATGCCTCCAGAGGTGGTGACACCAGCAGCTCTCCAGGCTGCCCATTCCAGTAGGCAATCACACTTTCTGCAAAGAACTTCCTCCTAAGATCTAGACTAACCCTGGATGTGGAGGTGAGGAGGAAGCTCTTCACCAGGAGAGCAGTGAGAGCCTGGAATGGGTTGCCCAAGAAGGTGGTTGGGGCCCATCCCTGGAGGTGTTTAGCGCCAGGCTGGATGAGGATCTGGCCAATCTGGTCTAGGGTAGAGTGTCCCTGCCCATGGTAGGGGGGTTGGAACTGGATGATCCTTGTGTGGTCCTTTCCAACCCTGACCGATTGTCTGATTCTAAACCTGCCCTGGTGCAGTTTGAGACCGTGCCCTTCTGGGCCTGTAACAAGGTGAGGTCAAGGAAGAATCAGGTTGGTTTCCTCCTGGATTGTCCTGTCTTTGACCAAGAAGAACAAGACTAAGAATGCAAACTAAATCCCACAAAGCCACAGGACAGCTGTCAAGTGCCATTAATTGTTGATCATTCCCATGCAGGGTGTACTGGATTTGAGTAGTGATACACAGGGACTTGGGCATATCTAAGAAGTGCAAGGCTTGCCTGCAGGCCATTTGCTATATGCATAGGACAGTTTGCTTCTGTGGTTGGCTAGAAGAAGACCCCCTCCAAAATATGAAAACAAACAGTTGAGATTTTACAACAACATATGCAGGAGTCTGCTAAATCAATGACTCGGGTCACATTTGATATGCCAAGTCCAGTTTAGAATTGAATCAACTTAGAGCCCAAGTTGATTTGTGCACTAACATAATTCATGTCAGGAGTGTGCTCAGGTGGCCAAGAGAGCCAGTGGCATCCTGGGCTGGCTCAGGAGCAGTGTGGGCAGCAGGACAAGGGAGGTTATTCTGCCCCTGTGCTCAGCTCAGGCCACCCCTTGAGTCCTGTGTCCAGTTCTGGGCTCCTGAATTGAAGAGAGATGTTGAGGTGCTAGAAGGTGTCCAGAGAAGGGCAGCAAGGCTGGGGAGGGTCCTGGAGCAGAGCCCTGTGAGGAGAGGCTGAGGGAGCTGGGGGTGTGCAGCCTGCAGCAGAGGAGGCTCAGGGCAGAGCTCATTGCTGTCTGCAGCTGCCTGAAGGGAGGCTGTAGCCAGGTGGGGTTGGGCTCTGCTGCCAGGCAAGCAGCACCAGAAGAAGGGGACACAGTTTGAAATTGTGCCAGGGGAGGTCTAGGCTGGATGTTAGGAGGAAGCTGTTGTCAGAGAGAGTGATTGGCATTGGAATGGGCTGCCCAGGGAGGTGGTGGAGTTGCCGTGGCTGGAGGTGTTGAAACAAAGCCTGGCTGGGGCACTTAGTGCTGTGGTCTGATTGACTGGATAGAGCTGGGTGCTAGGTTGGACTGGCTGAGCTTGGAGGTCTCTTCCAGCTTGTTTGAATCTATGATTCTATGTAGTAAGCTTGTCCTTTTTCTCAGGCTATAGTTCAGTGTAGAACCCAGGATCAATATTTGCAAGCAGATTCTTATGTCTTATATCTGGTTTCACATAACTCCTGGAAACCAGAAGGTCTTGACTTTGTTTGCTAGAGATTAGTTCTGGTCAACTCTGATTTCTGTGATGTTAACTCCTTGAAATGAAAAAGTGATCTGTCTGATGCTGACAGATTATCAGACCAGGGTTGCCTTTTCTTTTAACCTTCCCATCTTTTTTCCCCCCCCCCCCCCCCCCCCCATTGTTGCTAAGCTGTATTTACTAACACCCTCCAATTGTGTGCAACCTGGATGGTAAATAAGTGTATTGCACCTGAAGTGTAAAAGCAGTAGCACATAGAGGTAAGGGAGTTAGTTCAGATTGCTGCCTCCAGTGAGACTTGCAGTTGAGGAGTGGGGAGAAAAAGCAGAGTTTATCCTTAAAAAATGTTAAACCTCAGTTGTTTGCCCACAACTTCTAAAATCCTACCCTGTTTTAACAGGGAAAACAAATTAGCTGCTTACAAGTTAGCAGTGTCTTACTCAAGCCCTAGACCAACTCTGCAGAGAATTAAGTGACCAAAAGACCGCCAATAGAAGAGTTAACCTTTGTCATTGAAATGTGTTATCTTTGTGGACAGATGTGCAGTACCTGGGGTAAAACAGCAAAATGTTGAGTGTTGGCAGTGCTCTGACACATGGACAAAGAGCAAAACCACCCAGGAAAACACAAAAAGAGAGACTTTGATGTGGGGTCTGCTTTGGCACTGTAACTAGTACAAATATTTCACTTGAATAATCTGTGTAAGTTGAGTTAATCATTAACAGAATCAATTTCTGTGGCAGAAATATCTTCTGATTTGTACTCCTGTTCTGCCCTTTCTGTTTCAGTGTCTTATCTTCCTTGCTTTAATCTCTTCTTTTCCCAGAAGAGGTAAAACTTGTAACCCATTTCTTTGCTGTCAAAAGAAACCCACTGAGATGAATGATGTAGATCTTCACTTAAGCTTTTTGGATATTACTCATCACATGGAATTAATTGTTTAATTATGGCTATCTGCATTGAAATATGTTAGCTCCCAAAGTGTGTTCTTTTAAATGTTTGCTTTCTCTGGTTTCTACAGTTGTGTAATGTTAAGTGTCTTTAAAGACACTGTGTGGGTCAGTATTTTTGCCTAGGAGAATGCTGTGGACTTAGGCCTTTACACACTGTCAGTCCTAGAGCTCCATTGTGGCTTGGATAGAGTCACTTTCACAAGGCTATCAAAATACCAACAATTATTCTAATTCATTAATAAGAGCTTTTTCTCTATGCCTGAGTGAATGCAGTTGTGAAAGTAGCATTGTGTTACTGGAAGATCTGAAACCAAAAGGGGGGAAATCCCTGCTGCATACAGGGGAATGCAAATGCTGGAAAGGACTAAAATCTTTTGTTTGCAAACCTTCAATCATAGAACCAACCAGGTTGGAAGAGACCTCCAAGCTCATCCAGTCCAACTTAGCACCCAGCCTTGGCCAATCAGCCAGACCATTGTGCTAGTTTGGAGCTAGCTAGAATGTTTTGGTGAGAGGAATTAGATTATAGGCTGTGAATACAAAACTTCATTCCATTTCCAGATGGACTGAGCCTAGTCTGGGTGATTTTCCAAAGTGTGGGGGGCAGGTAACACCCAAACCATCACACCATGGCACTAAGTGCCTCATCCAGGCTTGGCTTCAACACCTCCAGGCACAGCAACTCCACCACCTCCCTGGGCAGCCCATTCCAATGCCAATCACTCAGTGAAGAGAGGGCACACTGCGGGCTCATGTTCAGCTGCTATCTACCAGTACCCCCTTGTCTCTCTCTTCCTGGCTGCTCTCAGCCACTCTGTCCCCATCCTTTAGCACTGATTGGGGTTGTTGTGGCCAAAGTGTAGAAGCCTGCACTTGGCCTTGTTCAGTCTCATCCCAAGCTATTCCTCTGCATGTTTCCATGACCGTGCGAAGAACCGATTGTTACTAAATATTAGTGGTCAGGAGTGGTGAGAGTTTTGGATAGCAAAATTAATAAACAACGTTAATTTGGAGAAGAGTATCTCACAGTTAATTACCCCTTCGTGACAGGGTTCTAATATGCAACAAAGGAATTACAAGTTCAGTTATTCTTGTGCAAGCTGAGTGACATCAAACACCATCACCACAGCACTGACCGCGTTGAATTTGCCTTGATAAATCCCAGAGAGCAAAACTGCAGCTCCCTGCCATAACAGGTCTAGGTATAGAAATTCAACAAGCTCCCACCTGAGAGCTCCATCAGACTTCAGAGGGATTTTTTGTTTGTTTGGTTGGTTTGTGGTTTTTTTTGCTATGCAAAATTAAATAATAGAAGACACTAACATAGACTCATAGAGTCAGCCAGGTTGGAAGAGACCTCCAAGCTCAGCCAGCCCAACCTAGCACCCAGCCCTGTCCAGTCAACCAGACCATGGCACTAAGTGCCTCATGCAGGCTTTTTTTGAACACCTCAGAAATAAAATGATCTAAACTGAACCAAGCTACTTCTTTCTGGTTTGAAGCATTCTGCCACAAAGCTTTAGCAAAGGAGATTTTGGAGTCCAGAGACCAGCAGAGTTAAGTGAGGTGTAAGAGTTCAGTGCCTGGTTCTATTTAGCATGCACCTAAAGTCACCAAGGAACTGATGTGTTTAAAACCCAAACAAGTGAAAAGTAGAAACCAGAAATGCTTAGCTAGACCCCTGAGATGATGGCAAGCTTAACTCCTGTTTGTTTGCAGTGTGCTTCAAAAGGCCTGGTCCTAGTAGAAGACCTGGAGCACCCACAAGAGACTGCAACTCCTTTTGCTAATAATGAGGTTTAAAACCACTTACTGCTCCATAGCAGGGACTCAGGAGTGGCTGTCAATGGCTGCATGGCCAGGTGGAGGCTAGTGACAAGCAGAGTCCCTCAGGGATTGATCCTGGGACCAATCTTGTTCAACATCTCTGTGGGTGCCATGGACAGAGGCACTGAGTGCAGCCTCAGGAAGTTTGCTGACCTCACCAAGCTGTGTGCTGCAGCAGACAGGCTGGAGGGCAGAGATCCATCCAGAGGGACCTGGACAGGCTGGAGGGGTGGGCACAAGCCAACCTCAGGAGGTTCAACAAGACCAAGTGCAAGATCCTGCAGCTGGGTCAAGGCAATGCCAAGCAGAAATCCAGGCTGGGCAGTGAGTGGCTGGAGAGCAGCCCTGAGGAGAGGGACTTGGGGGTGCTGCTGGAGGAGAAGCTCAGCAGGAACCAGCAGTGTGCACTTGCAGCCCAGAAAGCCAAGCATAGCCTGGGCTGCATCAGCAGAAGTGTGGCCAGCAGGCTGAGGGAGGTGATTCTGCCCCTCTGCTGTGCTCTGCTGAGACCCCACCTGGAGTGCTGCATCCAGTTCTGGAGCCCCTGGGAGGCAGCGTCCCTGGAGGTCTTCAAGAAAAGCCTGGCTGAGGCACTTAGTGCCATGGTCTGGTTGACTGGCTAGGGCTGGGTGCTAGGTTGGAGTGGATGATCTTGGAGGTCACTTCCAACCTGGATGATTCTATGATTCTAAAAGGGATGTGGAGATGCTGGAGCATGTCCAGAGCAGGGCCAGGAGGATGCTGGTTGCAGCAGCTCTGCTGTGAGCACAGACTGAAAGAGTTGGGGCTGTGCAGGCTGGAGCAGAGGAGGCTCCCAGGTGACCTTCTGGTGGCCTTCCAGGATCTGAAGGGGGCTACAAAGAAGCTGGGGAGGGACTTTTGAGGCTGTCAGGGAGTGCCAGGAGTGGGGGAATGGAGCAAAGCTGGAGGTGGGGAGAGTGAGAGTGGCTGTGAGGAGGAAGTTGTTGAGCAGGAGAGTGGTGAGAGGCTGGAATGGGTTGCCCAGGGAGGTGGTTGAGGCCCCATGGCTGGAGGTGTTTGAGGCCAGGCTGGCTGAGGCTGTGTGCAGCCTGCTCTAGGGTAGGGTGTCCCTGGGCATGGCAGGGGGGGTTGACCTGGCTGCTCCTCGTGCTCCCTTCCAACCCTGCCTGATTCTATCATTCTGTGACTGTGTGACTTATTTGATAGTGCAGACTGAACTTTTCCTCTGTATAACCACAGTGACTGACCACCTGCAAGGTCTCTGGTTCTTTCTTTTGATGTTTTTTTGGTCTTTATTTCCATTTAGCCCCTAGGTTTGCAGTACCTCAGGACTGAAATCTTCCTGTGTTAGATTGAGATGTCTTGGCTGAGGAGGCCTGGAGGAGCTGTTTGGAAGACAGAATGAGAGCCTCCCTTCAAGGCCTGGGGCTGTGAGCATGGTGGGGTGTCCAGTGGAGCTGACTGTGTGCATTTCCTTCCCCACATGGCTCTTTGCAGTACTGTGATCTGAGAAGGAGTGTTTGTGAATCATCTGCTCTTTTAAGTGTTCCTCCAGAGATCCTGTACTCAACCCCAGTCATTTTTTTATTGTGACAGGCTTTGTCTTAACTTTTCTGTTAAGCCTTTTTTATTTGTTGCCAAAAGTTTTATTTGCTTTATTTTGAAGATCTCAAGCATGGAGAGGGAAAGGATTGCTTCACACTGAGAGTGCTTTGCCACTGGAATGGGCTGCCCAGGGACCTGGTGGAGTCCTCCCTGGAGGCGTTCAAGCAAAGCCTGCATGGGGCTCTTAGTGCCATGGTGTGGTTGATTGGATAGGGCTGGGTGGGATAGGACAATTTGCTGCTGTGGTTAGCTAAAAGAAGACCCCCTCCAAAATATGAAAACAAACAGTTGAGGTTTTGGAACAGCATATACAGGAGTCTGTTAAATAAAACACTCTGGGGTCACATTTGATACACTCAGTCCAGTTTAGAATTGAATCAACTTAGAGCCCAAGCTGATTTGTGCACTAACATCACTTATGTCAGCAGTGTGCCCAGGTGGGCAGCAGAGCCAATGGCATCCTGGGCTGGCTCAGGAGCAGTGTGGCCAGCAGGACAAGGGAGGTTATTCTGCCCCTGTGCTCAGCACTGCTCAGGCCACTCCTTGAGTGCTGTGTCCAGTTCTGGGCTCCTGAATTCAAGAGAGATGTTGAGGTGCTGGAAGGTGTCCAGAGAAGGGCAGCAAGGCTGGTGAGGGGCCTGGAGCAGAGCCCTGTGAGGAGAGGCTGAGGGAGCTGGGGGTGTACAGCCTGCAGAAGAGGAGGCTCATGGCAGAGCTCATTGCTGTCTGCAGCTCCCTGAAGGAAGGCTGTAGCCAGGTGGGGTTGGGCTCTGCTGCCAGGCAGCCAGCAACAGAAGAAGGGGACACAGTCCCCAGTTGTGGCAGGGGAGGTCTAGGCTGGATGTTAGGATGAAGTTGTTAGAGAGAGTGATTGGCATTGGAATGGGCTGCCCAGGGAGGTGGTGGAGTTGCTGTCCCTGGAGGTGTTGAAGCCAAGGCTGGCTGAGGCACTTAGTGCCATGGTCTGGTTGACTGGGTAGGTTGGACTGGATGATCTTGGTTGGATAGGTTAGACTGGATTGTCAAGTTGGACTGGATGATCTCGAAGGTCTTTTCCAACCTGGTTGATTCTATGATTGTATGACTGCTGCTTAATAAAAGGTCTGTCATCATACCAAGCTCCTCAGCAGGAATATACATTTTATGATACAAGTTAGGATCCTATTTTCTGACATCTGCCACCTACTGAGAGCTTTGACATTATAAAAATATACACTGGTCTGTTCTAGTCTTCTCTTCTCCCCAAGTGAGTTGCATGTTCCTTTGTTCCATGAGAAGTTCTGACTTTTTCCCCCACCCAGTTTATTAATGGCTTATTCAATAAACTAGCTGACAACTCTTTTGAGGTCTAGGGCACTCACTCTGAGCTTTGCAGTTTCACAAATGTCATTAAATACTTTGCAAAGAGTGTCCCTCCCAGGAAGAGAGGACAGCCCTGACTGTTGCTAATTCAACACTGCATTTCCCATCCAAAGCTTGAACTGAGATGGAAGTGGTAGTCTAAAGGGTACAGGCTCACTGGTTTGTAGAACTGAGCTGTTGTTAAAATGTGCTTAGGTAAATAGGGTATGAAAAGCTTTTCAGTTTAATTGCTTTTTGAAAAGCAGGGAAGAGAAGGGTTTTTTTTTTCTTCTTAGATACCATTTAACCAGGAAACTGCAGGTTTTGGAGCAGTGGTCCTGCACTGGTTTGAGTCAGTGTGGAGTGTGGGACTTGTGTTCAATTTGTGGTGACTGTTAGGGCTTTGCTGTCAAAGTTGTTGCTGTTTTCAATGTCCTTAATTATTCACTGATCAAGTAGTGCTGCTTATATGCTAAAGCTGGAGGCCTCCATCTGAGCTGACTTGGGTCATAGAATCAGTCAGGGCTGGAAGGGACCACAAGGATCAGCCAATTCCAACTCCCCTGCCATGCCCAGGGACACCCTACCCTAGAGCAGGCTGCACACAGCCTCAGCCAGCCTGGCCTCAAACACCTCCAGCCATGGGGCCTCAACCACCTCCCTGGGCAACCCATTCCAGCCTCTCACCACTCTCATGCTCAACAGCTTCCTCCTCACCTCCACTCTGACTCTCCCCACCTCCAGCTTTGCTCCATTCCCCCCACTCCTGTCACTCCCTGTCAGCCTCAAAAGTCCCTCCCCAGCTTTTTTGTAGCCCCCTTCAGATGCTGAAAGGCCACCAGAAGGTCCCCTGGGAGCCTCCTCTGCTCCAGCCTGCACAGCCCCAACTCTTTCAGTCTGTGCTCACAGCAGAGCTGCTGCAGCCTCTGAGCATCCTCCTGGCCCTGCTCTGGACATGCTCCAGCATCTCCACATCCCTCTTGAAATGGTGCCTCCAGAACTCCATGCAATACTCCAGGTGGGGTCTCAGTCACCTCCCTGGGCAACCCATTCCAGGCTCTCACCACTCTCATGCTGAAGAACTTCCTCCTCACATCCAGTCTGCATCTCCCCACCTCTGGCTTTGCTCCAAGCTCTGAACCCCTTATTTGATCAGAATATTTTTGAGACTCTTTTCATGGTTGCAGCTGAAAGGTGAGCAGCAGCAGAACTTTACTTCCAACGGTTACTGAGCAGGCATCCTGGTGATGTTTATATGATGGATATAGGTTTTGGGAATGTTGTTAGTATCTTTATTTCATGGGATTAAAAAAAATAGATGATTTAATTAGAAACAGAACAGAATAGATCCAAATGCATAGCTGCAAGGCCAGCTGCTCAGCTCCTTGTCACTGGCTTGCCATGCACTCCTCAACAGACTAGTTAAAACCCTTCTGAGGACCAGATTCACCACTTCTTGTATCACCACAACAGAACAACTTCATCTGTTTTATTTTTGCCACGAAAAGAGATTAGTTTCTGTTTCTCTGTATGCAGATAGATCAGTTCCTGTGATAGAAGACATTTTAGTGCTGTTAGGGCTTTTTAGATTTGCTCTTCTTTTTGTGCTAGTTAGCATCTTGTGTTCCTTTCTTTAAGCGAAGGGGATAGAGGCAGCTTCAAGTGCAGAGGGAAAGAGTAAGTCTTCATCATGTTCTAGTGTAGTCAGGAAGGAGTATTTCTGAGCACAGTGTTTTTCCTTCTGCTCATTAGTCCTTCACAAGCTTTCTGCTTTGTTCAGTGTGGGATAAATGACAGACATTTTGAATGCTCCTTAGGATTTTAGCTGCTGCAGTTGTATTCAGCCCTGGGTCACCGCTGCTCTGTCTTCTCTGGGATCTTAGAGTTGCCTTCTGCTCACGCTTGAGCCAAAGATCATCAACAGCTCTGGAGTTCAGCTTCTGCAGCGGTGCAGGAAATGGGAGGTTGTTTCTTTCAAGCTGCTCTCATGTAGTGGTAGAGGTCAGCATTGGGCTGTGACAGCTCTCCTTTACTTTTTTGGCAGGCACTGTTCTGACATTCTTGTTGCTGAGATCATCTCCGTTAGGGCTCTCAGAAGAACATCTGACTGCAGCTCAAATGTTCAGTTGTGTCCAGTTCTGGGCCCCTCAATTCAAGAGAGATGTTGAGGTGCTGGAAAGTGTCCAGAGAAGGGTGACAAAGCTGGGGAGGGGCCTGGAGCACAGCCCTGTGAGGAGAGGCTGAGGGAGCTGGGGGTGTGCAGCCTGCAGAAGAGGAGGCTCAGGGCAGAGCTCATTGCTGCCTGCAGGTACCTGAAGGGAGGCTATAGCCAGGTGGGGTTGGGCTCTTCTCCCAGGCAAGCAGCAACAGAGCAAGGGGATACAGCCTCAAGTTGTGCCAGGGGAGGTCTAGGCTGGATGTGAGGAGGAAGTTGTTGTCAGAGAGAGTGATTGGCATTGGAATGGGCTGCCCAGGGAGGTGGTGGAGTGGCTGTGCCTGGAGGTGTTGAAGCCAAGCCTGGCTGAGGCACTTAGTGCCATGGTCTGGTTGATTGGCCAGGGCTGGGTGCTAGGTTGGAGTGGATGATCTTGGAGATCTCTTCCAACCTGGTTGATTCTATGATTCTGTGACTCACCTCTTGTTGTTCTGGCCACATAGCATGCTGTAGGAAGGGTCTCTCTCAGTCCTTTACCATTAATAATCAATTTCCTCCTAGATACCTATGGTTGACTCAAACATCTGTGACTTTCTGGGGTTCTTTTTCCCATTCACCATGATTGATTTAATGTTGAGGGTGTGGATTCTTTTAATCCTAAGGATAATTGAAGAGAAAAGAAGTATCCTTAACTTGCTGCAGTCTGAGTCATATTTGGTCTGTGCGTTCAGTTCCCTGACCTTCCCACACAGCAGTTCCGACACGCAGAGAGCTGAGGCTGTGCAGGAAAGGCTGTAGAGTGACCTACATAGTCTGTAACTCTTCACTAATGAGTGCCTGTCAGCACTGGGGATAGCCATTCTTGGGCTTCACAGTGCTTTTATGTACAGTAGCTGCATTCATAGAATCCTTGAATCAGACAGCTTGGAAGAGACCTCCAAGCTCATGGAGGCCAACCTAGCACCCAGCCCTATCCAGTCAATCAGACCATGGCACTAAGTGCCCCAGCCAGGCTTGGCTTCAACACCTCTAGGCACAGAGATTCCACCACCTCCCTGGGCAGCCCATTCCAATGCCAATCACTCTCTGTGCCAACAACTTCCTCCTAACACCCAGCATAGACCACCCCTGCCACAGCTTGAGACTGCAATGGGCTGCCCAGGGAGGTGGTGGAGTTGCTGTCCGTAGAGGTGTTGAAGCCAAGCCTGGCTGAGGCACTTAGTGCCATGGTCTGGTTGCTTGGCCAGGGCTGGGTGCTAGGTTGGACTGGATGATCTTGGAGGTCTCTTCCAACCTGTTTGATTCTGTGATACTCAGTAAGTGGTGCTTGCAGCTATGTCTGCAGCTCTGGACTCGGAGCAGGCTGGATTTGTGGTGGTTCCAGAAGACTTCAGGTGTACTTGGCCAGCTGCTAGATTGATTGCATCAGACCAGGTTAATGGCATTTGAAAAGAAAATGGTACATTTCAGCCACCAAAAACAAACTTTCCTAAGAGCATCTGGTCCATCCGCTTCACAGAACTGCAGCAACCTAACTTTGCCTTTTGCTTGCTTCAATCAGTATTCAAAAGACTCTGTCTTAAGCAGTGTGAAACTGAAACAGTGTCGCTAAATATGACCCTGGCACATCAGCCACAGAGGCTGCACTTTGGGTGTTACAGCCTGAGATTGCTCATGTAGCTAGAACACAGCAGCAGATGGATAGCATCTTTTTAATGCATAACACTCCTCTGTCCCTATCTCAGCACTTCATACTGCTGCAGACACCTTTTCAACAGAGCTCTGTGGCTGTAATCAATAATATGTGAGCTGATGTTTCTGCTCAATAACATACAGCCACTGAAATGCCCTTCTGAAGTATTTTGACCCCTGGAGAGAGCAACATTAGTACAACCATTTTCCCTATTGAAATGGTGATATTTGCTGTTCAGCACAGCTGGGACTGGAGTGCAGAGCAGCAGACTGGAATAGGGATCAAGTCTACATGCCAAGCTGTTAAGGAGGCAAGGGCTCTGAAAGGCTGAGCAGTGATTTTGAGTAATTGGTTCATTTAGTGTTGTTCTGGTGTGATTGACATTAAGTTACTGGAAATTAAAGGAGATCAGGCTCTAAGATTAGTTGTACAGTTCCTTCATTATGGACTGTTAGTTCTACTGTAGAATAGCTGTTGGAAGCAGGATGTTCCTGGGAGTATTGGACATGGGGAGTCTCTGTTTAAAATGCACTTCAGAGAGACTGGAAATTAGAATCATAGGATCAGACAGGGTTGGAAGAGACCACAAGGAGCAGCCAGTTCCAACCCCCCTGCCATGCCCAGGGACACCCTACCCTAGAGCAGGCTGCCCACAGCCTCATCCAGCCTGGCCTTAAACACCTCCAGCCATGGGGCCTCAACCACTTCCCTGGGCAACCCATTCCAGGCTCTCACCACTCTCCTGCTCAACAACTTCCTCCTCACATTACTACTTGAGGCATGTTTTTCTTTCAGTCAGCACATTCCAAGATGGGATGGGAAATTGATGCAAGGTGCAGTTTAGATGCAAGGTGCACTTAGCACAAATAGGTATCCTTGTGAGGAAAGCATTTTAACCCAGCAGGCCAGGTCTTGGATTCAACCTGTTGGCTTTATATTGACTTAGAATTGCAAAAGCAGAAGGAAAACACAGAAAATATGCTGACATACTTTACAAAGAATGAATCAATGACAAAAGCATTTTCCCAGTGGCCAAGGATGTTGCATACCAAATAAATGCAAGAAAAAGCACTGTCTGTGTGTGCATATATACAGATCTAATAGATGCAATTTCTGTGTGTGTCAGAGATACAATTTGTGAGGCAATTCTTTGCAGTTTATTGTTGAGAGATAGGTGAGGGCTTAGAAAATGGGATGTGGCTTAAAGTGCCCTTGAATCCTAGAATCATAGTATCAACCAGGTTGGAAGAGACCTCCAAGATCATCCAGCCCAACCTAGCACCCAGCCATAGCCAGTCAACCAGACCATGGCACCAAGTGCCTCATCCAGGCTTGGCTTCAACACCTCCAGGGATGGTGACTCCACCACCTCCCTGGGCAGCCCATTCCAATGCCAATCACTCTCTCTGCCAACAACTTCCTCCTAACATCCAGCCTAGACCTCTGGAATGTGTCCAGAGAAGAACAACAAAGCTGGAGCACAGCCCTGTGAGGAGAGGCTGAGGGAGCTGGGGGTGTGCAGCCTGCAGCAGAGGAGGCTCAGGGCAGAGCTCATTGCTGTCTGCAGCTGCCTGCAGGGAGGCTGTAGCCAGGTGGGGTTGGGCTCTTCTGCCAGGCAAGCAGCAACAGAAGAAGGGGACACAGCCTCAAGCTGTGCCAGGGGAGGTCTAGGCTGGATGTTGTTAGGAAGTTGTTGTCAGAGAGAGTGATTGGCACTGGAATGGGCTGCCCAGGGAGGTGGTGGAGTTGCTGTGGCTGGAGGTGTTGAAGCCAAGGCTGGCTGGGGCACTTAGTGCCATGGTCTGGTTGATTGGCCAGGGCTGGGTGCTAGGTTGGGTTGAATTATCTTTAAGGTCTCTTCCCATCTGATTGATCCTGTGATTGAGTGTATGGTAAGAGATGTCTGCCTGCCTTTCCAGATAGGAGGTAGTCTCACACTGGCTAGGACTGGAGCCAGAGCAACACCTCACAATTTATATTGTTTCTGACTAAAAGAAGTGGAAAAAGAAACGTTGGAAAGTGTTGATAAATAATTTCATTTTCCACATTCCATGTCCTCAATTCCCTCCTACAAGAGAAAGAAATATGCTTAGTAAAAGCCAAAATAAAGGACAATGCATCATGTGTTGACAATGACTGAATCTGGCTTCTTTGGACAGAGAAGGAATTTAAAAATAAATTGTTTTCAGGTAGAAAGACTAATTTAGGCTTCCAAGCTGACCTCTGCTGTGTAGCACAGGGAGGAGAAAGGAGTTATGAATAACAAAACCTGCTCTCTTATGTCTTCATAGTTTTATTCTTTCAAGCTGTTAGTGTAGGCTCTGCAGAATTGGGGAGGCTGAATTTTGACAAGATTTATGGCTGGGTATAGAAGTGCAGCCTTACTTCCAGATTAAAACAGCTCGAGGTGGTAAATCAAGACCTGCCTGTCTGCAAGCCCTGCCATGGGCTTGCCTCCTAAATGTGCATTAGCATGCATCTGGTTTCATTCCTCACCTTCCCAAATCATTGTCTTGGTTAGTGCTCATTTCACAGAGTGGTTTAAAGGAATTGTAGACTGTAGGAATAGTCAGAGTGTCAGGATTGGAGATTCAACCTGTTTGGAGCTTTCTTATATTGCTTGTATATGAACTATCATTTTCCAAACCCCCCCTCCCCCTGTGTCTTTCATGGCTCTGTGAAACTCCGTACTCTCATTGTTTATATTCTTCCTAGGGACCACAGGAACAATAGTAATGTATTTTCAAGTAATATTGCTTCATAGAATCAGCCAGGTTGGAAGAGATCCGCAAGATCATCCAGGCCAACCTAGCAGCCAGCCCTGTCCAATCAACCAGACCATGGCACTATGTGCCCCAGCCAGGCTTGGCTTCAACACCTCCAGGGATGGTGACTTCACCACCTCCCTGGGCAGCCCATTCCAGTGCCAATCACTCTCTCTGTGACGAGCAGTGTGGGCAGCAGGACAAGGGAGGTTCTCCTGCCCCTGTACTCAGCACTGCTCAGGCCACCCCTTGAGTGCTGTGTCCAGTTCTGGGCTCCTCCATTGCAGAGAGATGTTGAGGTGCTGGAAGGTGTTGAGAGAAGGGCAGCAAGGCTGGGAAGGGGCCTGGAGCACAGCCCTGTGAGGAGAGGCTGAGGGAGCTGGGGGTGTGTAGCCTGCAGAAGAGGAGGCTCAGGGCAGAGCTCATTGCTGTCTGCAGCTGCCTGCAGGGAGGCTGTAGCCAGGTGGGGTTGGGCTCCGCTGCCAGGCACCCAGCAACAGAAGAAGGGGACAGAGTCTCAAGCTGTGCCAGGGGAGGTCTAGGCTGGATGTTAGGAGGAAGTTGTTGTCAGAGAGAGTGATTGGCATTGGAATAGGCTGCCCAGGGAGGTGGTGGAATTGCTGTCCCTGGAGGTGTTGAAGCCAAGCCTGGCTGAGGCACTTAGTGCCATGGTCTGGTTGACTGGATAGGGCTGGGTGCTAGGTTGGGCTGGATGAGCTTGGAGGTCCTACTAGCAACACTGCTCCTGATCCAGGCCAGGATGCCATTGGCTCTCCTGCCCACCTGGACACACTCCTGGTTCATGATCTCTGCCTGGCTGCTCTCCAGCAGAACTCTTAAGATCTTTTTCTCAAAGGACAGTGCCATATAACATATAAGAAAAAGGCAGAGTTTTTTTTCACTAACATCAGTCTTCAAACTCAGTAGAAGTTTGGCAGGTAACAACCCTTGTAATGTTGCCCAGCACTTCTGTCCCTGCAAACAGATGTTGGAAAGCACAGGGCTACGTAGTTCACATCCTTTAAAATGCTTCTCATGGGAGATAGAAAAATCTCAAACTGTGGGTAACAGAAAGTTATGAAGTGTTTACTTAGCTCTGGTATACTTTTGATTTAATGAATTGCCAAGTTGGTGATAGACAGAAACAGTGTCCTCTACTGGAAGAATGGACTCTTTGGTTGGTGCATTCTCATGAGTTGTGCTTTCCTTAGCTTAGGAGAAAGCAAGCTTTGGTTGCTTAGGCAATACTTGCACTTCAAAGTATGTCAAAGCCACAAATCCTGCTTAACCTATAAACTGTAAAGTAACAAGGCTACTGAACTGATGGGAAGCCTAGCAGATGGTTCAGAGATTATGCTAAATCAACTCAGCTCATCAGAAGTTAGGCTAGGTTACTGCAGGGGCAGTGGCTGCAAGAAACACTGGAAGGGATCATTTGTCTCAGCTTGTTGTTTGAAGTGCCATGTTTCTTCACAGCATGTGGCATCCTGTGTCTTTACAGCTAGATGTGCAATCAACAAGTGCAAGGGCAACATGGTAGTGTCCTGGCTTGCATAGAGAATCATTAAGGTGAGGAGAGAGTCTTTTGGAGGTGTTGGAAAGGTGATCCTCTCTGCAGGGCTACAGGTAGGCTCTGCTGCTGCTCTTGCTCTCTGCTTTCTCAGTGTCTGGTGCAGCTGCTTGGTTTCCCTACCATCAGATTGAACATTATCATAGAATCAACCAGGTTGGAAGAGACCTCCAAGATCATCCACTCCAACCTAGCACCCAGCCCTGCCCAATCAACCAGACCATGGCACTAAGTGCCTCAGCCAGGCTTGGCTTCAACACCTCCAGGGACGGTGACTCCACCACCTCCCTGGGCAGCCCATTCCAATGCCAATCACTCTCTCTGACAACAACTTCCTCCTAACATCCACCCTAGACCTTTCCTGGCACAACTGGGGACTGTCTCCCCTTGTTCTGTTGCTGGTTGCCTGGCAGAAGAGACCAACCCCACCTGGCTACAGTCTCACTTCAGGCAGTTGTAGACAGCAATGAGCTCTGCCCTGAGCCTCCTCTGCTGCAGGCTGCACACCCCCAGCTCCCTCAGCCTCTCCTCACAGGGCTCTGCTCCAGGCCCCTCACCAGCTTTGTTGCCCTTCTCCAAACACCTTCCAGCACCTCAACATCTCTCTTGAATTGAGGAGCCCAGAACTGGACACAGCACTCAAGGTATGGCCTGAGCAGTGCTGAGCACAGGGGCAGAAGAACCTTCCTTGTCCTGCTGCCCACACTGCTCCTGAGCCAGCCCAGGATGCCATTGGCTCTGCTGCCCACCTGGGCACTGCTGCCTCATCTTCACCTACTATCTACCAGTACCCCCAGCTCCCTATCTGCCTGGCTCCTCTCAGCCACTCTATCCCAGCCTGTAGTGCTGCTTGGGGTTGTTCATAGCATCAACCAGGTTGGAAGAGATTCTAAGCTCATCCAATCCAACCTATGTCATAAAAATAGCTCTTGGATGCTCACAGGCCTTTGCCCCCTTAACTTTCAGTCAGCTTCTAAGTAATGGATAAGGGTTATTCACATCTCTACAAAGCAAGAGGAAGCAAACATTTCCTGATTCTAAAAACATTTCTTCCTTATCCCCACAGCTCATTCTTACCTAAACCAGGAAATAGCTACTCTTCAGAAAAACAATATGGGTAGCTGAAAAAAAAATTCTCCAACATCATCTTCCTGTGTCTTACTTTGCTGTTTGTCAGAGTTTAGAAATCTGGGTTCTTTTTAACTGTGAGGAATAGTTAGCTGTGTGTAGAGCCTCTGTAAACCAAATAGCTGTTCATAAAGTGCTGCTTTGTAGCTGTTAATACTGCCCAAGAAACTGAGGGAGAATTAGTTCACACTTCACTACATTTGTGTATGTCCTTTATGCTAAGCACTTTTTGGACTATCAGGGAGTGACAGGACTGGGGGGGATGGAGCAAAGCTGGAGGTGGGGAGAGTCAGAGTGGAGTGAGGAGGAAGTTGTTGAGCATGAGAGAGGTGAGAGGCTGGAATGGGTTGCCCAGGGAGGTGGTTGAGGCCCCATGGCTGGAGGTGTTTAAGGCCAGGCTGGCTGAGGCTGTGTGCAGCCTGCTCTAGGGTAGGGTGTCCCTGGGCATGGCAGGGGAGTTGGAACTGGCTGCTCCCTGTGCTCCCTTCCAACCCTGACTGATTCTGTGATTCTATGATTTGATTGCATAGCTGCTTTTGCATCTGGTTTTGCTATTTGTGATTACTTCTCAGTGAAATCTGCAGTGGGAACCTATGGAACCTGAAGAAAAGAAAGGTTGTACCAAATACTGGTTTGTACTATCCTGATGTTGGTAACTGTAGCAGAAATGATGATGATTTGGTACGAAAGATCATACCAAATACTGGTTTGTGCTATCTTGATGTTGGTAACTGTAGCAGCAATGATGATGAACTGTGCTTTTATCCAGTGTTTATTATGAAGTACACAAATATGCAAAAGTTAAATGAAGAAAGAGAATCACAGAATCAATCAGAGCACAGCAGGGGGTGAGAATCACCTCCCTGGCCCTGCTGGCCACACTTCTGCTGCTGCAGCCCAGGCTCTGCTTGGCTTTCTGGGCTGCAAGTGCACACTGCTGGCTCATGCTGAGCTTCTCCTCCAGCAGCACCCCCAAGTCCCTCTCCTCAGGGCTGCTCTCCAGCCAGAAATATAGAAGAAAGCTGTCATAGTCTTGTGCAGCATTAATTTATGGTGGCACATAAGGCTGTTGAATTGTCTTTATGGTCAAAGATCACTGGGGTTGGGAATTTTTGGTTGGGGTTTTACAGTTGTTTGCATTGTTTTGGTCTTTAGTACTTAGATGCTAACTCCTCAAAAATAGTATTTATATTAATGGAGGAGAAGTGATTTTAGTTATTTTCTAGTGACCATCCAAATGGAACTTGGCTTCTGTCATAGAAAATTCCAGATTATTTGGAGGTGTTCTTTATCTTTTAAGTGAAAATAAAAAAGAGAACTACTTATATGATCTTGGAGGTCTCTTCCAACCTGGTTGATTCTATGATTCTATATTTATGCCAAAGCCATGTGGCCATTTAAGAGCATGTCAGCAAAGCAGTGCCCTAACTTTAAGTTGATGTGCTAGTCTGAGCCTAGCTGGGATGTTTTGGTGAGAAGAGTTAGATGATAGGCTGTGAAAAGGAAACAGTGGTGGTATCTGCTGCACTGTGATGGTTTGGGTGTTAACTGCCTCCCCACACACTTTGGAAAATCACCCAGACTAGGCTCAGTGGCTCTGGAAATTAAGGAATGAAGGTTTATGTTACAGCTTAGCACAATAGGAAAGGAGATATTGGCAATCTGTACAGCTAGAGATAGAAATAGACAAGTTAAAAGGTAATACAGAAGTACAACTCCCTTCCCAGAAACTAGAGTCCCCAGGAGGACTCTCAACCACCCTTCCATCTTCCTCCCACCCCTCTGCTTTACCCCAGATCTTGCCTTATGCCCAGGGAAGATTGGAAGGTCAGCTGGGGGGGTTAGAAAGCAGATGGATTAGTCAAACAGACAGCAGGTTAGGTTAGAGAGAGATGCAGCCCAAAGCCCAGACAGAGAGCAACTGACTTCTCTGTATTTACATGCTTGTCCATCTCAGCAAGCCTATGAGTGCAGCAGACATCACCTTTGTTTTCTTCTCATGGCCTGTACCCTAGTTCTTCTCACCAGAATATTCTAGCTAGCTTCAGACTAGCACATGCACTCACAGGCTTGCTGAGATGTATAAAAACAAGAGCACAAACAGAGATAACAGAGTCTCTCTCTGGTTTTTGGGCTGCACCTCTCTCTTTAACCTAACCTGCTGTGTGAGTAGTCTTCCTGCTTCCTAACTCCTCTGGCAGACCCTCTGAACTCACCTTGAATGTAAGGCAAAGTCTGGGATAAGGTAGAGGGGTGGAGAGGAGGTGGAAGGGTGGTTGGGAGCCCCTCCTGGGCACTCTGGTTTCTGGGAGGGCTGCTGTGCTTCTGTATCACTTTTTAACTTGTCTATTCCTGTCTCCCTCTGTACAGATTGTCAATAGCTGCCTGTGTATTGTGCTAAGCTGTACATATAAAGCTTCATCCTTCAATTTCCAGCTCAGCTGAGTCCACTCTGGGTGACTTTCCTAAGTGGTGGGGGGGCAGGCAACACCCAAACCATCACACTTCACATGGATGTCCTGTTTTGCTCGTAGTGGAAAGATATGATGCAATGCCTGAAACTGGGCACATCTGTCTGAGGTGATAAACCCAGGGCTGGAATGTGAAGCAGGGGAGATTTTGCTGACCCAAACAACTTAGCCAAACCTATTAACACTTTCAAAACACAACCTGTGCTAAACCAGATTATGCATACCCATTGAGGGTGCAATTAAAAGTAACAAAAACATAGTGGCAGCTTTTAATGTGATGTTTAATTGTGTCTGTTTAATGGTTAGAGCTGATGGATCAAGCTTTTGGTACCAGCTGTTTGCTTCAGATGAATCTGTAGGTGCATGATGGCTGTAAAACAACAGAGTGATTCCAGAGAGCTTCTCAAAGAGCAGCCTCCCATGCAACAAAAGAGAACAAAATAGGGACAAAATGTTCTCAGCTATGTCTCTTTCTACACTAGGGCATAGATGTGGTAAAGAAGAATGTAAAAATGGAAACCATATGCTTTGATTCTCTTCTCTAAACTCAGTGTTCCACTGGTTTGAATAAACTTCTTCATTAAAGTTTTTGTAAGAGAATGTGTAGCCCTAATTGAATCAAGTAGGCTATCAAAAGGGCTAGCAGCATTGTAGTGACAGTTACTGTATGGAGCTGACCTCATGGGAAGTGAAGGAATTGGTATATGGCAAAACAAAAAACCCATGGGTTTGCCTCAGCCAGAAGGGAGCATCAGCTTGAGGTGCACAGCACTTTCCCAAGCTGCAGCAGAGAGAGGGAGGTATAGACTCATAGAATCAACCAGGTTGGAAGAGACCTCCAAGATCATCCAGTCCAACCTAGCACCCAGCCCTGTCCAATCAACCAGACCATGGCACTAAGTGCCTCATCCAAGCTTTGCTTCAACACCTCCAGGGACAGCAACTCCACCACCTCCCTGGGCAGCCCATTCCAATGCCAATCACTCTCTCAGTCAAGAACTTCTTCCTAACATCCAGCCTAGACTTCCCTGACACAGCTTGAGACTGTGTCCCCTTGTTCTGTTGCTGCTTGCCTGGCAGCAGAGCCCAACCCCACCTGGCTACAGCCTCCCTGCAGGCAGCTGCAGACAGCAATGAGCTCTGCCCTGAGCCTCCTCTTCTGCAGGCTGCACACCCCCAGCTCCCTCAGCCTCTCCTCACAGGGCTGTGCTCCAGGCCCCTCCCCAGCCTTGCTGCCCTTCTCTGGACACCTTCCAGCACCTCAACATCTCTCTTGGATTGAGGAGCCCAGAACTGGACACAGCACTCAAGGGGTGGCCTGGGCAGTGCTGAGCACAGGGGCAGAAGAACCTCCCTTGTCCTGCTGCCCACACTGCTCCTGAGCCAGCCCAGGATGCCATTGGCTCTGCTGCCCACCTGGGCACACTGCTGCCTCATCTTCAGCTCCTCTCTGCCAGCACCCCCAGCTCCCTCTCTGCCTGGCTGCTCTCCAACCACTCTGACCCCAGCCTGTAGAGCTCCTTGGGGAAGCAGATAAAAGCTTTTGTACTGCTCACAGCCTGCTCTGATCTTAGTTTTTGCATCCAGGAGATTGCTGGGACTGATTATGTTCCTTTGGCTGTGCTGTTGTTTTAGAAATGCCCTGAGCTCAGGAAGAGCAGTAGGCAACGTGAGCCAAATAAACCAAGCCAGCTTTTGTTGACAACTCCTTTGATTATTTTCCTCAGTTACAGGGGATTCTCTTTGCTCCTTTTGTACCAGGTAGGATCATAAAATCAGTCAGGGTTGGAAGGGACCACAAGGAGCAGCCAGTTCCAAACCCCCTGCCATGCCCAGGGACACCCTACCCTAGAGCAGGCTGCACACAGCCTCAGCCAGCCTGGCCTCAAACACCTCCAGCCATGGGGCCTCAACCACCTCCCTGGGCAACCCATTCCAGCCTCTCACCACTCTCCTGCTCAACAACTTCCTCCTCACCTCCACTCTGACTCTCCCCACCTCCAGCTTTGCTCCATTCCCCCCAGTCCTGGCACTACCTGCCGGTAGTATAGAGGGACTGATAACTGCAGCCCATACGAGGCCTTCCCATGGACTGCTCAGATTTGTGCTTTTAAAGTCTCAGTCGAGGTGAATGGGTTGAGATTCCACAGCAGTGGGGCAGACTGCTGGGTGGACTTGGCTGTGAAGACCTCTGCTTTCACAGAAATAGCTGAGTAGTGCTGATCAAAGAAGAATGCTCTGTTGGGGGAGGTGAGGCTGCTGTCTGAAATGTTGCACATCACTGATTTGCTATTATGTGGAGGTGTTGAGATAGTGGAATGTGTCCAGAGAAGGGCAGCAAGGCTGGGGAGGGGCCTGGAGCAGAGCCCTGTGAGGAGAGGCTGAGGGAGCTGGGGGTGTGCAGCCTGCAGCAGAGGAGGCTCAGGACAGAGCTCATTGCTGTCTGCAGCTGCCTGCAGGGAGGCTGTAGCCAGGTGGGGTTGGGCTCTGCTGCCAGGCAGCCAGCAACAGAACAAGGGGACACAGTCTGAAGTTGTGCCAGGGCAGGTCTAGGCTGGATGTTAGGAGGAAGTTGTTGTCAGAGAGAGTGATTGGCATTGGAATGGGCTGCCCAGGGAGGTGGTGGAGTCTCTGTGGCTGGAGGTGTTGAAGCAGCACTTAGTGCCATGGTCTGGTTGATTAGATAGGTCTGGTCTTGATGATCTTGATTGGATAAGTTGGGCTGGGTGCTAGGTTGGAGTGGATGAGCTTGGAGGTCTCTTCCAACCTGGCTGGTTCTATGATTTAGCATCATCCTGAAGGCTGTTTTTCCCTGTCCACAGGAGCTCAGTGTATGTGGAACACACACAAGGCTCCTACTGACCTTGTTTGAATAAGAAAACTGTCAGGAGGGGGAAGGATGTTTAGTTCTGCTTGGGCTTTATTTTGTTTCATCTTTCAATTTTAGCTTGTGGGTTTTTTTGGGGGGGGTTTGTCTTCTTGTTTTTCTTAAGAAATAACTGATGTGCAGGCCAAGTATCCTCACCTGCATGTCCTTTCTGTGCTGTTCAACTCAATAAGGCTGTAATGGCTTCAGACTGTAAGATGTTAGAAAGAAATTCTTCCCAGTGAGGGTGCTGAGGCACTGGAACAGGTTGCCCCCAGAATTTGTGGAAGCTTCAGCACTGGAAATGTTCAAACCTAGGTTGAGTGGCCTTGAACAAACTTGAGCAACCTGGTTTAGTGGGAGGTGTCCCTGCCTGTGGCAGGGGGGTTGGAACTAGATGATCTTTAAGGTCCTCTTAAGTCCAAATCATTGTATGAACAGATGGAAATGGCTTTGGAAGTATTTGCTTTATTTTGTTCTGGTTATTTGCCTTAGTCTGAAGTGAGGTTTACTTTGATGTGGATCCATTCAGCAACCTCAGTGCATTTCAGCATTAACTGAGCTGCTCTCCCACATGGCCCTCCCTGCTGGTTCTGCCTGTTTGTTGTGCTCTCTCTTGTCTCTGGGTCACTTGTTGAGAATCTTCATTCCCTATTGAAACTCTGCTCAGCCAGGTTTCCATTTCCTCACAACTCCACCTGACAGTGAGTTCATTTACTCAGAGCCACTTACATGTTGTGACATCCATAGCTGGTTTTACTACATGTTCTGGCTCTTGGAAGTCAAAAGCATTGCACAAAGGGCAGTGATAAGATGCTCCACTGTAAAAGTTAATCTAGAATAAACAGAAGATAGGCAGCATTGTTTTTGCATAGCAGAGGAGCTCTGACAGCACTGCAGGAATGCAAGGGATAGCAGCAGGATTTCTAGGAATGCTCAGTTTACAGATGGGCTGGCTGCCTGGGGAGGTGATGGAGTTGCCGTCCCTGGAGGTGTGTATGAGGCTGGAAGAGGCACTTAGTGCCATGGTTTAGTTAATTAGAAGGGTTAGGTGATGACTCTGTGATCATAGAGGTCTTTTCCAACCTGGTTAATTGTGTGACTCTGTGGCTTAGGCAAAGAGAGAGCAGTGTTCATCACAAAGTTCTGGACAGTTCAGAGTGGAGGAACTAAGCAGCTCTAAAAGACAAGAACTTCTCATGGTAGCAGAGATCATTGGAATGGGCTGCCCAGGGAGGTGGTGGAGGCACTGTCCCTGGGGATCTTCAAGAAAAGCCTGGATGAGGCACTTAGTGCCATGGTCTGGTTGATTGGCTAGGGCTGGGTGCTAGGTTGGACTGGCTGATCTTGGAGGTCTCTTCCAACCTGGTTGGTTCTATGATTCTATGACTTAATGTCCAAGCCAACATCAGGCAATAGAGAAACTCTTCACAGCACAAGTTGGCAGACAACTTCAAAGTGCTGTGAAAGGAAGCACCATGAGCTGGTGGTGTGAGGTTAAACACTTCTGGACAAAGATTTGAACAATTCAATCCAGACAATCCCTATCAAGCCTCTCTCTGCCTGTTCTTACTGTACCTCCCCTAATGCACACACAGATAAGTTCTCCCAACACTGAAAACAGATCTCGTGGCAGAGACTTCAGGCTACTTCATTGCCCATTCTTTGTCCTGCTCACGGTGGCATCTTATCACACTCACCTTTGCAAGCATGTTTGTTATACTACAAGATGTACAAAGGCAGGAAAATAAACAGTGGTTCAGTTTGATCTGTGAATTTATTTTTCTAGTGACCTTCTCCTTTCCGTGCCATGGAGAGTGCCCAAATTAGGCTTCAGAGATGGATTAACTACCAGAAGTGTTCCCAGCTCTTTGTAGGAAGTGCCAGTGTGATGATTTGCCCTGAGTTGTGGTGGTTGTTTGGGTTTGCTGTTGTTTTCTCCTCAAAGGAGGTGGTGATGCTTTGCTTCAGGTTCTCCACTTCCGAAGTTTTGAAGGCAAAGGCATAGTGCCATTCACATGGCCTGCAGTAGATCTTCTTAGGGCAGTTGGTTAGGTGGGAGTTATCCTGTCACTTAGAATCATAGAATAGAATCATAGAGTCAACCAGGTTGGAGGAGACCTCCAAGCTCATCCAGCCCAACCTAGCACCCAGCCCTGGCCAAGCAACCAGACCATGGCACTAAGTGCCCCAGCCAGGCTTGGCTTCAACACCTCCAGGGACAGCGACTCCACCACCTCCCTGGGCAGCCCATTCCAATGCCAATCACTCTCTCTGCCAACAACTTCCTCCTAACATCCAGCCTAGACCTCCCCTGGCACAACTTGAGGCTGTGTCCCCTTGTTCTGTTGCTGCTTGCCTGGCAGAAGAGCCCAACCCCACCTGGCTACAGCCTCCCTTCAGGGAGCTGCAGACAGCAATGAGCTCTGCCCTGAGCCTCCTCTTCTGCAGGCTGCACACCCCCAGCTCCCTCAGCCTCTCCTCACAGGGCTCTGCTCCAGGCCCCTCCCCAGCCTTGTTGCCCTTCTCTAACACCTTCCAGCACCTCAACATCTCCCTTGAATTGAGGAGCCCAGAACTGGACACAGCACTCAAGGTGTGTCCTGAGCAGTGCTGAGCACAAGAGCAGAAGAACCTCCCTTGTCCTGCTGCCCACACTGCTCCTGAGCCAGCCCAGGATGCCATTGGCTCTGCTGCCCACCTGGGCACTGCTGCCTCTTCTTCAGCTCCTCTCTTGCAGCACCCCCAGCTCCCTTTCTGCCTGGCTGCTCTCCAGCTATGTGATTCTGCTCAGGATGTGATGGGCAGTGGTAAGGGTTATCCTATTAAGTAGCAGTACTGTGTCTCTTCCTAACATGGCTCTGAACAAGGTTTGTCTTTATCTCCTATCAACGTATACATTTGTGTTGGTGTTCTGTCCTCTATCAATAGCTTGTACACTGATATGCAGAATGTTACTCAACTTTGTAATCTTATAACCAGTGCACCCTGGCAATTATTTACCTGCCTCTGCCTGTTCTTTCTTACTGTGATAGTGGACATTATTACAAGTGCTGCACAGAAAATAGTCCAAAGATATTCAGGCTAGAGAAAGAATGTGTTAATAGTACTGAAGAAAAAACCCTCACCAACAGAACCCCTCACCCTTCTTCATTACTGCTGAACATTCAGTTGATGTAGTTCTTGGAAGATAAATCACCTGCTTCATAAGGAATACTGAGTTTCATAGAGTTCATAGAATCAGCCAGCTTGGAAGAGACCTCCAAGATCATCCAGTCCAACCTAGCACCCAGCCCTGGCCAGTCAACTAAACCATGGCACTAAGTGCCTCATCCAGGCTTTGCTTGAACACCTCCAGGCACAGTGACTCCACCACCTCCCTGGGCAGCCCATTCCAATGCCAATCACTCTCTCTGACAACAACTTCCTCCTAACATCCAGCCTAGACCTCCCCTGGCACAGCTTGAGACTGTGTTCCCTTGTGTTGGTGGTTGCCTTGGAGAAAAGACCAACCCCACCTGGCTACAGCCTCCCTTCAGGTAGTTGTAGACAGCAATGAGCTCTGCCCTGAGCCTCCTCTTCTGCAGGCTGCACACCCCCAGCTCCCTCAGCCTCTCCTCATAGGGTTTGTGTTCCAGGCCCCTCACCAGCTTCATCTCCCTTCTCTGGACATGTTCCAGTACCTCAACATCTCTCTTGAATTGAGGAGCCCAGAACTGGACACAGCACTCAAGGTGTGGCCTGAGCAGTGCTGAGCACAGGGGCAGAAGAACCTCCCTTGTCCTGCTGCCCACACTGCTCCTGAGCCAGCCCAGGATGCCACTGGCTCTGCTGCCCACCTGGGCACACTGCTGGCTCAGTTACTTGTGACTGGCCTACTGAGCAGTTATCTCTCAAGTTTATCACTTAATTTAAGCAAAAGCCTGTTTTCCAGAATTGCTTCAGAGGAGAGGGAAAGAGCAATCACCAGTGGAGAGAGAAGTGATTCTGCCATCCATGGGAGCTGGGCTCTGCCTCAGGTAGCAAGTCTCAACAAGCAAGCAGCAAGGCTTGGGAGCTGAAAAGTCGTGTGCCTAAGACAAGTTGAGGTGTGTGAGCTTTCAGAGGAATGATGTTATGGTGAGACCTAACATGATAGCTGGCTGTGGAATGGGAGTTTCCTGTGTATGCAAGCATTACATACTGTTTTGCAGCATGACCTGGCTGTGTTTTCTTGCTCGTTTATCTCTTGGGGGTTGCAATTGCAGTTGTGTCCAACATATAAGCAGCTGAAGAGAGGTGCCTGTGTTAACAGCAGTGTTAGGACTGCAGAATTCAGGGGCAGGAAGTAAAGTTTCATAATGGTCATCATCTGAAAGAAGTGCTTAGGAAGAACTGAAGAACTCTTCTCCCAGGCAGCAAGCAATAGAACAAGGGGACACAGTCTCAAGCTGTGCCAGGGCAGGTCTAGGCTGGATGTTGTTAGGAAGTTGTTGTCAGAGAGAGTGATTGGCATTGGAATGGGCTGCCCAGGGAGGTGGTGGAGTCACCATCCCTGGAGGTGTTGAAGCCAAGGCTGGCTGAGGCACTTAGTGCCATGGTCTAGTTGACTGGACAGTGCTGGGTGCTAGGTTGGACTGGATGGGCTTGGAGGTCTCTTCCAGCCTGGTTGACTTTATGATTCTAAGAGAGCAATTTCCCCTAATATAAGACCACATGGTGGGAGCAAGGAGCAGGTATGTCCCTCTGCCCAGGCTCAAGGGGTGCAAACTATGTTGCTTTACTCCGTGGAGCAAGTGGAGAACGAGTCCTTGGGAGGAGTATTCCCAGGGAAAATGGTAGGAGAAATCCTGGCGCTAGCAGCTATTGTTCTGCTGGCTCTCGGAGTCGTTCCCAGGCTCTCAGCACTGCAGAAGCTCCTTGGCCTTCTTCCAGGGCAGCTGGTTCTTTGCAGGAGCCCTGCTATCTAGGGCAGTGAATTAAGGCCTTAGTGGTGCTGCACACTGGAAGGTGGTTCATGAAGTGGCTCTGAAGAACAGACATGCAGGCACCTATCCTGGTGGGGCTGATGTGCATTGGCATCTGTGGGCCAACCCAGTCCATGCTCAACCCATGCTGACCCCCCACTCTGTGACCAAACTGGTTGCAGTTAGCTTTGTTTTACATCAGCACCCTGGGCTGTAGTTTTTCACCACCAGCTTTTTATACTTCTGAGAACTGAAAGAGTAGAATGGACAAGGTGATCCTTCAGGGTGTGTTTGCTGATTTTTTTTAACCACAAAATACTACATAGCTCTTCACTTTAAGAAGCTTAGGAAAATTGATAGGATATGGAAGATGGCCACAACAGCCTCAAGCAGCACTACAGCCTGGGGGCAGAGTGCCTGAGAGCAGCCAGGCAGAAAAGAACCTGGGGGTACTGGTAGATAGTAGCTGAAGATGAGGCAGCAGTGTGCCCAAGTGGGCAGCAGAGCCAATGGCATCCTGGGCTGGCTCAGGAGCAGTGTGGGCAGCAGGACAAGGGAGGTTATGCTTGCCCTATACTCAGCACTGCTCTGGTCACCCCTTGAGTGCTGTGTCCAGTTCTGAGCTCCTCAATTTAAGAGAGATGTTGAGATACTGCAACGTGTCCAGAGAAGGGTGGTGGAGCTGGTGAGGGTCCTGGAGCAGAGCCCTGTGAGGAGAGGCTGAGGGAGCTGGGGGTGTGCAGCCTGCAGCAGAGGAGGCTCAGGGCAGACCTCATTGCTGTCTACAGTTCCCTGAAGGGAGGCTGTAGCCAGGTGGGGTTGGGCTTTTCTGCCAGGCACCCAGCAACAGAAGAAGGGGACACAGTCTGAAGCTGTGGCAGGGGAGGTTCAGGCTGGATGTTGTTAGGAAGTTGTTGTCAGAGAGAGTGATTGGCATTGGAATGGGCTGCCCAGGGAGGTGGTGGAGTCGCCGTGCTTGGAGGTGTTGAAGCAAAGCCTGGCTGGGGCACTTAGTGCCATGGTTTAGTTGACTGGCCAGGGCTGGGTGCTAGGTTGGACTGGATGATCTTGGAGGTCTCTTCCACGCTGGTTGATTTTATGATTATGTTATGCTGGCTATCAGATGCAGTGCCATGTGCAAGTAACTTGGGACACAAGAGTTTAGTGGACCTTGAAGAGCAGTGTGCCTGAGCAGTTTGCCTCTCTCATTTAGAACATTCTCTGGAATTTTTGTAAATGCAGTTTGTGAAATTTTGACTTATGGACTACAGAGCCTCTGAAATGGAAAGCTGTTTGGTACCAATAAGGAAGTGCCTGCTCCAACTCTTAGGCACAATTTCTTTATCTCACCTTCTAGCATGGCACATTTAGATATGCAGTGGTTTTTATTGAAGCTTAGTGCACTTTTAGGGTTTAGATGGAAAGTTCTGGTTTACATCATCCATGAGAGCTGGTCTCTTCTCCCCAGTTACTAATGATAGGATAAGAGGAAATGGCCTCAGGTTGCTTCAGGGGAGGTTTAGGTTGGATTTTGGGAGGAAGCTCTTTACTGAACGGGTGGTCAGGCACTGGAACAGGCTGCCCAGAGAGATGCTGGAGTCACCATCCCTGGAGGTGTTTAAGGAAAGAGTGGATGTGGTGCTTGAGGCTATGGTCTGGTGATGAAGAATGCTGGGATGAAGGTTGGATTGGATCATCCTGGTGGTCCTTTCCAAACATAGTGATTCATAGTGATGAGATGCTGTGCTGAGGGGTTTGGTTTGATCAAGGACTTGTCAGTGTGAAACTAATGATTGGACTCAATGAGCTTGAAGGTCTTTTCCAATCTAAGAGATTCTGTGATTTCAGCTGTTACATTTTTTTCTATGAAACACTACATTTTTTGTTTGTTTCTGCCTTACCTTTTGATTCTGCTGTGCCACTGAGAACATGAAAACACCAGGACAAGAGCACGCTGCAAACTGTAGCCTGTTTTTTGTCCCTGCCACCTGCATCTGAGTTTTCATTCTGTGATTATGTAGACTGTGTATTACTTGTATTACTCCATTTTCTTAAACAGCAAAGAGTAATGTGACATAAGACAATGTGATTTGGGTGTCTGTAGTAATAGAATGTTCTTTTCTCATTTTCCTTGCATACAAATACTTTTTAGGTATGGGAAAATTGTATCCACCAAGGCTATTTTGGATAAGACAACAAACAAATGCAAAGGTATGTATGCTTGCCTTTATATTCCACTTACCTGAGAGTCCTAATTGATTATCTGAAGTACATTGATGTGTTTGAAGTGCTTTTAACCAATTAATCTCCCCCCACACCATTCTTATTCCTAAACTGGTCTTACTCTTCCCCCCACGGTAGTTGTATTCAGTGCATTTGTTTGCAGTGGAGCTGGCAGCCTGCCTGTGTTGGTGGTGCAGTCAAGCTGGAGTGAAGCTGACAGGCACAGTGCTGGCTGGCAGTCTGCCTCTGTATGAAAAACCTGGAGCTGAGAGGAGCTTTTCCCTTTTGGCCTGAGGAAAGCAGGGAAGCTTACAGGTGACCATTCAGCTGGCAAAAAAAAAAAGCCCATGCATTGTGCAAATCAACTCCATTGATTGGAGTAGTTGAAAGTTAAATTACATTTTCCCAGTGCTCTCATTGTGCTTCCTTATATGTTACTGAGTGTTTTGGGAGGAAAGAGAGGGCTCCTTTTCACCAAAGTAATTATGTCTGGGGAAAAAAACTAGAACTCCTTTAGCATAATGAAGATGCTGTTTTCCCCTTGGGTCTAACCAGGATTTGCTTTACTACCACTTGTGACTGTTGCTGCTTGCTCTTCTTGTCTGTTTTTGGGCTGTGTTTTCTCAGTAGCCTTTAGGTAAGCCTCTAGGACTGATGAAGGGCTTTGATCTTTGGATCACCTTCTCTCTCTTGGACCATGGAAGTGCTAGAGGGAAGCTAAACTTTCATCCTCAAGAAACAGTGCTGGTTTTGAACACTGTTGATGTGTTCTGGACTTCATATAATCATTGATTCAGTTGGAAAAGACTTTTGAGTGTATGCATTATCTAGCTCTGCCAAGCTCAGTGTTGGAATGGGTTGCCCAGGAAGGTGGTTGAGGCCCCATCTCTGGTGGTATCACAGTATCACCAAGGTTGAAAGAGACCTCACAGATCATCAAGTCCAACCCTTTACCACAGAGCTCAAGGCCAGACCATGGCACCAAGTGCCACGTCCAACCTTGCCTTGAACAGCCCCAGGGGCGGCGACTCCACCACCTCCCCGGGCAGCCCATTCCAGTGTCCAATGACTCTCTCAGTGAAGAACTTTCTCCTCACCTCCAGCCTAAATCTCCCCTGGCACAGCCTGAGGCTGTGTCCTCTTGTTCTGGTGCTGGCTACCTGAGAGAAGAGAGCAACCTCCTCCTGTCCACAACCACCCCTCAGGTAGCTGTAGAGAGCAATAAGGTCACCCCTGAGCCTCCTCTTCTGGTGTTAAAGGCTAAGCTGGATGAGCAGCCTGCTCTAGGGTAGGGTGTCCCTGGGCATGGCAGGGGGGTTGGAACTGGCTGATCCTTGTCTCTTCCAACCCTGACTGATCCTATGCATACATCAGTTCACTGATTCTCATCACTCATGGCAATCACAGTGAGATCATATCCCAGCAAGGCCCATGGTAGGAGAAAATGTGGCAGCAGCCACTGAAAATCAGATGTCAGACTTTTATCCCTACAGTGAAGAAGATAATTTCTAAGCAAAGTGAGGAACTGAAGTCATTGGATTGAGCAGCATTAATAAGCACAAAGCTTGTGAGTGAGCATAAAGCTGATAGGCAGAGGCAGGAGAGGAGAGTTCATCGTTAATAAAGACAGTTTTGGTGCAGGACTTGGAAGCAGGGCAGGGACTTAGCTTCTCATCTGCACTAATTAAAGGAGTGCTGACAGTTCAGAAACTGAAATTTCTGGAAATTCTTTTTCCTAGCTTGTATGCAGGTGCCATCAGCTTGTATTGTGACTAGGAAAGAGGAGATGCCCTTTGCAGTGATATTAACTCATTCAAACCTGTGTCAGCACTTAACTGATTTAGCCTGGACATTCCTCCAGTTCCAGAAGACTTCAGTAGTTCTGTAAATGAGACAGAAATGAATGATTTAAGAGGTTTAAGCTGAACTTCCCCATACAGATTTAAAATCTCACCAGTGAGAAGCAGTAACTTAGAGTCTGCTGAGACAACGTACAGCAAGTTAAGGCTGCAGGGAAGCTTCACTGCACGTCGTGGAAATTGCAGTAGGGACATAAGCAGAATGCAGATACCTAACTGGAACTTAACCAAAAGATTGACAGCATCCCTGGCTCTTGCCAGAAAAACATACCCTGGGATTCACAGTAATGAGCAACTGAATTTATATACCACCTAGAAGATGGCAGAGCCAGCTTTGATTGCAGGTTCCATATCAGTAGGTACCTTTGTCTGTAGTGCACCCTGCACTCTAGTGGTGTTGATAACCCAGGTTGCCACGGGTATGGAAAGCCAGTTTTGCCTTGGCAGCACAAAACTTGATATGAGCTAATTCACTCTGCTTCATGTCAAGATTTAACAGTCCCCAGCACCACATGTTACACAGAACAATATGTGCTTTCTTCAGCTTCTTGGCAGGTTAAATGAGCTTGCAGTGATGTGCAAGGCTGCTCGAGCTTTTGTTCCCAGGTTAAGGACTTGAAAGCTGTTTTAGTTCTGTCCTTACACAACCTTTTTGTCCATACTAAGGACATGCTGGAAGAGAATACTGTTACCTTCTGAAGAAGTAATGCCATTGGCTGCTCTTCTGGGTTTCCTGTTGAATTGTTGGAGGGGTTGGGTGGTTTGTTTGTTTTCTTCTATTTTATTATCTTTTGTTTTCTTTTGTTTTGTTTTGTTTCCTTTTCTTTGTTTTCTTTCTTTTCTTTCTTTTCTTTTCTTTATTTTCTTTGTTTTCTTTTATTTTTTTCCTTTGTTTTATTTTCTTTGTTCCCTTCCCCTCCCTTCCCCTCCCTTCCCCTCCCTTCCCCTCCCTTCCCCTCCCTTCCCCTCCCTTCCCCTCCCTTCCCCTCCCTTCCCCTCCCTTCCCCTCCCTTCCCCTCCCTTCCCCTCCCTTCCCCTCCCTTCCCCTCCCTTCCCCTCCCTTCCCCTCCCTTCCCCTCCCTTCCCCTCCCTTCCCCTCCCTTCCCCTCCCTTCCCCTCCCTTCCCCTCCCTTCCCCTCCCTTCCCCTCCCTTCCCCTCCCTTCCCCTCCCTTCCCCTCCCTTCCCCTCCCTTCCCCTCCCTTCCCCTCCCTTCCCTCTCCCTCTTCTCTTCTCTTCTCTTCTCTTCTCTTCTCTTCTCTTCTCTTCTCTTCTCTTCTCTTCTCTTCTCTTCTCTTCTCTTCTCTTCTCTTCTCTTCCTTTCTCTTTCTCTTTCTCTTTCTCTTTCTCTTTCTCTTTCTCTTTCTCTTTCTCTTTCTCTTTCTCTTTCTCTTTCTCTTTCTCTTTCTCTTTCTCTTTCTCTTTCTCTTTCTCTTTCTCTTTCTCTTTCTCTTTCTCTTTCTCTTTCTCTTTCTCTTTCTCTTTCTCTTTTCTTCCCCCTTTCCCTTCCCCTTTCCTTTTTTCTTTCTTTGTTTTCACTCGGCTTGGACAATGGAGAGGTATTGAATATTTGAGGCAATTTACTGGTAGTAAGGAAGAGAGCTGAAAATGTAAAATGAGGTTTGTGATCACATCTAGAGGAAGCAGCTTCCAAACTCTGCCTTCTGGTGAGGTTTGAACATTTTACTCCAAACTAACTGGCTGAAGGGACATGCCCAGAGAGTGGTGCCACAGCCAGCTGGCAGCTGTCACTATGGTGTTGCCCAAGGATCAGTGCTGGACTCAGTCCTGTACAATATCTTTATTGATGATCTAGACAAGGGGATTGAGTCCAGCATCAGTAGGTTTGCAGATGACACCAAGCTAGGAGCAGTGTGGAGCTGTTGGAGGGTAGCAGAGCCCTACAGAGGGACCTGGCCAGGCTGGATGGGTGGGCAGAGGCCTATGGGATGAGACTGAACAAGGCCAAGTGCAGAGTTCTATACTTTGGCCACAACAACCCCAAGCAGCACTACAGGCTGGGGCCAGAGTGGCTGAGAGCAGCCAGGCAGAGAGGGAGCTGGGGGTGCTGGGAGAGAGGAGCTGAAGCTGAGGCAGCAGTGCCCAGGTGGGCAGCAGAGCCAATGGCATCCTGGGCTGGATCAGGAGCAGTGTGGGCAGCAGGACAAGGGAGGTTATTCTTGACCTGTACTCAGCACTGCTCAGGCCACCCCTTGAGTGCTGTGTCCAGTTCTGGGCTCCTCAGTTCAAGAGAGATGTTGAGATAGTGGAACGTGTCAAGGGCCAAGGGATGTTGCTGTTCTGGTGTCTTGGGATTGATAAGCTCTAAGTTATTGTTCAGAATAAGTCCCCAGTGCAAATATATGGAAATTGTTACAAGTAGCTTTGGATTGACCTTAACATTTCAAAGACTGTGCTACATGGCATAGAAAATGCCTTGAGGACCATCTTTTACTTTCTGGTTGCATCAACAACAATGGGAAATATTCATTTGCCTTCAGTTGAGATGAGTTCTTACTCACTTCTTAGGTTTGCCTCTTATGCACCTGCAGTGAAGCAACTGATTCACCAAAATTTGGGTTAGCATGCAGTAGGTGGGCATGTTTTCAGCAAATGGCTTCTTACTTAGAGCCTGCTTTCTGATTTATTCAAGTTTACTTTAAAAAGATGAACAGGTGATGAAATAAACTGATGGCAGCACATCTGCACAGAGCAAAGCTTGGTAGCAGTTTGGACAAAGCCTGATAATGAGTGGACCTGGAAACAGATTTATTCTCCTAGGGGAGGTCCCTACCACTTCAGGGTTGAAGGGATTTGGAATGCATTTTGGTTTGGGACATCATGAAAAAGTTGGAAGTTCAGATGGGCCCTCTCCATCAGTGAGAAAACTCTGTCAGTACTAGTAGCATATGTGTTCAGCATCTTTGTGATGCCACGGACAGAGGCACTGAGTGCAGCCTCAGCAAGTTTGCTGCCCACACCAAGCTGTGTGCTGCAGCAGGCAGGCTGGAGGGCAGGGACCCATCCAAAGGGACCTGGGCAGGCTGCAGAGGTGGGCACAAGCCAAGCTCAGGAGGTTCAACAAGACCAAGTGCAAGGTCCTGCAGCTGGGTCGAGGCAATGCCAAGCACCAATCCAGGCTGGGCAGTGAGTGGCTGGAGAGCAGCCCTGAGGAGAGGGACTTGGGGGTGCTGGGGGACGAGAAGCTCAACAGGAGCCAGCAGTGTGCACTTGCAGCCCAGAAAGCCAAGCAGAGCCTGGGCTGCAGCAGCAGAAGTGTGGCCAGCAGGGCCAGGGAGGGGATTCTGCCCCTCTGCTCTGCTCTGCTGAGACCCCACCTGGAGTACTGCATCCAGTTCTGGAGCCCCCATTACAAGAGGGCTGTGGAGATGCTGGAGAGTGTCCAGAGCAGGGCCAGGATGATGCTGAGAGAGCTGGAGCAGCTCTGCTGTGAGCACAGCCTGAAAGAGTTGGGGCTGTGCAGGCTGGAGCAGAGGAGGCTCCCAGGTGACCTTCTGGTGGCCTTTCAGGATCTGAAGGGGGCTACAAAAAGCTGGGGAGCAACTTTTGAGGCTGTGAGGGAGTGCCAGGAGTGGGGGGAATGGAGCAAAGCTGGAGGTGAGGAGAGTGAGTGGAGGTGAGGAGGAAGTTGTTGAGCATGAGAGTGGTGAGAGGCTGGAATGGGTTGCCCAGGGAGGTGGTTGAGGCCCCATGGCTGGAGGTGTTTGAGGCCAGGCTGGCTGAGGCTGTGTGCAGCCTGCTCTAGGGTAGGGTGTCCCTGGGCATGGCAGGGGGGTTGGCACTGGCTGCTCCTTGTGGTCCCTTCCAACCCTGACTGATTCTATGATTCTGTGTCTTGGGTTATAAGCTGGTTGCTGTGTCAATAACAAAATATGCTTTCTGTTTCAGGTTATGGTTTTGTTGACTTTGACAGCCCAGCAGCTGCTCAGAAGGCAGTTTCTGCTTTAAAGGCCAGTGGTGTCCAAGCACAGATGGCAAAGGTGAGTTAAAATAGCTGGCTGATGCTTGCAGTGGGTTGTGAAGATGAACAAGCTTGTACTCTGCTCTACGGTAGGGTGTGTGTGCCCATGGCAGGGGAATTGGAACTGGCTGCTCCTTGTGGTCCCTTCCAACCCTGACTGATTCTGTGCTTCTATCTTAGTGGAGCCCTGCAATATGACTTTCCAAGTTGCACACTCTACAGGGAGCACAGTCCTCAAACCACATATTAATAACAAAATAGGAGCTTTCAACTGTCACATCTCAACTAATGGAACTTTAAAAGTGTAGTATGGTAAAGTCTCAAAACTGATCTGGTTGAATTTATCAATCTGTACATGATAGTTTTTTTCCCACTGGCTTTATGATAAAAAACAGAGATGAGCAAAAAAAGGTGAAGAATTAAAGCAGGCTTAATGCTGTACAGACAGCATGTTAATTCCTCAAACAAGGCAGCAGCTGAAATACATTCACAGCACAAGTATAAAAGCTTTTCAATGTTGCTTGCTTGTTGCTGAGGTTAGCAGCCTTGTAATTTGGGAATGTTTTTGTAAGCAAAATTTAACCTCATCACTCTGTCTCCAGCCTTTCTGGTATGTTTTCAGTAAAACTTAAACCTAAGCATTCATGAAAGATGCATTGGAGTTTGTAGCCAGCTCTTTGGCAACCTGTTTCTGCAGCAGGGCAATCCTGAGCTTTGTTAAATGTAAAGAAGTAGGATCTATAATTTTATTTTTGCTGATTCTTGCCTCTGAACCAGGCTACTAACCAAAAGTGATCTTCACAGCAGAAGCTTCTCAAGTCTATAAAAGCAGTAAGATGATATAACAGCAGTGTGGCCAAGAGAGCCAATGGCATCCTGGGCTGGCTCAGGAGCAGTGTGGGCAGCAGGACAAGGGAGGTTCTTCTGCCCCTGTGCTCAACACTGCTCAGGCCACCCCTGGAGTGCTGTGTCCAGTTCTGGGCTCCTCCATTGCAGAGAGATGTTGAGGTGCTGGAAGGTGTTGAGAGAAGGGCAGCAAGGCTGGGGAGGGGCCTGGAGCGCAGCCCTGTGAGGAGAGGCTGAGGGAGCTGGGGGTGTGCAGCCTGGAGCAGAGGAGGCTCAGGGCAGACCGCATTGCTACCTGAAACTCCCTGCAGGGAGGCTGTAGCCAGGAGACAGTTGGTCTCTTCTGCCAAGCAACCAGAAGAAGGGGACACAGTGTGAAGTTGTGCCAGAGGAGGTCTAGGCTGGATGTTAGGAGGAAGTTGTCAGAGAGAGTGATTGGCATTGGAATGGGCTGCCCAGGGAGGTGGTGGAGTTGCTGTCCCTGGAGGTGTTGAAGCCAAGCCTGGCTGAGGCACTTAGTGCCATGGTCTGGTTGATTGGGCAGGGCTGGGTGCTAGGTTGGGCTGGATGATTTTGGAGCTCTCTTCCAACCTGCTTGATTCTATAATACATTGGGAATGGTTAGGTCAGACAACCAAGTTCCAGCAATGTGCCATAAACACCACTGCAGATTTGTTAGGGAAAGAAAACATTGCAGATGTGATCTGTTCATGTAATTTCTGGTACTTCTTAAAGAAAAAAAGAATTATTTTTAGTTCCAGAACTAGGTATTATTGCAAAAAACAAACAAAGAACCCCAGTAATTAACTACCAATCTCAGAGGCTTTTGCAAGTAAACTCCTCTGTTGTAGATCTCACCCATCTTTCAGAGCTATCCCTTAGGTACAGATTTTTTTCAGATGAGACATTTTCCACAGTTTCTCAGCTGAGGAGAACAGTTAAGCTAACAACATAAATGTCCTTTGGATGGATTCCAGGGCAGCAAAATGGAAACCAAATGTTTCATAGTTAACTGCGTGTTTTAGTACATAGAATCACAGAATCAAGCAGGTTGGAAGAGACCTCCAAGATCATCCAGTCCAGCCTAGCACCCAGCCCTATCCAGTCAACCAGACCATGGCACTAAGTGCCTCAGCCAGGCTTTGCTTCAACACCTCCAGGGACGGTGCCTCCACCACCTCCCTGGGCAGCCCATTCCAATGCCAATCACTCTCTCTGCCAACAACTTCCTCCTAACATCCAGCCTAGACCTACCCCAGCACAACTTGAGACTCTGTCCCCTTGTTCTGTTGCTGGCTGCCTGGTAGAAGAGGCCACCACCCAGCTGGCTACAGCCTCCCTTCAGGTAGTTGTAGACAGTAATAAGATCACCCCTGAGCCTCCTCTTCTCCAGGCTAAACACCCCCAGCTCCCTCAGCCTCTCCTCATAGGGTTTGTGCTCCAGGCCCCTCACCAGCTTTGTTGCCCTTCTCTGGACATGCTCCAGCACCTCAACATCTTTCTTGAATTGAGGGGCCCAGAACTGGACACAGCACTCAAGGTGTGGCCTGACCAGTGCTGAGTACAGGGGAAGAATAACCTCTCTTGTCCTACTGGCCACACTGCTCCTGATGCAGGCCAGGATGCCACTGGCTCTCTTGGCCACCTGGGCACACTGCTGCCTCAGCTTCAGCTCCTCTCTACCAGCACCCACAGGTCCCTTTCTGCCTGGCTGCTCTCAGCCACTCTGCCCCCAGCCTGTAGTGCTGCTTGGGGTTGTTGTGGCCAAAGTGCAGAGCCCTGCACTTGGCCTTGTTCAGTCTCATCCCATTGGCCTCTGCCCACCCATCCAGCCTGGCCAGGTCCCTCTGCAGGGCTCTGCTACCCTCCAACAGCTCCACACTGCTCCTAGCTTGGTGTCATCTGCAAACTTACTGATGCTGGACTCAATCCCCTCGTCCAAGTCATCAGTAAAGATATTGAACAGGACAGCCATGACAGAAGTCATTCGTGCTCGGGGGAAGCTCTTGGTTCCTGTTTGGTTTTATGTGTGCTTTGTAAAGAGATTTTTAATCAATCTCCCCCCTTTTTTTAGGTGATGCCATTAAAATATGCACAAGATTTTTCAAAGCCTCTGTCTGCCATCTTATGGCAGTGATATTTAGGTAGGAGAGAAGAAAAGGGAATTGAAGTTATGTAAAGTCATTTTTCTAATGGATTTTGAGGTCTGATTTAATTGGCTTGAGTAGATGAAGAAGCTCTAATAAATGACTAATTTAATGAATAATTTAGAGGAGGCTCCAAGGTGACTTTCTTGTGACTTTCCAGTATCTGAGGGGAGCCTACAAAAAAGCTGGGGAGGGACTTTTTAGGCTCTCAGGGAGTGGCAGGACTGGGGGGAATGGAGCAAAGCTGGAGGTGGGGAGAGTCAGAGTGGAGGTGAGGAGGAAGTTGTTGAGCAGGAGAGTGGTGAGAGGCTGGAATGGGTTGCCCAGGGAGGTGGTTGAGGCCCCATGGCTGGAGGTGTTTGAGGCCAGGCTGGCTGAGGCTGTGTGCAGCCTGCTCTAGGGTAGGGTGTCCCTGGGCATGGCAGGGGGGTTGGAACTGGCTGCTCCTTGTGGTCCCTTCCAGCCCTGACTGATTCTATTATTCTATGATCTCCTAAATTTTCCCATCCTGTGTTTTTTCCTGACTCATTTCCTCTGACAAGTTAGCTGCAGCCTTGCTACTATTTCCATTAGCATTACTGAAGCAATCTGCACCCCAGCACTTGACAGTTCTGATTGATTCTTCTAACGCTGTGTCAACCCTCATGACCCGTGGGAAATCTCTAACTCTGAAGTTTGTTGTCTGCTGAAACTTGTTCTGCTTCTCAGCAGTCAGGAGTGTTTACTTCAAAAAGGCAACAACAAAAAAAAACCCACCCCAAAACACAACCAAAAAAACCCACCTCAAAAAACCCACACCCAAAAATCCCAACCCAAAGACCAATCCAACATACAGTACCACAACAAACAGTCCTAAGTGATGAAGAGTTTAAGTGCTTTGATTTTTATCTCTTCTCTTCAGCCTTTGGAGGTTTTTTTTTTTGTTTCTTTTTATTTACCCTGGGCAATGCTTTACTTTTTGAGAGATCCTCTCTGCAGCTTGGCCATCCAAACTGGGCATTGCCACTCACTTATAGAATCAGAGAACCAACCAGGTTGGAAGAGACCTCCAAGATCATCCAGCCCAACCTAGCACCCAGCCCTATCCAATTGACCACACCATGGTACCACACTAAGTGCCCCAGCCAGGCTTTGCTTCAACACCTTCAGGGATGGCAACTCCACCACCTCCCTGGGCAGCCCATTCCAATGCCAATCACTCTCTCTGCCAACAACTTCCTCCTAACATCCAGCCTAGACCTCCCCTGGAACAACTTGTTCTATTGGTGGTTGCCTGGGAGTAGAGCCCAACCCCACCTGGCTACAGCCTCCCTTCAGGTAGTTGTAGACAACAATGAGCTCTGTCCTTCAGTTGTTTTGGCAGGATTAGCCAGTCAGACTGCTCACATGTGTGATGGTTTGGGTGTTACCTGCCCCCCACACTTGTGAAAATCACCCAGACTAGACTCAGCCAAACCTGGGAATTGAATGGAGCTTTGTATTTACAGCTTAGCACAATATGCAAGGAGCTACTGACAATCTGTACAGAAATAGACAAGGTAAAAGGTAATACAGACACACAGCAGCCCTCACGGAAACAGAGTCCCCAGGAGGGGCTCCCAACCACCCTTCCACCTTCTCCCCTCTACCTTACCCCAGACTTTGCCTTACATTCAAGATAATTTTGGAGGGTCAGCCAGGGGGATTGGGAAGCAGAAGGATTAGTCAGGCAGGTTAGAGAGAAAAGTGCAGCCCAAAAAGCCCAGAGAGAGACTGTGTTTTATATGGCCTGGCTTGGATCAGGAGCAGTGTGGGTAGCAGGACAGGGGAGGTTCTTCTGCCCCTGTGCTCAGCACTGCTCAGGCCACCCCTGGAGTGCTGTGTCCAGTTCTGGGCTCCTCAATTGCAGAGAGATGTTGAGGTGCTGGAAGGTGTTTGGAGAACGCCAGCAAGGCTGGGGAGGGTCCTGGAGCACAGCCCTGTGAGGAGAGGCTGAGGGAGCTGGGGGTGTGCAGCCTGCAGCAGAGGAGGCTCAGGGCAGAGCTCATTGCTGTCTGCAGCTCCCTGCAGGGAGGCTGTAGCCAGGTGGGGTTGGGCTCTTCTCCCATGCAAGCAGCAACAGAAGAAGGGGACACAGTGTGAAGCTGTGTCAGGGGAGGTCTAGGCTGGATGTTAGGAGGAAGTTGTTGTCAGAGAGAGTGATTGGCATTGGAATGGGCTGCCCAGGGAGGTGGTGGAGTTGCTGTCCCTGGCGGTGTACAGGTGGCTGTGGAAAGGGGTCAGGAGATAGGAGCTATAGTGATACCCATCTTGTTCCAGGGGCTAGTTGAAAACCCAAGGAGGAGAAAAGTTCCCTTCTAAATGGAAAGTTGAATTTAATTCTTACTTTTCCAGATGTGTAAACAGAAAAAAGAAGTAGTGATTAAGAACAGTTAATGTGAAACACAGCTCTTCTCATCCTTCCTTCTAGAACAGCTTAGGCCAGGAGGAGAGTGATTGTGTTTGCAGCCCAGATGAAGTCAGATAGAGAATGCTTGTATTGGCCAGAGGGCAAACCAGAGCCTGGGCTGCATCAGGAGAAATGTGGCCAGCAGAACCAGGGAGGTGATTCTGCCCCTCTGCTCTGCTCTGCTGAGACCCCACCTGGAGTATTGCATCCAGTTCTGGAGCCCCTGTTACAAGAGGGCTGTGGAGATGCTGGAGTGTGTCCAGAGCAGGGCCAGGAGGATGCTCAGAGGGCTGCAGCAGCTCTGCTGTGAGCACAGACTGAAAGAGTTGGGGCTGTGCAGGCTGGAGCAGAGGAGGCTCCCAGGTGACCTTCTTGTGGCCTTCCAGGATCTGAAGGGGGCTACAAAAAAGCTGGGGAGTGACTTCTGAGGCTGTCAGGGAGTGCCAGGACTGGGGGGAATGGAGCAAATCTGGAGGTGGGGAGAGTCAGAGTGGAGGTGAGGAGGAAGTTGTTGATCAGGAGAGTGGTGAGAGGCTGGAATGGGTTGCCCAGGGAGGTGGTTGAGGCCCCATGGCTGGAGGTGTTTGAGGCCAGGCTGGCTGAGGCTGTGTGCAGCCTGCTCTAGGGTAGGGTGTCCCTGGGCATGGCAGGGGGGTTGGAACTGGCTGCTCCTCATGGTCCCTTCCATCATGACCAGTTCTCTGTACCGACAGCATGTAGAGATACAGAAGGCAGCTGGGACAGCAGCCTGCTGTGGTACCTCAGAGTTCAAATGCTAACCAACTTCTTCCCCAGCATGGCAGTGACATTTGTGTAGCCATATTGCTAACCACACATCTCAATGCTAGGTTAGCAGATTCCTGAGATAATATAGTGAAAGGCTTTTATCTATTAAAACTGTTCTGCATATGGAGTTACCAGGTTTTGCAGACAGCTTGCAGTGTCCTTTGGGCATCACAAGAAGGATTAACATATGTATTCTCAGAGCTGTGTTTTGACCCTGTCCTTGCTTTAAAATGATTTGTCCATCAAAGCTCAGCACCGTTTCTGTGCAATGTGAGCCTGATTGGGATGGTTTGGGTGTCAGCTGCCACCCCCCACCTCCACTCTTATGAAACCACCCAGACTAGACTCAGCCAAGCTGGACATTAAGGAATGAAGCTTTATAATTACAGCTTAGCACAATACACAAGCAGATAGTTACAATCTATACAGCTAGAGGCAGAAACAGACAAGTTAAAGTTAATACAGAAGCACAGCAACCCTCCCAGAAACCAGAGTACCCAGGAGGGGCTCCCAACCACCCTTCCACCCCTCCACCTTATCCCAGACTCTGCCTTATGTTCAAGGTGAGTTTGGAGAATTGGGCAGGGGAATTAGGAAGCAGAAGGATTGGTTGCACAGACAGCAGGTTAGGGAGAGAAATGAGGCGGCCAGAGCCAGAGAAAGCAACTCTGTTATCTGTGTTTGTGTTCTTGTTTTTATCCATCTCAGCAAGCCTATGAGTGCAGCAGACTTCACCATTGTTTCTTTTTCACAGCCTAGCTTCTAATTCTTCTCACCAGAATATTCCAGCTAGCTTCAAACTTGCACACCCATCCTCCATACTTTGTTGTTGAAGACCTTCCCTTCCCTCACGTCTCCTCTCCTCTCTCTCTATAGATGAGACTTTTAGTTCTGTATGTACAACTTTGCTGTAAGCTTGTCAAGATAGTTTTCAACTTAAACAAGTGATATTATTTTCTGGGTGGTTTTCCTGTTTGTTTCTTTCCTCTGCAGAAGTGCAAACAGCTCTAGTGAGCATATGCCACTTCAAACAGAACCTGTGCAAGTAGCATGGACGTGGAAAATTTCTGTGGTCAATTAAACTCAATTCATTTGAGCCAAGGAATACTGTTCTCTAATGTACTAATGTGCATTTTTGGGGCTAGACTCATTGTTTATCCATTCCATGGTCTCCCCACAGTTGCACGGTTTTAGGACTTGGAGCTGCAGATTAATAGTGTTGTAATTTCCTCCCCCTTAAAGCCTTCACTTGCATTGACACAGTTAAGACCACTTCTGCTTATACTGCATTAGCTCTTACAGTACCAAATCACTGATGTTTGTGTCAGAAATTAGGAGCAGAGGCTGAGGGAGCTGGAGGTGTGCAGCCTGCAGAAGAAGAGGCTCAGGGCAGAGCTCATTGCTGTCTACAACTACCTGAAGGGAGGCTGTAGCCAGGTGGGGTTGGGCTCTGCTGCCAGGCAACCAGCAACAGAACAAGGGGACACAGTCTGAAGTTGTGCCAGGGGAGGTCTAGGCTGGATGTTAGGAGGAAGTTGTTGTCAGAGAGAGTGATTGGCATTGGAATGGGCTGCCCAGGGAGGTGGTGGAGTTGCTGTCCCTGGAGGTGTTGAAGCCAAGCCTGGCTGGGGCACTTAGTGCCATGGTCTGGTTGATTGGGCAGGGCTGGGTGCTAGGTTGGGCTGGGTGATCTTGGAGGTCTCTTCCAACCTGCTTGATTCTGTGATTCTGTGATACTGTTTCTTCCTCCAGTTGTGTGTGAAGGATGCCTGTGACAACAGTGCCATGGATGTTGTTCCATCCCATGCTGACTCCCTCACCATTCATAAGATGCAGTTTCAGTTTGCTGGAGCAGTCTCTTGGCCCTCAAAGTGACAGACCAAGCCCTCTGAGACACACAACACAGGGGTGGTTTCTTAGTTTCTGATAAATCTTAGCTGATTGTCTGAGTTCACAGTGACCCTCCAAAACACAGGATGACAGCAATTTGTAACCTTTGTATTTCTCACTATCACTTGCAAAAGCAGCTCTGTGAAGCCCTCCCCTTCTGCTGGTAGCTTCTCCAATGAAGTTCAATGCAGGAGCATCTTTTTGTTACATTCCAGACTTATTTTAGCTGGCTTTTGTTTTTCCTGAGAGTATCTGGAAAAGATTAAGTATCACCTTCTATAAAGTGTGAACCTCACAGCAGGTAAGGGAGGAATTGGCTGCTTAGCCACTTCTCATCTCTGCAACAGAAATCAAGGCTTTCCTATAGATATTAACTGTAATGGATTACAGTATTAAAGACAGTCTTGCTTTCTGTTGCTGATGAAGAACAGCATCCTGCATCCAGTTCTGGGCCCCTATTGCAAGAGGGCTGTGGAGATGCTGGAGTGTGTCCAGAATAGGGCCAGGAGGATGCTCAGAGGCTGCAGCAGCTTTGCTGTGAGCACAGACTGAAAGAGTTGGGGCTGTGCAGGCTGGAGCAGAGGAGGCTCCCAGGTGACCTTCTGGTGGCCTTCCAGGGTCTGAAGTGGGCTTCAAAGAAGCCGGGGAGGGACTTTTGAGGCAGTCAGGGAAGTGCCAGGACTGGGGGAATGGAGCAAAGCTGGAGGTGGGGAGAGTCAGAGTGGAGGTGAGGAGGAAGTTGTTGAGCAGGAGAGTGGTGAGAGGCTGGAATGGGTTGCCCAGGGAGGTGGTTGAGGCCCCATGGCTGGAGGTGTTTGAGGCCAGGCTGGCTGAGGCTGTGTGCAGCCTGCTCTAGGGTAGGGTGTCCCTGGGCATGGCAGGGGGTTTGGAACTGGCTGATCCTCGTGGTCCCTTCCAACCCTGACTGATTCTATGATCTGATAATATAGCTGATTTTGCATCTGGTTTTACTATTTGTGATTACTTCTCAGTGAAATCTGGAATTGTAACCTACTGAGCCTGAGGAAAAGATTGATCCTAGGTTATGGATAAACAGGAGCCAACTCAAGTGGATTTCTATTCTACAGCAAATTTTTAGCAACTGTCCTGTGAGAGAAGTTTTCTTTTCACCTACTTTGTAGTGCTTTGTACAGACACATGTATTGTGTCTATAGTCTAATAGACTATTTTTAAGCAAATGTAGTCACTTGTCATTAAAGTTACAATCATAGAATCAAGCAGGTTGGAAGAGACCTCCAAGCTCAGCCAGTCCAACCTAGCACCCAGCCCTGCCCAATCAACCAGACCATGGCACTAAGTGCCCCAGCCAGCCTTGGCTTCAACACCTCCAGGCACAGCAACTCCACCACCTCCCTGGGCAGCCCATTCCAATGCCAATCACTCTCTCTGACAACAACTTCCTAACAACATCCAGCCTATACTTTCCCTGGCACAACTTGAGACTGTTTCCCCTTGTTCTGTTGCTGCTTGCCTGGCAGCAGAGCCCAACCCCACCTGGCTACAGCCTCCCTTCAGGCAGCTGCAGACAGCAATGAACTCTGCCCTGAGCCTCCTCTGCTGCAGGCTGCACAACCCCAGCTCCCTCAGCCTCTCCTCACAGGGCTGTGCTCCAGGCCCCTCCCCAGCCTTGCTGCCCTTCTCTGGACACCTTCCAGCACCTCAACATCTCTCTTGAATTGAGGAGCCCAGAACTGGCCACAGCACTCAAGCTGTGGCCTGAGCAGGGCTGAGTACTGAGAATGCCACATGATAAGATGGGAAAGCATAATTGCAGTGGTAGCCTGACTGCAGACTTGAACACAGTGCTTATTGTAGTTAAAAAGTCATTTCCGTGCAGCTCTTGCTCCTCTTTGTCATACAGATGTGCCTCTGAGAAGCAGCTCAAATGTTTGCCTTGTTAATCATCTCACAGTGTTTATGCAGTTCTGCAGAACAAGTGGAGATTATGGCAGTGCTTTTTTTTTCTTTTCCCCTTTGAATCATCTTGTTAACAATCTGTGGCCAGACAGTATTAAAACTGGCTAAATGAGACATATTTCAGCCAGACACAGGCCAATTGTAGGTTTAAAAGTAGTTTCTATACAAAAGCAGACAAGCATTTAATCCCTTCCCTATCAGCCCAGAGGATCTTCCATGCTGTGAGCAGTGCCCAGTCACATGCTCCTGAATGGCTATCTGTTCCCTCTGACCTTCCACAGAGCAAGAGAAAACAGATGTCTTACTGCTCTGCCAGGTTTCTTCCCTGCAGTTTAGGAACAGTTCCACACGCACAAGGAGGCTTGTTTAATTTTTTTCAGATGATGGTAGAGAATTTTGCATGTTGGAACAGAAAAACCCTGTGAGGAGAGGCTGAGGGAGCTGGGGGGGTGCAGCCTGCAGAAGAGGAGGCTCAGGGCAGAGCTCATTGCTGTCTGCAGCTCCCTGAAGGGAGGCTGTAGCCAGGTGGGGTTGGGCTCTGCTGCCAGGCAAGCAGCAACAGAACAAGGGGACACAGTCTGAAGCTGATCCAGGGTAGGTCTAGGCTGGATGTCAGGAGAAAGTTGTTGTCAGAGAGAGAGATTGGCATTGGAATGGGCTGCCCAGGGAGGTGATGGAGTCTCTGTCCCTGGAGGTGTTGAAGCCAAGCCTGGCTGGGGCACTTAGTGCCATGGTCTGGTTGATTGGCCAGGGCTGGGTGCTAGGTTGGACTGGATGAGCTTGCAGGTCTCTTCCAACCTGGTTGATTTTATGATTCTCTGATTTGGGCTGACAGAGGCTGTCAGGAAAGCAGAAAAGCTCTTCCCAGTCACCCATTCAGCTTACACCAAAAGCCAAGAGTTACTGATGCAAAATAAGAATTGTTTCTTGGGCTGCAGGTCAACTTCTACCATGACAAAATGCTTTATTTCCCTAGGCTGATTTCCTCAGCTGCACTTCCTGTTTTCCCTCTGTTCCTAAGGGATTTGCAGTGTGGGTTAGTGGTGAAGATGCTGCACTCTTTCAGAGTTCATCATTCCCTTCTCTAGCAACCCTGTCACGGGGTTTTTTGGCACAGAGTTTTGCCTGCTGGGTGGATAGGTTCAAGACTCAAGCTTCCCAGCGTGTGTGGAGGAAGAGCTTTATGTGTTACAGTGAATCACAGGAGGCCCTTGTGTCCTTTTTGGCCAGGAAAGCTCAATCCCTGATCCTGAATCCACTACCTGTGTAATGGGAAAAGAGTGGTAATGCTCTGACCTGGAACAGGAGCCCCACAGAAGGGGAATGTGTGATCTTCACAGCTACCTGAGGAAAAGAGGTTGGCCAGAGGGATGAGATTGACCAAGGCCAAGTGCAGGGTGCAACACTTTGGCCACAGCAACCCCAAGCAGCACTACAGGCTGAGGACAAGAGTGGCTGAGAGCAGCCAGGAAGTAAAGGGCCCTGGAGGTTCTGGTAGGTAGTAGCTGAAGAGGTGGCAGCAGTGTGCCCAGGTGGGCAGCAGAGCCAATGGCATCCTGGACTGGCTCAGGAGCAGTGTGGGCAGCAGGGCAAGGGAGGTTCTTGTGCCCCTGTGCTCAGCACTGCTCAGGCCACCCTTGAGTGCTGTGTTCTGTTCTGGGCTCCTCCATTGCAGAGAGATGTTGAGGTGCTGGAAGGTGTCCAGAGAAGGGCATCAAGGCTGGGGAGGGTCCTGGAGCAGAGCCCTGTGAGGAGAGGCTGAGGGAGCTGGGGGTGTGCAGCCTGCAGCAGAGGAGGCTCAGGGCAGAGCTCATTGCTGTCTACAACTGCCTGCAGGGAGGCTGTAGCCAGGTGGGGTTGGTGTCCTCTGCCAGGCAAGCAGCACCAGAAGAAGGGGACACAGTCTGAAGCTGTGCCAGGGCAGGTCTAGGCTGGATGTTAGGAGGAAGTTGTTGTCAGAGAGAGTGATTGGCATTGGAATGGGCTGCCCATGAAGGTGCTGGAGTTGCTGTGACTAGAAGTGTTGAAGCCAAGCCAGGCTGAGGCACTTAGTGCCATGGTCTGGTTGATTGGCTATGGCTGGGTGCTAGCTTGGGCTGGCTGAGCTTGGAGCTCTCTTCCAACCTGGTTGATTCTATGACATTCTTCAATGAATGAATTTCCATATCTGTTGTTTCTGAATGCAAGCTTATCCTTTCCTGCATGCAAATGGCTGTACAAGCAAGATGGGACCTTGTGTGTGTGTTTCCAAATGTTGTTTTAATGAGAACATTTTAATAGCATTATTCAGACTTTCTGTTGTTGTAGGATAAAGCCATTACCAAACCAAATTGCAGTATTCCCAGTGTCTGATTTTTCCAGCTATAGCTTTCTGGTTTCAGGGTTTTCAGGGAAGGTGGAGGATATTTGTGTGTTATATTTTACAGCTTGTAATAAGTGAAATGATAATCTTTTTGATTTCAGATGCTACTTGAAATAGTTGCAGGAAATAATGGTATAGCTCCAAGTGCAATATTGTGATCCTCATGGCTCCTATAAAGCCTTTGCTAAAAGTGTTCATTGAAAGAGGAGGTAAACCTGCATAGAATCATAGAATCAGTCAGGGCTGGAAGGGACCACAAGGAGCAGCCAGTTCCAACTCCCCTGCCATGCCCAGGGACACCCTACCCTAGAGCAGGCTGCACACAGCCTCAGCCAGCCTGGCCTCAAACACCTCCAGCCATGGGGCCTCAACCACCTCCCTGGGCAACCCCTGCCAGCCTCTCACCACTCTCATGCTCAACAACTTCCTCCTCACCTCCGCTCTGACTCTCCCCACCTCCAACTTTGCTCCATTCCCCCCCAGTCCTGGCACTCCCTCACAGCCTCAAAAGTCCCTCCCCAGCTTTTTTTTTGTCAGCCCCCTTCAGACCCTGCAAGGCCACCAGAAGGTCACCTGGGAGCCTCCTCTGCTCCAGACTCAACAGCCCCAACTCTTTCAGTCTGTGCTCACAGCAGGGCTGCTGCATCCTCCTGGCCCTGCTCTGGACACACTCCAGCATCTCCACATCCTTCTTGTAATGGGGGCTCCAGAGCTGGATGCAGTACTCCAGGTGGGGTCTCAGCAGAGCAGAGCAGAGGGGGAGAATCACCTCCCTGGCCCTGCTGGCCACACTTCTGCTGCTGCAGCCCAGGCTCTGCTTGGCTTTCTGGGCTGCAAGTGCACACTGCTGGCTGCTGTTGAGCTTCTCTTCCAGCAGCACCCCCAAGTCCCTCTCCTCAGGGCTGCTCTCCAGCCACTCACTGCCCAGCCTGGATTTGTGCTTGGTGTTGCCTCGACCCATTTTATCAATGTGCCTCCCCCCTAAGTGCACAGTGCCCTTTTTTTTTATTTCTTGCATTAATTTCACTTTGTTATTACAATATTTTCCTTTTAATCTACATCTGGCTTTTTTGTCTCAGTTAATTCCCACCAGTTTGTATTTCCTTGTCTCTTGATTTGTTTCCTTTATTCTATTCTTGCCTTTTGTTTTTGATTTTCTTCTCCTTTCAGAAAAACCTGGAATATGAAACTGTAATATAGACTCTTAGCTGGTCAATTATTCACCTTTATCTCTACTTTAAAATGTCCTTCTCACCAGTAATAGGAGGAGAGGAGCTTTTCTCAGGCATGCTGTGTGCTGTGACAGAAGATGGAGGTTACTAATAGAAAAGAGGAGGCTTCAGAGAGGAGAATGAGAGCTAAAAATCAGTACCAATACTTCTATAGAGTTGTTAACCTATTTTACATTCAAACTATTTTTCAGGAGCACGAACAGTAACAATTGGTTTTAATTCTCTTCCAGCAACAAGAACAAGATCCAACAAACTTGTACATTTCCAATTTGCCACTGTCAATGGATGAGCAGGAGCTTGAGAACATGCTCAAACCGTTTGGGCAGGTCATCTCTACGAGGATACTGCGGGACTCGAGCGGGACAAGTCGCGGTGTTGGCTTTGCAAGGTACTGCAGTAGCATGAGCCATACTGGCACCTCTTAGCCTATCACAGTATCACAGTATCACCAAGGTTGGAAGAGACCTCATAGATCATCAAGTCCAACCCTTTACCACAGAGCTCAAGGCCAGACCATGGCACCAAGTGCCACGTCCAATCCTGCCTTGAACAGCTCCAGGGACGGCGACTCCACCACCTCCCCGGGCAGCCCATTCCAGTGTCCAATGACTCTCTCAGTGAAGAACTTTCTCCTCACCTCCAGCCTAAATCTCCCCTGGCACAGCCTGAGGCTGTGTCCTCTTGTTCTGGTGCTGGCCACCTGAGAGAAGAGAGCAACCTCCTCCTGGCCACAACCACCCCTCAGGTAGTTGTAGACAGCAATAAGGTCTCCCCTGAGCCTCCTCTTCTCCAGGCTAACCAATCCCAGCTCCCTCAGCCTCTCCTCGTAGGGCTGTGCTCAAGGCCTCTCCCCAGCCTCGTCGCCCTTCTCTGGACATGCTCAAGCATCTCAATGTCCCTCCTAAACTGGGGGGCCCAGAACTGAACACAGGACTCAAGGTGTGGTCTAACCAGTGCAGAGTACAGGGGCAGAATGATCTCCCTGTTCCTGCTTTTCTAAGTGACAAAGTCAAGAACTGAAGAAAAAGGCAGAAATTACTGAAAACCATCACCTGTGGGTTGTTGGGTTGGTTTTTATTTAATAGATCCAGATGAACATAGTAGCAGGGTTTTGTCTTCCTGTGGTAAAGCAAGTACAGCTCTGTCATTTCTGATTTACAATGCATTGGCTTATCTAGAGTAAGAGTTCACTCTCCGCTGCTTCCTCCTCTTCCCTCTGTTTATCCTTTCTCCTTTACCCCTGAACTTGTCAGCAAGGGTTATCCAGAGCTTCACAGAAACTTTTCATAGAGTCATAAAATCAACCAGGTTAGAAGAGACCTCCAAGATCATCCACCCCAACCTAGCACCCAGCCCTATCCAATCAACTAGACCATGGCACTAAGTGCCTCATCCAGGCTTTGCTTGAACACCTGCAGGCACAGCCACTCCACCACCTCCCTGGGCAGCCCATTCCAATGCCAATCACTCTCTCTGCCAACAACTTCATCCTAACATCCAGCCTAGACCTCCCCTGGCTCAGGTTGAGACTGTGTCCCCTTGTTCTGTTGCTGCTTGCCTGGCAGAAGAGACCAACCCCACCTGGCTACAGCCTCCCTTCAGGTAGCTGCAGACAGCAATGAGCTCTGCCCTGAGCCTCCTCTTCTGCAGGCTGCACACCCCCAGCTCCCTCAGCCTCTCCTCACAGGGCTGTGCTCCAGGCCCCTCACTGGCTTCAGCGCCCTTCTCAGTATCAGAATCATCCAGGTTGGAAGAGACCTCTAAAATATCCAGTCCAACCTAGCACCCAGCCCTGTCCAGTCAACCAGACCATGGAACTATGTGCCTCATCCAGGCTTTTTTTTAACACCTCCAGGGACAACAACTCCACCACCTCCCTGGGCAGCCCATTCCAGTGGCAAATAACTCTCTCTGGACACGTTCCACCACCTCAACATCTCTCTTGAATTGAGGAGCTCAGAACTGGACACAGCACTCAAGGTCTGGCCTGAACCAGGGCTGAGTACAGGGACAGAATAACCTCCCTTGTCCTGCTGGCCACACTGCTCCTGATCCAGGCCAGCTCTCTGGCTTTTAAAGCTTGAATTTGAGACAAGAGACCATAAGTGAGAGAATTTCTCCTCATCCATTTTTTCCCTTCCTTTTTTTTTTTTTTCCTTTTCTGCTTTCTTTCTGTCTTGTTCTTCATTCATTCCTCTGAGAAAATCACCTCATCGTAGTCCTTTGAACCTCAGCCCTTTGAATTTTCTGGCTCATTAATGTGTTGTCATCTGGGAAATGAATTTTTTATTCACTTAGAGTAAATAGGTTGGACTGGATGATCTTGGAGGTCTCTTCCAACCTGGTTGGTTCTATGATTCTGTGAAATCTCATCTTAAAGTATTTGACATCCTGGTCCAATATCTCTCTCAATTCAACAAGAACAAGTATCTTCCATAAGTAGTAACTACCCTCCAGTTATTCTGTGCATGTAAGTGTACTTTTTTTCTTCTTAACTCTATTATTGGTTCTGAGGGGCTCTTCACTGAATCCTTTTCTACACCTTTCTGCTATTTTGCTGTCTCTCATTAAATCCTGCATTAAACCTGCTATGGCAATCAAAATCTAGAGGCTCTAGATTGGGTATTTCTGTTATGAAAATCAGAGGCATGCTTTGAGCTGAGGATTGAGGTTCTCAAAACCTGCTGTAAAGTCTCTGTCAACACTCAAATCCCAGCAATTCAGATGTTCAGCCAATATGGCAGAAGCTGTGTATATGAACAAAGAGCAGAGTCTGAAATTAGTGCACAGAGAAGAACTGAACAAATTAAGTCTCCTGATAAAGCCAAAATCTTTATAGAGGTTGCTTTCCTTTAGGACTGGCTTTGGTTAGTTCACAGCATCAGTGCTGGGCCCAGTCCTGTTCAATATCTGGATGAGGGGATTGAGTCCAGCATCAGTAAGTTTGCAGATGACACCAAGCTAGGAGCAGCTGTGGAGCTGTTGGAGGGTAGCAGAGCCCTGCAGAGGGACCTGGCCAGGCTGGATGGGTGGGCAGAGGCCAATGGGATGAGACTGAACAAGGCCAAGTGCAGGGTGCAACACTTCGGCCACAACAACTCCAAGCAGTGCTACAGGCTGGGGGCAGAGTGGCTGAGAGCAGCCAGGCAGAGAGGGAGCTGGGGGTGCTGGGAGAGAGGAGCTGAAGAGGAGGCAGCAGTGCCCAGGTGGGCAGCAGAGCCAATGGCATCCTGGGCTGGCTCAGGAGCAGTGTGGGCAGCAGGACAAGGGAGGTTCTTCTGCCCCTGTGCTCATCCCCTGTGAGGAGAGGCTGAGGGAGCTGGGGGTGTGCAGCCTGCAGAAGAGGAGGCTCAGGGCAGACCTCATTGCTGTCTGCAGCTCCCTGAAGGGAGGCTGTAGCCAGGTGGGGTTGGTCTCTGCTGCCAGGCACCCAGCAACAGAACAAGGGGAAACAGTCTGAAGTTGTGCCAGGGCAGGTCTAGGCTGGATGTTGTTAGGAAGCTGTTGTCAGAGAGAGTGATTGGCATTGGAATGGGCTGCCCAGGGAGGTGGTGGAGTCTCTGTGGCTGGAGGTGTTGAAGCCAAGGCTGGCTGGGGCACTTAGTGCCATGGTCTGGTTGGTTGGCCAGGGCTGGGTGCTAGGTTGGGCTGGCTGAGCTTGGAGGTCTCTTCCAACCTGGCTGATTGTATGAAGGCTCTCAAAATTAAAAATGTGCCAAGACTTAGTCATTTTCAGTACTGCTTATTTGCTGCTGAGGCTGTTTGCCTTACTTTTGGAGCTGAACTGCAGATCTTAATGAACAAATGCAAAGAACATCTCCCTTCAACATCATCCAAATATTGTCTTGCAGACAGCTGCAAAGTATATTCTTCTTTTACAATACAGTTTGTTGTGCTTGCATGTCTCTGCCATCCATTGCAGCTTAGTCCCAGCTGCCAGTGAGGATCCACACATCTGCACTGCAGTGTTTGGAGCCACTCCCAGACCAGCTCTAGCTCACCACTAGTCCACCCAGTCTCTTAAGTCTAGTTTTGACAACATGAGTGCACAAAACTGGTTAGGATAGGATGCTAGATAAATTCTCAGTAGCTGTCACAGCTGTTCTGTTGGTGGTTTCTGTTTTGAAGGTGATGATTGTGGTGATTGGATAGGGCTGGGTGATATTTGGATAGGACTGGGTGCTAGGTTGGCCTGGATGATCTTGGAGGTCTCTTCCAGCTTGGTTGATTCTGTGATTAAATAAGAGACAGGTCCATCAGTTGGTTGGGGTGGTACATGTGAGCTAGAAGCTGTAAAAGTGGTTTGGGTCCTGCAGTCAGGCAAATTCACAATTGAGTTTATTACTCATAAACTGTATGGACACTTCCAAATCCTCTATCTCAAGTGACATTAACATTTGTTGCATGCACCATGAACACTAAGGATCTGTTTTTCACCTTCCTTCAAGATGGCTTAGGTCCTTTGACCTGTAGCTGTCCAAGTTAGGTTCTGCCTAATTTTTAAGTAAATAAGGGTATTGCATTTGCAGTTTGGCACTGCAAACCTCAGAGTGCATAAATGTTAACTTGAGTTTGGTTTTACCTGTCTAAAGTGGTGTGTGTGCAGAAAACATCCTCTTGATTGCTCACCCATGGGAAAGCAAGCCAGGGAAAGTGAAGCAAGAAATAGGCTTTACCAGGGTGGGAATCTGGAAGGGTGTTTAATTTATGTAAATTATTCTTTATTTTCTTAGAATGGAGTCAACAGAAAAATGTGAAGCAGTGATTGCTCATTTTAATGGCAAATTCATAAAGACACCAGCAGGAGTTTCTGGTAAGTTGCATGTGCTTCTTAAAAGCTGCATGAATGGGTTAGTGCTTACAGGGTGGAAGCCTGATTGTTTTATCTGGCTTCTCGCTTGGAGACAGGCTTATTAACATGAAACTGCCTCTTGCTGAATGACTGTAATACTTGCTCACTTGGAACACTTCTCCACCATAAACCTTTTCTAGGAATCTAGTGGTGTTCCCTCCTAGCAGAACAGACAAGCAGCTAAAAATGCCTTCAGCCAGCTATGTGCAAATTTGCATCCCACGTAATCCCAGTTGAATCAGGAGGCCAGTGTGTGGTGTATGTGTATCAGAGGAGATTTTGGCTGGTTGTAGGCAAAGGAAGAAATGGGCTGCCTTTGCCATCTGTTTGGTTGGGTTTTTTTCAGAGCAACAACATCAGATTGGGGGGAAAAAAGAGATTCTGCAGCAGTGTGCTCGAGTGCCAGGCACTTGCGTTCACTGGCTAACTGTGACTCTCAAGTCAAAGCAGGCTTTGAGGTTCTTAATGAGGATGGAAAGAGTTTAATGAAGGGTGCTACTTCTAGAAGTAGTGTACAGAATTCACAGGATCTCTTAGATTGGAAAAGACCTTCAAGATCATTGAGTCCAATCATGAGTTTCACACTGACAAGTCCTGGACTGAGCCAAATCCCTCAGCACAACATCTCATCGCTATGAATCGCTGTGGTTGGAAAGGAGCACCAGGAGCAGCCAGTCCAACAAAGCAGTATGCAGAAAAGCTGCAGAGTACAGTGTTGTTGTCACAACAAGTTCCTCATCAGTTTGCCTCATCTGTCAGTGCCGTTTCTAAGTGACAAAATAGATATTCCATTAACACTTAAAAATGAGGAAAGGGATCTCAGAGCAGCAGAGTAAAAGAGAAAGAAGAGTGGACAAGAAGGAGGAGAGAAGACATGCCTGGCTTTCAGCTTTCACTAATCATTTTATTAGGAATCTCAAGTGGGAATTTTACTAATTGCATTGTTGACTGATCCACTTTTATCCTGCTGGTGAAATGTTCTGTGCAGCCAGACCCTGACGCTGGGGAGGGAAGCAGCCCTCACTCAGCAGGCAGACAAGAATGTGGCTTGCTTAGGGAAACGATGTGTGTTCCTCCTCTCTGAAGGATTGCTGTGCTTTGAGTCTGGCTGTGTGCTGTGCTAGAGATGGAAAGCTGCTTCAGAGTACAGGAAACCACTCCCTTCAACACCAGCACAAGGTTTTGACGTCCCTCACTTGGGTTTTGCAGACCCTTTGCATTGGGATAGATTGCCAAGATGATGAAGTGAAAACTTGGTTATACATAGAGGCTCTAGTGTTGACTTTTCTACTTACTCTACTTAGCAATCTGTGGTTTATGAGATGGAAAATCCTTTAGGGGCACAGAGGTCACAGAATGATGTTTGCTGAATGCTGGCTGTGCTCTGCTCCACCCTCTGTGATTAGTTTCATAATGCTGCTTAGACATAATTGAGAGTAAAGCCAAGAGTTCAGATGAACTTACAGGGGTTTCTGTTCAATTAGGCACAGTAGAAGAGGCTAACAGCACTTTGTATTAGTGCTTTTTGGTTTGCTTGTTTCAGTTTGCATTATTCCATTCTCAGTGAATGAGTTGTCAAACATGTCATTGCTAACCATGCACGGTCTCTGGGGGGCTGGAGTTGCATCCTGGTAGGATCAGGTTCAGCAAGGTACAAATGAAAACTTGCCACATGGAGCTGTAAGGATGATTTTTGCAGTGTGGAAGAAAGTATTCACCAGCCAAGTGTGATTAAGTTGAGACAACAAATTTGCACAGAACTGTGACTGTCAGAAAGTGGAAACTAAGGAGAGGTCTCAAGGTGTAATCCAGCTCATGGACTTTAACTTCAGAAGCTTACTGAGCTAAGTAGTTGTCTAGGCTATGTCTAGAACACCTCCAGAGACGGGTCTGTCTTTGCTGTCAGCTGGTTTTGCAATTACAAGGAGTCCATAGAATCATCGAATCAGGCAGGGTTGGAAGGGACCACAAGGAGCAGCCAGTTCCAACCCCCCCTGCCATGCCCAGGGACACCCTACCCTAGAGCAGGCTGCACACAGCCTCAGCCAGCCTGGCCTCAAACACCTCCAGCCATGGGGCCTCAACCACCTCCCTGGGCAACCCATCCCAGCCTCTTGCCACTTTCAAGCTCAACAACTTCCTTCTCACAGCCAGGCTCAATCTCCCCACCTCCAGCTTTGCTCCATTCCCCCCAGTCCTGGCACTCCCTGACAGCCTCAGAAGTCCCTCCCCAGCTCTTTTGTAGCCCCCTTCAGATCCTGGAAGGCCACCAGAAGGTCACCTGGAAGCCTCCTCTTCTCCAGCCTCAACAGCCCCAACTCTTTCAGTCTGTGCTCACAGCAGAGCTGCTGCAGCCCTCTGAGCATCCTCCTGGCCCTGCTCTGGACACTCTCCAGCATCTCCACATCCTTCTTATAGTAGAGGCTCCAGAACTGGATGCAGTACTCTGGATGGGGTCTCAGCAGAGCAGAGTAGAGAGGGAGAATTGCCTCCCTCGCCCTGCTGGCCACACTTCTACATAGGTTCTAGATAAGTTGCTCAGAAATAGCTAACTTTAAGTGTCTGAAAAACAATTAAGTGAGATGAGTCACACCCTCCATGATGCTGATAAGTGCAATAGATAAGTAGCTGCTTATGAGCTTTGTGAGAACCTTGATTATTAAAGACTCCTAATTTTGTTGTAGAGGCTACAGCCCCAAATTGCTCCTTGGAAAGTTTTTTGTGGGGCTGCAATTGTTCCTGAGTTCCTTACCACATAGGAAGCACATACCCAAAAATGCAGCCCTGTTGGAGGATGCAGCTTATCTGTGATCATATACTGCAGTCTGCCAAAAGGTAGGGCAAAGTGGTAGGGCTGCTGTGGGCTTAGATTCCCTGTGGATGTAGTGGGAAAGCTTTTGCACAAACAAAGGTTGAACAAACATTTTGAAATAGATTAGCATGCTTCAGGGTTATGGAGCAGCAAGTTCATGCAGAATGAAATGGTAGAACTGGAGATATGTTTAAATTAAGACATTGTGGCCCAGAAACTTGGTTAAACTCAGCAAAGGGAGCTGGCTATAAAAGCACTGTTAGCAGGATGAGAAGGGTAGGGGAGATGGGTCTGTGATGAAGTGAGGAGCTGAGAGCACCCTCAGCAAGTTTGCAGGTGACACCGAGCTGTGCGGCACAGTTGACTTGCTAGAGGGCAGGGATGCATCCAGAGGGACCTGGACAGGATGGAGAGCTGTGCCCAGGCCAACCTCATGACATTCAACAAGTGTAAGGTCCTGCACCTGGGTGGGTGCAATCCCAAGCACAGCTCCAGGCTGGGTGGGGAATTACTGAGAGCAGCCCTGAGGAACAGGACCTGAGGGTCTGGGGTGATGAAGAGCTCAGCATGAGCCTGCAGTGTGAGTGCAGCCCAGACACAACCCTGTGCTGGGCTGCAGCAAGAGCAGTGTGGGCACAGGGCAAGGGAGGGGATTGTGCCCCTTGGCTCTGTTCTCCTCACACCCCACCTGCAGTCCTGTGTGCAGTTCTGGAGCTGCCAACACAGGAAGGACATGGAAGTGTTAAGGCAGGTCCAGAAGAGGCCATGTAGATGCTGAGAGGGCTGTAGCAGCTCTGCTATGTGGACAGGCTACAGGAGTTGGGGCTCTGCAGCCTGGAGAAGAGAAGGCTTCTGGGAGACCATAAGGTATCTGAAGGGGACCTACAGGAAGGCTGGGGAGGCACTATTGACAGGGTCTGGTAATGACAGGATGAGGGTGAGTGGACTTAAACTGGCAGAGGGGAGATTGAAACTGGATGTTAGGAAAAAGTTCTTTGCAGTGAGGATGGTGAGACACTGGCACAGGTTGCCCAGGGAGGTTGTGGCTGCTTCCTCCCTGGAGGTGTTCAAGGCCAGGTTGGATGAGGCTTTAATTGACTTGTTCTAGTGTGAGAGATCCACCTGCCTATGGCAGGAGGTTGGAACTGGCTGATGCTTGAGGTCCCTTCCAACCTGAACCATCCTGTGATTCTGTGAAACAGGTGTGGGAGGAAGAACATCTGCTCAACAAAAACATGCTTTCATGGTGCAGCTTTGTTATTTGAACTAAGTTTGGGTTTAAATGGAAGACAGAGCTAAACACAGTTACAACAGGAAGCCTGGGTGAAACCTGGAGCATGAGAAGACACAACAGAAAAACCATAGGAATCCAAGAGGACCAAGGGTAGCACAGGGTGGTCACAAAAGCATCAGCTGTGGAGTTGAGTGAATAGACATTGATGATAGCAAGCAAGCTGAAGCCAGAGGTAGCAAGCTATTTAGGCTTTGTTTCCTGGCTCCATATTGGCTTTAATGGAACATGAAATATTTAGTGTGGCCTTGGTTGTCTTCAGTGAAGGAGGACTGTTAGCAGAGAGCAATCTGAACTGCACTGCTGTTTGGCATAATCCTGATAGTCCTGCAGGTCATGTATTGATTCCCCTCTTTGTTCTGCCTGGGGTTTCTACATAAGGAAGTTCTTGTAACAGTTTGTTCTCCTTTATAACTTGCTGTCCTTTTCTCTTGGGACATTTCATTCTGTCCAAGAGAGCCAATGGCATCCTGGGCTGGCTGAGGAGCAGTGTGGGCAGCAGGACAAAGGAGGTTCTTCTGCCCCTATGCTCAGCACTGCTCAGGCCACCCCTGGAGTGCTGTGTCCAGTTCTGGGCTCCTCAATTGAGGAGAGATGTTGAGGTGCTGGAAGGTGTCCAGAGAAGGGCAACTCCAGCCTGCACAGCCCCAGTTCTTTCAGTCTGTGCTCACAGCAGAGCTGCTGCAGCCCTCTGAGCATCCTCCTGGCCCTTCTCTGGACGTGCTCCAGCATGGCCACATCCCTCTTGTCATAGTGGCTCCAGCACTGGCTGCAGTACTCCAGGTACTCCAAGGTAACTTAGGCAATTTTGTGTCTTAATGGGAGCAAGGTAGAGAGCATTGTTGCTGAGCAGTCCATGCCACTCTCCTCTTCCTACTTACAGTAAAGATACTGGTTACTCAGATTCTGTTTCAGTAAGAAAATGGAGAACCTTTCTCTTCACAGGATCACAGGGGGTTGGAAGGGACCCAAGGAGATCATCCAGTCCAACACCCCTGCCAGAGCAGGACAATCTTATCTAGCACAGATCACAGAGGAACACATCCAGACAGGCCTTGAGAGTCTCCAGAGAAGGACCCTGTGCTCTTGACTGTAGACTAGGAAGAGGTCAACTGGATATTGTAGATCCTACTTTTGGAAATGGTCCTCACCTTGAACATTCTTCACTGGAAAGGAGAGGAGGGAAAATAAAGCCTTGAAGTAGTTGCTTTGTGGCATTTGTTCTCAGGATTTTCTGTTTGCTTGCTTGTACAAACTACCCAGCACTTGACCATAAGTTCATATTTCTTGGCTGTCTCTCGTAGATCCTTTAGACATAATCCATGAAGCACTGCTTGAAAACCATTGCTAAAGGATTTCAGGGGATGATAGTGCTGGAATTAACTCCTCATTCTCACACCAAAGACAGAGGAGCTAAGGCTTTACCCTTTAGATCAGTGTCGAGAAGCTTTTACTGCTCTGCCTGCAGGGAGGCTGTAGCTGGGTGGGGTTGGGCTCTTCTGCCAGGCAAGCAGCAACAGAACAAGGGGACACAATCTGAAGCTGTGGCAGAGGAGGTCTAGGCTGGATGTTAGGAGGAAGTTGTTGTCAGAGAGAGTGATTGGCATTGGAATGGGCTGCCCAGGGAGGTGGTGGAGTCGCTGTGCCTGGAGGTGTTGAAGCCAAGCCTGGCTGAGGCACTTAGTGCCATGGTCTGGTTGGTTGGGCAGGGCTGGGTGCTAGGTTGGCCTGAATGAGCTTGGAGGTCTCTTCCAACCTGGTTGATTCTGTGATTCTGTGAACTCTCAGTTTGTCATTGCTGCTTAAGTAACATTGGACTGGAAAAGAAAAATGCTACTTAAACCCACTCAAAATATACTCCTGTTGTTAAACCTTTTGTAAGGTATTAAAGACATTTAACTCTGAGTACCACCTTCCCATGAGGAGTCTCTTTAGCATATAAAGCTGCTGAGATCTCAGGATGTACAATGCTTTCTTTTTGAATTCCCCACAGCTTTTGGCAGAAGTTTCTACCTGTGGAGGCTTGCCCTGTCATTAAGATGGTGTTTTCCTGTCAGAATTCATTAGTCCCATATGCTTTGTCACTAGGAAAAAAGAAAAGGAATGAAAGATGCAGATTCATTGGCAACTCACTAAACCAGCAGTATTTGAAAGCCATTTTGTTGTGTTTTTTAATGTCTGAAAGCAGATTGAAAAGTTGATAAAAATTAGACCTCTAAGTCAAGGATATAAACACAAGGTCCAAGCTAAGAACATGATATTTATTCTTGTGTTTATAACAGCACCTGGTGTGTATTTGGGTAGAGGCTGAACAAAGACTGGATTCTAATATACATGTGTGTGCAACGTGTGTGCAGCAAGGAACTGTTCTACTCTTTGGGCTGATGTTGAATTCACATCTTTTCACTGCAGAAACATTAGAGGTGGGTGTGTCAGGGCAGGAGGAGGTGGTCAGTGTTTTGAGCAGCCAGGTTTTACAGCACTGACCTGCTGTAAAAGCATCTGAAAGCTTGTGAGTACTGAATGTCTCAGTAGCAGCATCTCAGCAGGCATCTAGGAACCATTGAAGGCATCTGTTGGTCTTCGTTAAGTGTCAGCAGAGTGGCAGTTCTAAACATGGTGTCTTAGCTGCAGCCCTAATGGGGACAGAGTGGCTGGAGAGCAGCCAGGAAGAAAGGGACCCGAGGGTGCTGGTAGATAGTAGCTGAACGTGAGCCAGCAGTGTGCCCAGGTGGGCAGCAGAGCCAATGGCATCCTGGGCTGGCTCAGGAGCAGTGTGGGCAGCAGGACAAGGGAGGTTCTTCTGCCCCTGTACTTGAGTGCTGTGTCCAGTTCTGGGCTCTTCGGTTCAAGAGAGATGAGACACTGGAAGGTGTCCAGAGAAGGGCATCAAAGCTGGTGAGGGGCCTGGAGCAGAGCCCTGTGAGGAGAGGCTGAGGGAGCTGGGGGTGTGCAGCCTGCAGCAGAGGAGTCTCAGGGCAGAGCTCATTGCTGCCTAGAGCTGCCTGAAGGGAGGCTGTAGCCAGGGGGGGTTGGGCTCTTCTGCCAGGCAAGCAGCAACAGAACAAGGGGACACAGTGTGAAGCTGTGTCAGGGTAGGTCTAGGCTGGATGTTAGGAGGAAGTTGTTGTCAGAGAGAGTGATTGGCATTGGAATGGGCTGCCCAGGGAGGTGGTGGAGTCACAGTCCCTGGAGGTGTTGAAGCCAAGCCTGGCTGAGGCACTTAGTGCCATGGTCTGGTTGATTGTCTAGGGCTGGGTGCTAGGTTGGGCTGGCTGAGCTTGGAGCTCTCTTCCAACCTGGTTGATTCAGTGAGTCCATGTAATCACAGCCTTGTACATCTATTAGCTGATTGCATTCTGAGCATTTGCTGTGGCTATTTCACACATACAGACAAGTCCCTGACTGATTAATGATCCCTTTCATCACTGGGCCTGCACACTTCCCAGCAGTTAAACAATAAAAATGACTCTCCCTTCCTTCCTGGCCCACAAAAAAAGACTGCTGTGTAGGGCTTGTCAGAGTTATTTGTGCACACACACACATGTACATTTGTGTGTGTATATATATAGTTTATGTGTGCAAGAGAGAGTATTTATTTGTGAAAAATAAGAGGAAAGGTAAGCTGAAGGAAAAAAAATAAGCTTTAATTTTTAAGAGAGTAAAGACTTTGTTCAGTCTTTGGTGAGAGGATCATACTTGGCTGCCCTGAAGGTTTATCTCCTTCTCATGACCCTCCCTCTGACGACCATCAGTCATCGTGTTCCTGAAGCACTGAATGCACAGAACTCAGGTCATGAGTATGGAAAAGCAGCCAAAAATTGCAGTGAAGCCTTCAATTGCAGCATTCCCCACGCTCTGCTCTCAGATCTTGAGTTGGAATCAAGGAAAGCAAATGCTATAGAGCCTTCTCACAGCACTTGATTAGCAAATAGGTTTTAATGGCAGTTGGAGCTTTCACAGCGCTTGGCTTTATATATGGATGCAGTGAGGAGCAGGGGAAGCTGGAATGTCAGGAAGACAAAGAGTTTCCATGACCTGATCTGTGCTCAAAAGAAGGAGAGCAACCTGTTGAATCATAGGATCACAGAATGGTTTAGGTTGGAAAGGACTGCAGAGCTCATCCAATTCCAACTCCACCACCTCCCACTAGAACAGGTCACTCAGGACCTCATCCAACCTGACCTTGAACACCTACAGGGAGGTTGTGGAGCACAGAAGCACCCAATGTGATCTTTGATCTTTGATCACATTGGGTGCTTCTGTGCTCCACAGCCTCCCTGGGCATCCTGTGCCAGTGTCCCACCACCCTCACTGCAAACAACTTCTTCCTAACATCCACTTTCAATCTCCCCTCTGCCAGTTTAAGTCCACTCACCCTCATCCTGTCATTACCAGACCTTCTCAGTAGTCCCTCCCCAGCCTTCCTGTAGGTCCCCTTCAGATACCAGAATCTACTCCCAGCATTTGAAAGCAGAGTTCAGAAGCAGGTAGTTGGATTCATACCTTGGAAGTGCCCATTTCTGTCTGATGATTTATTAAGGGAGCCAGCTAAAATCATCATGCCTTTTAACTACTTAAAGTTGCATGTTCCTAATGACAGCAAATTAAAGAACTAAGCTGGGAAATTAAAAGATTACTGACATGTATTGGTTCTTTTTTGCAGTAAGAGCAAAAAATAAATCACCAGATGTTATTTAGTTTTTCATTACTGCAGGTTTTGGGTATGACCTGTGCAAAATCCATAGTTCTCTTTCCATTTTTCCTTCTTTTCTAATGCACCACCACATTTAAACTGAAGCTGCTTTCAGTTATCTACTGACATACAAGGGAAAAAAACATATTTATTCTTAAACTGTGGGCATTTTATTCCAACAGTTGGACATTTTTACTGTTTTTTGTTATCTGTACCTTGAGAAGGATGGGAATTGTAAGCACAAAGAGCACTGTCAGAAAAGTTCTGTACAGTTGACTATGGGGATTTGAAATTAAAACATAGTCACAGAATAGTAGGGATTGGATGATGGAGTCCAACCTCCCTGGTAAAGCAGGTTTGTCTTGATGAGGTTGCACAGGAACACGTCCAGGTGGGTTTTGAAAGTCCCCAGAGGAGATTCACAACCTCTCTGGGCAGTCTCTCAGTCACCCTTGAAGTAAGGAAGTTTGTCCTTCAGTTCAGGTTGCCTTTCTCCCTAAGTCCCAAAACCATGACTGTGGAGTAGCTCATCCTGAAAGTGAAGGCTGTTCGTAGTTGAAGGCAGAATCAAGGCTAAATCAGGGAGTGACAGGACTGGGGGGGATGGAGCAAAGCTGGAGGCTCCCTTCAGATCCTGGAAGGCCACCAGAAGGTCACCTGGGAGCCTCCTCTTCTCCATACCAAAAAGCCCCAACTCTTTCAGGCTGTGCTCACAGCAGAGCTGCTGCAGCTTCTGAGCATCCTCCTGGCCCTGCTCTGGACACTCTCCAGCATCTCCACAGCCCTCTTACCCCAAGAGCTTCAGAGCTGGATGCAGGACTCCAGGTGGGGTCTCAGCAGGGCAGAGCAAAGGGGGAGAATCACCTCCCTGTCTCTGCTGGCCACACTGCTGCTGCTGCAGCCCAGGCTCTGCTTGGCTTTCTGGGCTGCAAGTGCACACTGCTGGCTCCTGTTGAGCTTCTCATCCACCAGCACCCCCAGGTCCTTCTCCCCAGGGCTGCTCTCCAGCCACTCACTGCCCAGCCTGGATTGGTGCTTGGCATTGCCTCGACCCAGCTGCAGGACCTTGCCCTTGGTCTTGTTGACCTTCCTGAGGTTGGCTTTTGCCCACCTCTGCAGCCTGTCCAGGTCCCCCAGGGAAGAGACAGTTTGTGTTGTATTTGTTGTCTGGGGCTTTGTTTGCTTGGTTGGTTTTGGGAGTGGGGGTTTTTTCTTCATTTAAGGCAGTTAACTTCAGTATCTGCATCTCTCTGACTTTTTTACATGGTAAGGAAAAAAATTAATCCAGAGCCAAGTAATCTCAGACCAGACCCTGGCAATTTAACCCCAATTGACTAACATCTTCTGAGATTACCTCATCTTACTTCAGCAGAGGTGTGTGTGGATTAAGATGCTGTGTGATATGACCTAGTTTATCAGAATCTTGCTTTTACAAAGATAACCTCAAGTTATCCATCAGTGTACTAATGCAGCACATTTTTTCCCCTAAACATGCTGAGACAGAAGCTGCTTGTTCTGATAGAAGGCTCCCAAGCAAAACTCAGGCCTGGGAATGCCAAATGTCCCCTCAGAAATGCAAGATTTTGAAGCCAATGTTCTCCCTTTTCTGTTTCCTGCTTGAGGGTTTCATTTATTTCCTCATGCATTCACTCCAGGTCTCCAATACTTTTTCCAGTGTGATTTAGCCTAACCTTTCCCTGGTTTATTTTATGATGATATGATTTTAATTACCATTCCCTGTAGGATAATAGACTTCAATTTCATTTTGCCATTTGCTTAGTAGTATATGTATGTATTTAGCCATTTGTTTAGTAGTATGTGTATGTATTTAGCCATTTGTTTAGTAGTATGTGTATGTATTTAGCCATTTGTTTAGTAGTATATATATGTGTTTAGTCATTTGTTTAGTAGTATATATATGTATTTAGTCATTTGTTTAGCAATATAGTCTCACTCTCTGGCATTAAAGCTATGTGGTTGCAGAGTAGCAGTGTCCAGACAAGGAGAGGTACTAGTCTCTAAGAGATAGTCAGTGTTGGAGCTAGGGAGTCTTAGACCAGTTCTGTCACCCAGTCTTTCCATTTCTATAGAGAAGACTGTCAAGAGAACTGGATGTTGTCCCAGAAACAGAGTTACTGCTTTAGGTTTGCCATTCAAACCCAGAGGTGACCTGGCCGTTGCTGCTAGTTTCTCTTAGAGGGTCAGGCAGTTTGCAGTAGCAGTGCAGAGTGAAGAGCACCTCAGCACTGGCCATACTCACACTCAGCAGTGTTGTTGCATGATACAGATAGGTTAAATTTTGTCTTGGGGGTGGCTTCTTCTTTTGCATGTGGCCTTCCTACCCCATGTGTTTGCTCTGCAGTTGGAAACTTGCATCTTCTCAGACCCAGCTGTGTGTTCCTACCCTGTGTATTTACTCTGCAGTTAGAAACTTGCATCTTTTCAGACCCAGCTGTGTGTCCCTACCCCATGTATTTGCTCTGCAGTTGGAAACTTGCATCTTTTCAGACCCAGCTGTGTGTCCCTACCCCATGTATTTACTCTGCAGTTGGAAACTTGCATCTTTTCAGATCCAGCTGTGTGTTCCTACCCTGTGTATTTACTCTGCAGTTGGAAACTTGCATCTTTTCAGACCCAGCTGTGTGTTCCTACCCTATGTATTTACTCTGCAGTTGGAAACTTGCAGTTTTCAGACCCAGCTGTGTGTCCTTACCCCATGTATTTACTCTGCAGTTGGAAACTTGCATCTTTTCAGACCCAGCTGTGTGTTCCTACCCCATGTATTTACTCTGCAGTTGGAAACTTGCAGCTTTCAGACCCAGCTGTTAGTTCCTGCCCCCATGTATTTGCTCTGCAGTTGGAAACTTGCATCTTTTCAGACCCAGCTGTGTGTTCCTACCCCATGTATTTGCTCTGCAGTTGGAAACTTGCAGCTTTCCAGACCCAGCTGTGCCTCATAGAGGTGTTTCCAAACAGAATGGCTTGGAGGAGTGTCGTGGTAAAGCTTTAGACAGCTCATGTGTCAGGAATTGTTGGCAGAGAAGTGTTCACATGGAAATCAGAACAGTGCTTCCACCCTGTGATTAAGGAGGGTGTGGTGTAGCTGTGCTTCAGCCATAGGTACTCAGAAAGCTATTGGAGTTTAAGCTAGTAACAGGCAGAGAGCTCTGTGCAGACTTTGCTTCTTCATTGCTGCAGTTTTGATGTTAGAAACTGAAGTCATGATGCAGATTATATTGTGGAAAAGAGAAAGAAGCAGGATAGGGAGGGATAAAAAGTGCAGCAATACCATTGCCTCATGGTAAGCCCAACCAAACAAAGCTCCCCCAAACCCCAAGCAAAGGAGAAACTCCCCAAACCAAGATAAAAGAAAAAGCCTGAAGAATTTTAGTTGCATCCTGTGCTCTTTTTAAGAGCAGAGGTAGAAGGGGAACGGAGTTGTGGCGCTTTTGCAACGAGGTGGCAGGAGATAAAGGAAGCCACTCCACCCTGCTGGTAGGAGTAAGTGGAGGTACTCTGCTCGCTCTTCTGGCTTTTCTGGATGAGCAGTGTGGAGTTCTGGGACGTTGCTGAAACCTCTGAGGGGTGGGACCTTTGGCTGGATTTAAGAGGCAAAGCTAAGAATTCAGAGGGCAGTTCTTACTCCTCCCCAAACAATGATCACACACTCAGGGCAGTTCTTACTCATCCCCAGACCAATGGACACACACTCAGGGCAGTTCTTACTCATCCCCAGACCAATGGACACACACTCAGGGCAGTTCTTACTCATCCCCAGACCAATGGACACACACTCAGGGCAGTTCTTACTCCACATACTCAGGGCAGTTCTTACTTATCCTCATACCAATGGACACACACTCAGAGCAGTTCTTATTCATTCCCAGAGCAACAGACACACACTCAGGGCAGTTCTTATTCATTCCCAGAGCAACAGACACACACTCAGGGCAGTTCTTACTCATCCCCAGAGCAACAGACACACACTCAGGGCAGTTCTTATTCATTCCCAGAGCAACAGACACACACTCAGGGCAGTTCTTATTCATTCCCAGAGCAACAGACACACACTCAGGGCAGTTCTTATTCATTCCCAGGGCAACAGACACACACTCAGGGCAGTTCTTATTCATTCCCAGAGCAACAGACACACACTCAGGGCAGTTGTTATTCATTCCCAGAGCAACAGACACACACTCAGGGCAGTTCTTATTCATTCCCAGACCAACAGACACATACTCAGGGCAGTTCTTATTCATTCCCAGACCAACAGACACACACTCAGGGCAGTTCTTATTCATTCCCAGAGCAACAGACACACACTCAGGGCAGTTGTTATTCATTCCCAGAGCAACAGACACACACTCAGGGCAGTTCTTATTCATTCCCAGACCAACAGACACATACTCAGGGCAGTTCTTATTCCACATACTCAGGGCAGTTCTTACTCATCCCCAGACCAATGGGCACACACTCAGTGCAGTTCTTATTCCATATACTCAGGGCAGTTCTTACTCACCTCCAGACCAACTGACACGTACTCAGGATATACATACCATGGGTCTTTCCCACAGCAGTTTAAAACCAAAGCATTCCAGATGCTCTGTGTGTGGCAGCTGTCTTTGTGCTATTTAACTGGCATACTGGGAATACAAGTTAAAAAACATACCTGACTCAGAGCACTGAACAAAGTGCAGGGTTCTGCACTTTGGCCACAACAGCACCAAGCAGTGCTACAGGCTGGGGACAAAGTGGCTGGGAGCAGCCAGGAAGAAAGGGACCTGGGGGTACTGGTGGATAGTAGCTGAAGGTGAGGTAGCAGTGTGCCCAGGTGGCCAAGAGAGCCAATGGCATCTTGGCCTGTATCAGGAGCAGTGTGGCCAGCAGGACAAGGGAGGTTATTCTTCCCCTGTACTCAGCACTGCTCAGACCACCCCTTGAGTGCTGTGTCCAGTTCTGGGCTCCTCAATTCAAGAGAGATGTTGAGGTGCTGGAAGGTGTTGAGAGAAGGGCAGCAAGGCTGGGGAGGGGCCTGGAGCAGAGCCCTGTGAGGAGAGGCTGAGGGAGCTGGGGGTGTGCAGCCTGCAGCAGAGGAGGCTCAGGGCAGAGCTCATTGCTGCCTACAACTACCTAAAGGGAAGCTGTGTCCAGGTGGGGTTGGGCTCTTCTGCCAGGCAAGCAGCAACAGAAGAAGGGGACACAGTCTCAAGTTGTGCCAGAGGAGGTCTAGGCTGGATGTTGTTAGGAAGTTGTTGTCAGAGAGAGTGATTGACATTGGAATGGGCTGCCCAGGGAGGTGGTGGAGTTGCTGTCCCTGGAGGTGTTGAAGCCAAGCCTGGCTGGGACACTGAGTGCCATGGTCTGGTTGACTGGCTAGGGCTGGGTGCTAGGTTGGCCTGGCTGAGCTTGGAGGTCTCTTCCAGCCTGGCTGATTCTATGATTCTGTGGTCTGGTTGGTTGGATAGGGCTGGGTGCTAGGTTGGGCTGGCTGAGCTTGGAGGTCTCTTCCAGCCTGGCTGATTCTATGATTCTGTGATTCTGTGAACACCTCTGTATGAATGCTACCTCACCTAACACTGCATCTTTTTTCTCAGTTCCTGCAGAACCCTTATTGTGCAAGTTTGCTGATGGTGGACAGAAAAAGAGACAGAATCAGAATAAATACATTCAGAATGGACGAGCGTGGCACAGAGAAGGCGAGGTGAGACTTGTAAGTCCTCCCTTCAAGCTCTAGCATGGGTGTGCAATAACAAATACTTATGGAAATGATAGGCATTGAGACTTCCTGGCTTGGCTTTTTTGGCTTATTAAAAATGTGCAGGCAACTCTTAACCTGACAGCTTTCAACTCCATAAAAATACTTAGCTGCATCTTTCTGAAGGGGGCAAAAAAGGCAAACCACAAAGCACTACATTCTGCTGCGTTAATGCGAGCGATAAAACCTCCCTTCCACTTGGTCAGGGCTATGCCTGAGATGATAAAACTACCTGAAACATAACTTTTTATTTTCCACATCTTTGATTTCTGCAGAACTTTTCTGCCCATCACTTCCATGAGATTAAAATAGCATGCCAGTGCAGCGTGGAGTTTTTTAGGCACAGCTTTTTACATCTGCAACGCTCAAGGTAGTAGTTTCGTAGGCTTGTTGTGGTTAGCAAGCCCAGACACCTCATTTATATGAGACAAGGAAACTCAAATGTGTCCTGAAAAACAGCACTCCCCATTCATTCTTACATTAAATGTGCTGTAGCCAACACCCTAACATAATCATCTTCATGCCCTGCCTCTCAAACACTGATGTATTCTCTTAGGTGTTGTGTAGATTGCATTTTGCTCCTCGCGCTGGGAACTTGGAATCTTGCATTCACAGCCCAATATCCCTAATGCCCTTTGCTGTATTACACTTGCTTCAATTAGCATTTCCCTAATTGATAGTACCACACCATTTCAGCTGAAGAAAGTGAAATCATTTGCAGTCCAAACAAACTCTGTCAACTCTTTCTTTCCCCTTTTTCTTTGTTGAAGGCTGGGATGACGCTCACCTACGATCCGACCACAGCTGCTTTACAAAACGGGTAGGTTAAATGGTGGCATGCTGAGGCAAAATAAAAACCCCTTTTCATTGTGACAGGTGAACAAAACTCTACTTAATAATCATTTCTGCATTTTCTAGATTCTACCCATCACCCTACAGTATTACAGCAAACAGAATGATCACTCAGACATCTATTACGCCGTATATTGCGTCTCCGGTTTCCACGTACCAGGTTTGTATTTAGAACTTAGTAGCTGAAATGGTTCATTGGAGCTTATGTTCACCCCGTGGCCACATCTGATTTTTTTTTGTGTGGTGTTGTCCAGTGGTGCTTCATTGTAATGAAGTGGCCTCTTCATGCTCTACACGATGAAAATGGTGACCTTAAAAACTGAGGCTGTTTGTTTGAGGAAGCACAGATATTTAATGAGATATGTGGTGTGTTGCAAAACAGAGTCTCTCTGCTTGTGCTGATGGCTGAGGTATTTCACAGGATGCTGGGGGTTGGAAGGGGCCCAAAGAGATCATCCAGTCCAACTCCAAAGCTAGAGGAGGACCACACAATCTAGCACAGATCACAGAGGAACACATCCAGACAGGCCTCGAAAGGCTCCAGAGAAGGAGACTCCACAACCTCTCTGGGCAGCCTGTGCCAGTGCTCTGGGACCCTCACAGTAAAGAAGTTCCCCCAAGAGGTGGAACTTCTTGTGCTACAACTTACACCCATTGCTCCTTGTCCTAACCCAGGGAGCAGTGAGCAGAGCCTGTGCCTCCCTCCTGAACAGCTCTCAGATGTTATAAATGTTTATTAAATCCCCTCTCAGTCTTCTCCAGACTAAGCAGCCCCAGGTCCCTCAGCCTCTCCTCATCAGCCATGCCCTCCAGTCCCCTCATCATCCTCATAGCCCTCCGCTAGACCCTCTCCAGCAGATCCCTGTCCCTCTGAACCTGGGGAGCCCAAAACTGAAGGCAGTATTCAAGATGAGGTCTCAGCAGGGCAGAGTAGAGGGGAAGGAGAACCTCCCTTGATCTGCTGGAAACTCTCTTCCTAATACATTCCAGAATCCCATTTGCCTTATGACTTGGCTTTGAACATCCAGGCCTTCACAGGCTACCCAGCAACTGCTGAACCACATTTAGCCACAGATACAACTCCTGCAACATATTAGATGTAAATATCTTTAGCCAGGTGGGGTTGGTCTCTTCTGCCAGGTAAGCAGCAACAGAACAAGGGGACAGAGTCCCAAGTTGTGCCAGGGGAGGTCTAGACTGGATGTTAGGAGGAAGTTGTTGTCAGAGAGAGTGATTGGCATTGGAATGGGCTGCCCAGGGAGGTGGTGGAGTTGCTGTGCCTGGAGGTGTTTAGGCAAAGCCTTTATGGGGCACTTAGTGCCATGGTCTGGTTGATTGGGCAGGGCTGGGTGCTAGGTTGGGCTGGCTGAGCTTGGAGGTCTCTTCCAAACTGGTTGAATCTATGATTCTATCTTAGGGATGCTTAATATTTGGGCATGGTACATTTCAGTTTGCAAGCAGCTTGCCTTCAGTGCAGCTGGTGTGGCAGTCAGATGCCTGCTGTGTGGTTTCTGTTTGAGATATGCCAGTTATTGCAGTGTCAGCTAAATGAGTTGACATTTCACATGAGTGATTCAGGTCACACATAACCAAAACTAATCACATTTGGAAAAGTCTTCCCTCTCTGTGTCAGGGGAGGAGGAGATGAAGCTGGTTTTGGTTCTTTTTTTAGTGAAAGAGACAAGCTGTGTTCTCTGGTTTGCTCTGGGTGAAAGTGAATGTAGGAGGCTATGCAGAAGGCATGTGGAAGCCTAACAGTAGCACTGTGGTCAGTGACATTGGGTCAGTGTTTCCTTGCAGACATTTTCATGTACCATAGAATCACCACTGGCTTTTAAAGCAGAAACTGCTTTCTGAGCAGCTGCTGGGCTGTGAAGGTCAACAAAACCATAACCTGAAACAGAAAGCATATTTTGTTATTGACACAGCAACCAGCTTATAACCCAAGACATAGAATGATAGAATCAGTCAGGGCTGGAAGGGACCACAAGGAGCAGCCAGTTCCAGCCCCCCTGCCATGCCCAGGGACACCCTACCCTAGAGCAGGCTGCACACAGCCTCAGCCAGCCTGGCCTCAAACACCTCCAGCCATGGGGCCTCAACCACCTCCCTGGGCAACCCATTCCAGCCTCTCACCACTCTCCTGCTCAACAACTTCCTCCTCACCTCCACTCTGACTCTCCCCACCTCCAGCTTTGCTCCATTCCCCCCAGTCCTGCCACTCCCTGACAGCCTCAAAAGTCCCTCCCCAGCTTTTTTGTAGCCCCCTTTCAGATCCTGGAAGGCCACCAGAAGGTCCCCTGGGAGCCTCCTCTGCTCCAGGCTGAACCTTCCCATTTCAGGTGAGAAGAATGATGAAGAATTATCTGAGAATATTTTTTGAAGTCTAATGCCTTCTTTGGCAAGCAGAGTGTCCTGGGGGAGTTAAATCAGAGCACTCTGGGGTAAAGGGCAGCTGGATTCATTCTGTATTCATTTCTGAAGTGACTTCTGCAACGCAGTGTTTGCAGCTGGCAGCCAGTGTGAGCCCTGTGTTTTTCAGTGTATTGAATCATTCTGCTTCCTGCAGGAGAGCCTGGAAAACTACAGCCCACTTCTTGCCCAGGAAAAAATAGTCCAGTGGAATTAGCTGCTGTTCTTTATGCAAAGAGAAATTACTTATCAAAGCTGCAGGTCATAGAATCACAGAATTGAGCAGGTTGGAAGAGACCTCCAAGCTCATCCAGTCCAACCTAGCACCCAGCCCTGTCCAATCAACCAGACCATGGCACTAAGTGCCCCATCCAGGCTTTGCTTCAACACCTCCAGGGATGGCAACTCCAGCACCTCCCTGGGCAGCCCATTCCAATGCCAATCACTCTCTCTGGCAACAACTTCCTCCTAACATCCAGCCTAGACCTCCCTAGCCACAACTTGAGACTGTGTCCCCTTGTTCTGTTGCTGCTTGCCTGGCAGCAGAGCCCAACCCCACCTGGGTACACTCTCCCTTCAAGTAGTTGTAGAGAGCAATGAGGTCTGCCCTGAGCCTCCTCTTCTGCAGGCTGCACACCCCAGCTCCCTCAGCCTCTCCTGGGTAGGTTCAGACTGGATATGAGGAGGAAGTTGTTGAGCAGGAGAGTGGTGAGAGGCTGGAATGGGTTGCCCAGGGAGGTGGTTGAGGCCCCATGGCTGGAGGTGTTTGAGGCCAGGCTGGCTGAGGCTGTGTGCAGCCTGCTTTAGGGTAGGGTGTCCCTGCCTATGGCAGGAGGGATTGGAACTGGCTGCTCCTTGTGATCCCTTCCAACCCTGACTGATTCTGTGATTATACAAGAATCTCAGATCTTCAGAGTCCAAGTAAAAAAACTGGAAGTTGGCATGGAAATGTACTCCCTGGATATATAATGTTGCTCTTCTGGCCTGTGGAGATAGGCAGACCATGATACTTCATGCTGCCAGAGATGTGGTTACAAGTATTCAATATACATGCCATGGAGCTTAGATTATTGCAGATATTGCAGATATAACGTCATTATACTTCAAATGCATGCTTAAAATTCCTGTAATAGGAATTGAAGATTAAATTGAAGTATTCTGTATTGAGGAGGAGGAGTACCTGAGGGGAGGCTGTAGGCAGGTGGGGGTTGGTCTCTTCTGCCAGGCAAGCAGCAACAGAGCAAGGGGACAGAGTCTCAAGTTGTGCCAGGGGAGGTCTAGGCTGGATGTTGTTAGGAAGCTGTTGGCAGAGAGAGTGATTGGCATTGGAATGGGCTGCCCAGGGAGGTGGTGGAGTCACCATCCCTGGGGGTGTTGAAGCCAAGCCTGGCTGGGGCACTTAGTGCCATGGTCTGGTTGATTGGCCAGGGCTGGGTGATCTTGGAAGTCTCTTCCAAGCCTGGTTGATTCTATAATTCTTGGCCAGGAGTTCCACAATTTGAATAGTAGTCCCTGATACCTGCAGCATTTTGTTGTCTACACAGCAGGAGCTGTCACAGCAGCATGGCATTTTTGTTCTCAATCAGGTGTGGTGTATCCTGCTTCTAGATTTATTCTTATTGCAGGTAAACAAACTTAGAGTTGCATTGGTTTCTGCAACTCCTCTATACCTAAATGACAGTAGTAAGCCACTGCTGTCATAGTATGAGTAGATTAGCCAGACCTTTAGTCAGGCTCTACCAGTATGTTTTCCATTAAGCTGTTGCCTGAGGGAAAGGAGGGTTCAGCTGCTTTCCATTTTTGTAGTTCTGTTTGCTCTTTTTCTGATTGAAAAAGGGGGAAAAAAAACCCAACCAAACTTTCATTTGGGAGTAAGTACCAAGAGGGAAGAAATATTTCCATCTTGCAGAAAATGTCTCACCTGGATTTTTCTTCAACACCACCTTAGAATCATAGAGTCAGGCAGGGTTGGAAGGGACCACAAGGATCAGCCAGTTCCAACCCCCTCTGCCATGCCCAGGGACACCCTACCCTAGAGCAGGCTGCACACAGCCTCAGCCAGCCTGGCCTCAAACACCTCCAGCCATGGGGCCTCAACCACCTCCCTGGGCAACCCATTCCAGCCTCTCACCACTCTCATCTTCCTCCTCACGTCCATCTGTGTGCCTGTTTTGTTCGTGGGCCTTTGGGAATGGCAGTGGAGGCTTCTGAGGGGCTTTAAATCTCTTGTGGAATTGGTGAGTCAGTTTTACCTGTGTGGTGTAGGTCAGGATCTTGCCTTATCCTACACTCCTCCAGAAGGCATCAAGGAAACCTTTTCATTCTATTAATATTTCTTGCAACTAGCTCATTTTTGGGCTAGGTTAAACATACAACTGATTACCTTTTTCTTTTACCTTGTTATGAGAAGTTAGGCATCCTATCTCAACCTAAGTAGTTGTTAGTCAGTGAGTGTGTGTGGAGAGAAAACATGAGAGTGGCAAGAGCAAGAATGCCAGTCATAGGATCAGTCAGGGTTGGAAGAGACCACAAGGATCAGCTAGCTCCAACCCCCTGCCATGGGCAGGGACACCCTACCCTAGATAGGTAGGGTATCAGAGCTTTCTCTTTTTCTGGTGCTTTGGGAAGCAGCATACTGGCAGAAGAATCTTCTCCTCGATCCTGGAACAAGATGATAGCCAAATCCCTTCTTTCTTTCTTTTCCCATGTGAAAATACAATGAGTTTTTCTTTCATTCCAATCCCAGTAGAAGAGCAATCACAGAATCAACCAGGTTGGAAGAGAGCTCCAAGATCATCCAGTCCAACCTGGCACCCAGCCCCATCCAGTCAACTAGACCATGGCACTAAGTGCCTCATCCAGGCTTTTCTTGAAGACCTCCAGGGAGGAGAGCCCTGCAGAGGGACCTGGCCAGGCTGGATGGGTGGGCAGAGGCCAATGGGATGAGATTGAACAAGGCCAAGTGCAGGGTTCTGCACTTTGGCCACAACAACCCCAAGCAGCACTGCAGGCTGGGGACTGAGTGGCTGAGAGCAGTCAGGAGGAAAGGGACCTGGGGGTACTGATAGTAAGCTGAAGATGAGCCAGCAGTGTGCCCAGGTGAGCAGCAGAGCCAATGGCATCCTGGCCTGCATCAGGAACAGTGTGGCCAGTAGGACAAGGGAGGTTATTCTTCCCCTGTACTCAGCACTGCTCAGGCCACCCCTGGAGTGCTGTGTCCAGTTCTGGGCCACTCAATTCAAGAGAGATGTTGAGGTGCTGGAAGGTGTCCAGAGAATGGCAACAAAGCTGGGGAGGGGCCTGGAGCACAAATCCTATGAGGAGAGGTTGAGGGAGCTGGGCCTGTTTAGCCTGGAGAAGAGGAGGCTCAGGGGTGATCTTATTACTGTCTACAACTACCTGAAGGGACATTGTAGCCAGGAGGGGGGTGGCCTCTTCTCCCAGGCAACCAACAATAGAACAAGGGGACACAGTCTCAAGTTGTGCTGGGGTAGGTTTAGGCTGGATGTTAGGAGGAAGTTCTTCACAGAGAGAGTGATTGGCATTGGAATGGGCTGCCCAGGGAGGTGGTGGAGGCACCGTCCCTGGGGGTCTTCAAGCAAAGCCTGGCTGAGGCACTTAGTGCCATGGTCTGGTTGATTGGATAGGGCAGGGTGCTAGGTTGGAGTGGATGATCTTGGAGGTCTCTTCCAACCTGGTTGTTTCTATGAGTCTATGATGCTCTGTCTTCTGAGAAAACAATTTCTTTCCCCCAAAGGAATTTGCAAGACCAAAAGTGTCTCCTTTTCAGTATTCCTGTGTCTGTTTGAACCCCTGTTTTGAGCAGTGCTTGGTAAAAGTTTCTTAGACCTGCACTTAAAAAGCTGTTCTGAAAAGGTGTCAGTGGTATTTTGTCTCCAGGTTTTGTTTCTGATTTACAGGTGGAATAAATACACTTGAGCCAGAAGTTAGTGTTGTTCTGATTGCATTCAGAAGTGATTGAATTAAGGGAGGGATCTTGTTTTATAATTACTACATTATTGCTTATATTGAAGTTTGAATGTTTGGGAAAGGAATGGCTGAAAACAAAAAATAACCACAACTGATTTTGTTCTAGGTTCAGAGTCCTTCTTGGATGCAGCCTCAACCATACATAATGCAGCACCCAGTAAGTTTTATGCCTCTCTGTTGTTGTGTTACTGATTGTCTAAACACTTTACATACTTTAAACAGCAGGAAATAGGTCAATTCCCACCCAATTACTTCCAGAGTTTTGACAATTACATCATGATTAAATCATGGCTCAAAATGAAAAGAGTCAGCAAGATAACCTGAACTGGGACCTCATTTCATTAGGGGGCGGGGGGGGGGGGGGGGGGGGAAGGCAAGCTGCCTGCAGGGTATGAAGGTGATGAGGACAATTAGAGTTACCAAATCAGCATCCCGAGGAAACCTTTTTTGTTCAAGTGAAATGAGAAACACTTTGCAAATGCCAGTGTTTTACATGCTGGCATACAGCTGCGGGGGCAGGGTGGCTGAGAGAAGCCAGGAAGAAAGGGACCTGGGGGTGCTGGTGGGTAGTAGGCTGAAGATGAGCCAGCAGTGTGCCCAGGTGGCCAAGAGAGTCAGTGGCATGTATCAGGAGCAGTGTGGGCAGCAGGACAAGGGAGGTTATTCTTCTCCTGTACTCAGCACTGCTCAGGCCTCACCTTGAGTGCTGTGTCCAGTTCTGGGCCCCTCAATTCAAGAGAGATGTTGAGGTGCTGGAAGGTGTTTGGAGAAGGGCAACAAAGCTGGTGAGGGGCCTGGAGCACAGCCCTGTGAGGAGAGGCTGAGGGAGCTGGGGGTGTGCAGGCTGCAGAAGAGGAGGCTCAGGGCAGAGCTCATTGCTGTCTACAACTACCTGAAGGGAGGCTGTAGCCAGGTGGGGTTGGGCTCTTCTGCCAGGCAAGCAGCAACAGAAGAAGGGGACACAGTCTGAAGTTGTGCCAGGGGAGGTCTAGGCTGGATGTTGTTAGGAAGTTGTTGCCAGAGAGAGTGATTGCATTGGAATGGGCTGCCCAGGGAGGTGGTGGAGTCACTGTGCCTGGAGATGTTGAAGCCAAGCCTGGCTGAGGCACTTAGTGCCATGGTCTGGTTGGTTGGATAGGGCTGGGTGCTAGGTTGGCCTGGCTGAGCTTGGAGGTCTCTTCCAGCCTGGTTGATTCTATGAGTCTGTATTGGTTACCTATCAGGAGCTGGAATTGAAGACAGAAGCTTCTTAGAATGGTTAATTTATGAAAGCTTGATGGATGTAGTGATGCCAATGATATGTTGGGCACTCACCTGAGAACCTGCATAGCTTGTTCTGGCTTCAGCTCATGACTCATGCTGCTCTCCCGACGCTTTTGGATGTGGCATCTCTACCAGACTATCAGGCATTATAACCTATACTCTCCCCTGATATTGGGCTTCTTCTCTGTGTCCTTTGCCAATTAAATGCCATTATATCTGAGACTGATTAGGTGTCCTGAGATGAACACTACAGATGCTAACAGGCACTGCTCTAGTGAACAGACATAGAAGGGATATTGTCTTGACTGTAACCTTTCCATGCAAATGCTAGGATGTGAAGCCTCTCAGCAGAACATTTTCTTCTTGTGCATGCAGAGAAGGTGATGCTGCACCAAAGCCCCCTCTCAGACACTTAACTGTCGTTACATTTGGGGGGGGGTTGGTATTAAACACACATGCACAACACTTCCTAGCTTTCCTTTCCATGGCTACAGATGTCCATTAAAACAAACACTTGTGTTCGAATCACACCGTGAAAGGCGCAGATTGCCACGTTCTAACGCTCTGAGGTGTGTTAGCTTCACAGGTAGGCAAGATGGGATTTCAGAGTTGAAAACAGACTCCTGAGTTCAGTTTTGGCCTGTGCAAAGGCTGGTGCTGTCTTGCTCATTTGCTTTGCAGAGAAGCCTGCAGTCTACAGACAGGAAATTCTTTCAGCGTTTGATGTGACTGTGACTCATTTGATCTGTAATGATCACATGGTTGTTTTTTCCAGCCATAGTCTGTACAGGTTTGCTCAGTTTCTTTTTTTTTTCTTTTTTTTTTTTTTTAATGTTTGGGATTAGTTATTGATTCAAAAGAATTTCTTTTCAGTGTGCTGCCATTATTTCTGTTAGTACTGAGCCTCCTGTCGATTTTAATCAAGGCTTCCGTGAGCGTAAGTCGTAGACTCATAGAATCACTTAGGGTTGGAAGGCACCACAAGGATCAGCCAGTTCCAACCCCCTGCCATGCTCAGGGACACCCTCCCCTAGAGCAGGCTGCACACAGCCTCAGCCAGCCTGGCCTCAAACACCTCCAGCCATGGGGCCTCAACCACCTCCCTGGGCAACCCATGCCAGCCACTCACCACTCTCATGCTCAACAACTTTCTCCTCACCTCCACTCTGACTCTCCCCACCTCCAGCTTTGCTCCATTCGCCTCAGTCCTGACACTCCCTGACAGCCTCAGAAGTCCCTTCCCAGCTATTTTGTAGCCCCCTTCAGATCCTGGAAGGCCACCAGAAAAGTCACCTGGGAGCCTCCTCTGCTCCAGCCTGCACAGCCCCAACTCTTTCAGTCTGTGCTCACAGCAGAGCTGCTGCAGCCCTCTGAGCATCCTCCTGGCCCTGCTCTGGACACACTCCAGCATCTCCACATCCTTCTTGTAATGGGGGCTCCAGAACTGGATGCAGTACTCCAGGTGTGGTCTCAGCAGAGCACAGCAGAGGGGGAGAATCACCTCCCTGGCCCTGCTGGCCACACTTCTGCTGCTGCAGCCCAGGCTCTACTTTGCTCTCTGGGCTGCAAGTGCACACTGCTGGCTCCTGTTCAGCTTCTCTTCCAGCAGCACCCCCAGGTCCCTCTCCTCAGGTCTGCTCTCCAGCCACTCACTGCCCAGCCTGGATTGGTGCTTGGGACATAATCCTAGGAAGCATTTGGGAATGTACTTTTGTACAGTGTGATTGATCAAAACTCTTGGTGTTGAGCCTCCGTTTGAGTTTGTGAAACCCTTCCAGGTGTGCTCTCTGTGTGTAGCCATCTCAATAGTTAAAAATCCAACCTGTAGTTTTTATCAAGTGGTGTTTATAAAATGGTCCAGGAGTGCTGGCAGAGGCAGCACAGTAGCTGGTACCTAGAGAAAAGAGTCAGCTTTGCTAGCCCACACTTCTAAAACGTGTGTGCAGAAGTGAACAGCCGTTCCCATAGGGCAGCTGCCTCCTGTGTGAGTGGCACATGTGACAGCTACAGTTCTCTACAGAAGTGTTCCTCCAAAGCCTCTCTTCCTAAAGATGAGATGAAAATTTCCTCCTACATCCCAAAATTCCAAAGCTTAAGTGAGTTTATAAGCTGGTAATGTGTGCAGATTTTGCTGTAAAAGAAGCACCTGGCTAAACTCATCGGTTACAGAGTTTATTCAGCAGGTGTCTCAGGTGCATTATGTGTCAGTTGTGTGCTAGGTAGGCAAATAGTAGCTGAAGATGAGGCAGCAGTGTGCCCAGGTGGGCAGCAGAGCCAATGGCATCCTGGCCTGTCTCAGGAGCAGTGTGGGCAGCAGGACAAGGGAGGTTCTTCTACCTCTGTGCTCAGGCCACCCCTTGAGTGCTGTGTCCAGTTCTGGGCCCCTGAATTGAAGAGAGATGCTGAGGTGCTGGAAGGTGCTGAGAGAAGGGCAGCAAGGCTGGGGAGGGTCCTGGAGCACAGCCCTGTGAGGAGAGGCTGAGGGAGCTGGGGGTGTGCAGCCTGCAGTAGAGGAGGTTCAGGGCAGAGCTCATTGCTGTCTGCAGCTCCCTGAAGGGAGGCTGTGTCCAGGTGGGGTTGGGCTCTGCTGCCAGGCAAGCAGCAACAGAACAAGGGGACACAGTCTCCAGTTGTGGCAGGGGAGGTCTAGGCTGGATGTTAGGAGGAAGTTGTTGTCAGAGAGAGTGATTGGCATTGGAATGGGCTGCCCAGGGAGGTGGTGGAGTCGCTGTGGCTGGAGGTGTTGAAGCCAAGCCTGGCTGGGGCACTTAGTGCCATGGTCTGGTTGATTGGCCAGGGCTGGGTGCTAGGTTGGACTGGATGAGCTTGGAGGTCTCTTCCAACCTGCTTGATTCTATGAATTCTGTGATAAGTTAGTACCATTTTTACCCCATTACCAAAAGGCAAACTGCATCTACTTGATGCAAACGTTCAGAAAGCCTCAGACCTGCATCCTGAGCCAGTGCCTGGGATTGGGGAGAGTTGTGGTACTCAGAGTCTCCAAATCAAAAGCATGATTAAAATCTTGAGCCTTGCCACAACCATTTCCTTCTTTCTTTGTTTTCTTAGGGTGCTGTGCTGACTCCCTCCATGGACCACACCATGTCACTACAGCCTGCATCGATGATCAGCCCTCTGACACAGCAGATGAGTCATCTTTCATTAGGCAGTACTGGAACAGTATGTGGCAATTTAATACAAACTAGACAGCTTCCCCAAGTAGAATATGCTGCACCTAGATCACACTATGCCTGTGCAGCTTGCAGGTGGAAACAAAACATTGAAGTAGTCTTTCAACTTATTAAGAACTGTCTTAGGGTTTTTTTTGTTGTCTTTATTCAGGTTTTTATTTACTTCAGTGTTGTTCATCTGATCAGAAATTAGAAGGGAGTAGATTAAAATAGATCCAAGCCAATCAAAGGAACCCAGCTGGTAACTCTAGAGTTGTGCTGGAGAAGGAAGAATATTTGTGTTTACTCTTCAGGAGGCTGTAATTGCAGAAAGTAATACAAGGTGTGGAACAGAAACAAAACTGGAAGAGATGCTGGGTACCTTTTGCATTGAAAGACTTCTGAGCAAATGGAATTAATGTATCAGTATCTATCTGTGTGAATATATATGATGAATGGGATAAACAGAAAAGGAAAAGTCCTTTTTTTAGCCTTTGAAATCTAAATCTGAGTTTTCTCAATACAGCCTTCTGAAAAGCCTTTTAATTTCAGGCACAAAAGCTTTCCTCTCGTGTGTAGTGCTTTAGGGAAACACAAACAATAGCATGATAGGTATTTTGAATACTCTTACATTTGCACTGGGCTTCAACTCAACTGCCTTTCTGTCTTTCTAGTATATGCCAGCCACAACAGCTATGCAAGGAGCCTACATCCCCCAATACACACATGTCCAGACAGCAGCGGTTCCAGTTGAGGTTAGTAAGAGGCATGACTATGATGTTCTGTTTGCCCTTGGTTTGGCTAGGGAGACTGCTGCTCAAAGCTCAGCATGCAAGTCAGAGAAGGCTTTCTGGTAGTTAGCTGATGGAGCTGTCTGCCAGAGCACTATCAGTTGTGTTCAGTCTGGGGTTTCTGGGAGGTCTGCCTGAGCTCCCCACACAATTCTTTGTGTGGCTGAGTGCCAGTCACACCGCGGTACTCAGAGTGCTCGTCTGTGCGGTGAGTAAGTCTCATTCTTCTGGCTGCCCCCGGAGGGAGAGGGGCAGAGTGCTCTTTGGCATTTGCAGATAAAACACATACTAGCAGTTATTGGCTCCCTCTCTGTATTTGTTTCTGCAATGTCAAAGATTTGTGGCTTTCTCAGATTGTCATCAAAGCAGCTGAGGAAGTACAAGGGCTGTGTTTGATTTCTCTGCTAGCAGAAATGTATAGTAGTGCAGAGTTAACAGTTCAAGTTTGGAACACTCTGCTTGAGAGAGGCTAGGCTTTAGATTTGAAGCCTGTTAACCGCTTGAGTCATGTGGGAATGCTGATTGCAGGTAAAGCTGCCTGGTTTTGTCTCAATGCCTTGTCTTGCTTTTGTTTGCAGGAAGCCAGTGGTCAACAGCAAGTGACAGTGGAGACATCCAGTGACCATTCTCCATACACGTATCAGCAGAATAAGTAACTGTGAGGTAGGGGCTTGTCCTGTCACAGGGAAGATGTGAATTCAAAGACAATTTATTTTGTAACTTACAGTACTCTCTATTCTAATGTCGTCTAAAGAATACCTGGGGACAGGCAGTGATGTTAATTTGAGCTTGGCCAGAGTTAGGAGCTAGGAAAGGAAGCACAACTTCCCAGAGTTAATGAATTATGAGTAGTAGTGTTGTCATCATTTCTCTAGAACATAACTGGATTATGTTGGATTTTACTTTGTTCATCTTGGCACCACGCTGTGTACAGGAATAACTATGAGTTACTGCTAACATAGGAGAATCACAATGCTGCAGGGAGGTGTAGTCTTACTTACAGTATCATCTAGTTCCATGGTACATTTATGTATGGTATCATCTAGTTCCATGGCACATTTATGTATGGTATCATCTAGTTCCATGGTACATTTATGTGTAGTATCATCTAGTTCCATGGTACATTTATGTATGGTATCATCTAGTTCCATGGTACATTTATGTGTAGTATCATCTAGTTCCATGGTACATTTATGTATGGTATCATCTAGTTCCATGGTACATTTATGTATGGTATCATCTAGTTCCATGGTACATTTATGTGTAGTATCATCTAGTTCCATGGTACATTTATGTGTAGTATCATCTAGTTCCATGGCACATTTATGTATGGTATCATCTAGTTCCATGGCACATTTATGTATGGTATCATCTAGTTCCATGGCACATTTATGTATGGTATCATCTAGTTCCATGGCACATTTATGTATGGTATCATCTAGCTCCATGGTACATTTATGTAAGGTATCATCTAGTTCCATGGCACATTTATGTGTAGAATCATCTAGTTCCATGGTACATTTATGTGTAGTATCATCTAGTTCCATGGTACATTTATGTATGGTATCATCTAGTTCCATGGCACATTTATGTATAGTATCATCTAGTTCCATGGTACATTTATGTGTAGTATCATCTAGTTCCATGGTACATTTATGTGTAGTATCATCTAGTTCCATGGTACATTTATGTATGGTATCATCTAGTTCCATGGCACATTTATGTATGGTATCATCTAGTTCCATGGTACATTTATGTATAGTATCATCTAGTTCCATGGTACATTTATGTGTAGTATCATCTAGTTCCATGGTACATTTATGTGTAGTATCATCTAGTTCCATGGTACATTTATGTGTAGTATCATCTAGTTCCATGGTACATTTATGTATAGTATCATCTAGTTCCATGGTACATTTATGTGTAGTATCATCTAGTTCCATGGTACATTTATGTATAGTATCATCTAGTTCCATGGCACATTTATGTATAGTATCATCTAGTTCCATGGCACATTTATGTATGGTATCATCTAGTTCCATGGCACATTTATGTATAGTATCATCTAGTTCCATGGTACATTTATGTGTAGTATCATCTAGTTCCATGGTACATTTATGTATGGTATCATCTAGTTCCATGGCACATTTATGTGTAGTATCATCTAGTTCCATGGCACATTTATGTGTAGTATCATCTAGTTCCATGGTACATTTATGTGTGGTATCATCTAGGTCGATGGTACATTTATGTGTAGTATCATCTAGTTCCATGGCACATGTAAGACTTGGAAGCAGCTTTGCAACTGATTAACAGACCACAGCCAAACTGTGTGCTAGTTTGACCCAAAACCATCACAATCTGGTAGAAGCTCCTGCTGGCCTTTTCATCTTGAAGACTTCCCTGCTCATCTCTTATTTTAGGGAAAAAAAAAGCCCAGTTTGGTTCAGAATATTTTTCAGTGACTTTTTGAGCACACATCCTTGTGTGGCTCTAATTCCAGAGGTTTTTTGGGTTACTTTTTGAACACAAATCCTTGTGTAACTGTAATTCCAGAGTTTTTTTTTCAGTTACTCTTTGAATACACATCCTTGTGTGGCTCTAGTTCCAGAGTTCTACTTTCCTCCTTCAGTTTTCGCTCATTTTGATTCTCATAGCCAGCCTTTCTTTACTAACCCATCATTCCTATTACTTGAACTCCTTGGCATGCAAAAATTTGGTTGGTTGTGGATTGTCAACCTGAAAATGTTGTCTACGTTAGCCACTCCTTTCTCCATCCTCCATGTCTCCTCCACTGGGAGATAGTGGAGTCACCATCCCTGGAGGTGTTGAAGCAAAGCCTGGATGAGGCACTTAGTGCCATGGTCTGGTTGACTGGCTAGGGCTGGGTGCTAGGTTGGACTGGATGAGCTTGGAGGCCTCTTACAACCTGGTTGTAGATGATGGCATTAAATGCCCCATCCAGTCTTTTCTTGAACACCTCCAGGCACAGTGACTCCACCACCTCTCTGGGCAGCCCATTCCAATGCCAATCACTCTCTCTGCCAACAGCTTCCTCCTAACATCCATCCTGAACCTGCTCCAGCACAACTTGAGACTGTGTCCCCTTGTTCTGTTGCTGGTTGCCTGGCAGAAGAGACCAACCCCCACCTGGCTACAACCTCCCTTCAGGGAGTTGTAGACAACAATGAGCTCTGCCCTGAGCCTCCTCTTCTGCAGGCTGCACAACCCCAGCTCCCTCAGCCACAGCTTCCTATATGTTCAAGAATGCAAAGGTAGAAGCAGACTAGTGGGGAAGCTTCATGTGGTCAACAGACGGCACAGTCTGCGTAACGCAGCTTCTGACCTGTGCCCGTTATTGCAGTCTGGCCAAATGCTGGCATCCAGAGAAAGCCTACACCCTTGAGTTGCTTCCAGAGCAGGGGGAAAGCCCACATCCTTGATTTGCTTCCAGGGCAGGGAGAAGAAAGCAGAGCCCCAGACCCTTCTCGTTACCCAGCTCCTCCTGTTAAAGCCTGGCTCCTGCACGTTTCCCATGCCAAGGCTGTTGGCTGCTGTTAACCACCTTTCAAGGAATTATTTGTTTTGCCTTAAGACTTCCCTCTGGGTGTGTAAAACCTCCTTACTAGTAGAGAGCTGGGGTAGATGACAAGGCAGACCCCCATATGTCATCTCCCTGTCCTGCCTGTCTGCCTGAGCCTGTCACTATCTCCCCCAGAGACTGCGACAGGCCAGGAGGAGCAGAGTTTAGCCTCCTGAAAGGAGATGTGTTGCCACCTGAGACACATTTGGTAAAGAACCAAGCTGTCTGTGTGTTTGCTGTGAACCAATCCTCCACGTATTTTACTCTTGGGGGAGGCAACATTACCTGTATTTACATGCAGCAGGAGCCACTGAATTCTCTGGCAGCAGCACTCTGGCAGCGGCCAGGGGGGGGAAGGTTAATATTACTGAGCTGATTTCAGCCTCAAACTATGGCATTTGGTATTTCTGCCCCTGGAACATGTTGGTACTTGTTGTTTTTCAGACAGGTGAAGGGGAGTTATTTCTTGCCCTACGTAGAGGGAGCACTGCTCTCTCTTAATCGTTGTGGTTTCATTACTACTGCCAGGCTGAAGCTCCTTTCTAAATGCATGTGTGGCACTTGGGGGAATGTCCTATTAAAAGTCCTTGTGCACAGGGCCATAAATAAAGGGTAAAGGACAGGCAGCAGATTGGCCCAAGTGGATGCAGTAAATCAGAGGCAGCATCTTTGCTTCGGTGGCTGCATGTCATACCTGGAGAGCTTCTTTTCAAAGAGCTGCTGCTGTGTGCAAAGAGGCAAAGGAACATGAAAACAACCCCACATTATACTTACCTATGCACCTATAAAGGTGAGAAATGAAGGAATTGTCTAAACTAGGTTTTTTCTTCATTACCTGGGTGTATTTTAAACTCTAAGCCAGTACAACAACAGGTTGGGAAATCTCCCTTGGCATCTAATGAGCCCTGAATTGCTGTTAGGTGTTAGCCATCCTGGAGGCACAGTAGCTGTCTCTTGCCATTGGCTGTTGTCTGTAGCCTCCCTGAGGCTGCAGCAAAAGAAAGTTGTGTTCCTTTCCAGAGGTCAAAAGCTTTGGAGATAGCACAGGAGTGGGTTGACACACTCAGCTGCTTTTGGTCAGTTGAAAGGAAATGACAGTAACAAAAGGAGAGAGAAGGGAGTAAGCTGAATGCAGTTCCCCGGTGGGAACCCTGCATGCCCAACAGCAGTGAGACACAGAGGGGAAAAGGCAATACAGAATCAACCAGCTCGGGGAAGACCCTTCGAAATCATCACATCCAACCTTTTACCCCAATCTTGCCTCTTCCACACCTGAAACAATACATCTTTATTCATAAGCATAAAGTAAGGCTGACTCAGGTAGCTGGGAGGGAGAGGAGCAAGTAAGCCACCCAAACAGAACTGACATAGGAATACAGAAATAATCCCTCAGCTAAAAGCTGTTTGCTAAAAGATGCCAATATCTTTACTCATTTGTTACCAGGGCCATCAAGAGATACTTGGGAGAAATAGTCAAGTTTTTTTGAGTCTCCTACAAAGGCACCAAACTGACATCAGCAGTGCTCCTCTGCTGTTTTGACAGCTGACCATGGATTTAATCTTGCAGTTTAAGTATGGTGCTCTCTCTGGGGAGGAGTAGTGATATGTAGGCTTGGTGTTTCCCAGGACTTCATTTTCCCAGTTGGGAAGGTATCCTGAAGGAGAGCCTTATCCTGGGAATGGCCATGAACCTGCAGTGCCACCTGGATCAGGAGCAGTGTGGCCAGTAGGACAAGGGAGGTTCTTCTGCCCCTGTGCTCAGCACTGCTCAGGCCACACCTTGAGTGCTGTGTCCAGTTCTGGGCTCCTCAATTCAAGAGAGATGTTGAGGTGCTGGAAGGTGTCCAGAGAAGGACAACAAGGCTGGTGAGGGGCCTGGAACACAAACCCTGTGAGGAGAGGCTGAGGGAGCTGGGGGTGTGCAGGCTGCAGAAGAGGAGGCTCAGGGCAGAGCTCATTGCTGTCTACAACTACCTGAAGGGAGGCTGTAGCCAGGTGGGGGTGGTCTCTTCTGCCAGCAACAGAACAAGGGGACAGAGTCTGAAGTTGTGTCAGGGCAGGTCTAGGCTGGATGTTAGGAGGAATTTGTTGGCAGAGAGAGTGATTGGCATTGGAATGGGCTGCCCAGGGAGGTGGTGGAGTTGCTGTCCCTGGAGGTGTTGAAGCCAAGCCTGGCTGGGGCACTTAGTGCCGTGGTCTGGTTGACTGGATAGGGCTGAGTGCTAGGTTGGACTGAATGAGTTTGGAGGTCTCTTCCAACCTGGTTAGTTTCTCTTCTCTTCTCTTCTATTCTATTCTCTTCTATTCTCTCCTCTTCTCTTGCATTCTCTTCTGATAGAGATTGTGTTCTATTCCATTGTGATCCTGGTGGTCCTTTCCAACCATAGCGATTCATGGTGATGAGATGTTGTGCTGAGGGGTTTGGTTTAGTGAAGGACTTGTCAGTGTGAAACTAATGATTGGGCTTAATGAGCTTGAAGGGCTTTTCCAATCCAAGAGATTCTGTGATTCTATTCTGTTCTGTTGTGTTCTATTCCGTTTTGATCCTAGTGGTCCTTTCCAACCATAGCCATTCATGGTGATTAGATTTTGTGCTGAGGGATTTGGTTTAGTCAAGGATTTGTCAGTGTGGAACTAATGATTGGACTCTATGATCTTGAAGGTCATTTCCAATCTGAGAAATTCTGTGATTCTATTCTATACCCCCATTACTTCTCAGATCTGTACTCTGATTCTATTCTATTTGTTCTATTCTATACCTGCATTCCTTCTCAGGTCCATACTCTGATCCTATTCTGTTCTGTTCTATTCTGTTCTATAACTGCATTCCTTCTCAAATCTGTGCTCTGATCCTATTCTGTTCTGTTCTATTCTGTTCTATACCTGCATTCCTTCTCAGATCCATACTCTGATCCTATTCTGTTCTGTTCTATTCTATACCTGCATTCCTTCTCAGATCTGTACTGTGATCCTATTCTGTTCTGTTCTATTCTATTCTATTCTATACCTGCATTATTTCTTAGGTCTGTACTCTGATCCTATTCTATTCTATGCCTGCATTACTTCTCCAATCTGTACTCTGATTCTATTCTATTCTGTTCTATTCTATACCTGTATTACTTCTCAGATCCATACTCTGATTCTATTCTGTTCTATTCTATACCTGCATTACTTCTCAGATCCATACTCTGATTCTATTCTGTTCTATTTTATACCTGCATTCCTTCTCAGATCTGTACTCTGATTCTATTCTATTCTGTTATATTCTATTCTATACCTGCATTACTTCTCAGATCTGTACTCTGATCCTGTTCTATTCTGTTCTATTCCATACCTACGATCTGTGAGGTCTCTTCCAATCCTAATAATACTGTGATACTGTGATACTTCTGCATTCCTTTTCAGATCTGTACTCTGATTCTATTCTATTCTGTTATATTCTATTCTATACCTGCATTACTTCTCAGATCTGTACTCTGATCCTGTTCTATTCTATTCTATACCTACATTACTTCTGCATTCCTTCTCAGATCTGTACTCTGATCCTATTCTATTCTGTTCTATTCTATACCTGTATTACTTCTCAGATCTGTACTCTGATCCTATTCTATTCTGTTCTATTCTATTCTATACCTGTATTACTTAGCAGATCTGTACTCTGATTCACTTAGTTGCCTCTCAGCTGCCTAATACAGGAAATGACTTAGTTTTATGGGCAGCTCATGAGTGGAAATGCTTTGGATTGCAGCTCTGCTCTGGGGATTGCAGCTCTGCACTGGGGATTGCAGCTCTGCTCTGGGGATTGCAGCTCTGCACTGGGGATTGCAGCTCTGCTCTGGGAATTGCAGCTCTGCACTGGGGATTGCAACTCTGCTCTAGCTCTGACCTTTCTGTGTTACAGATGTCCAGTGTTGACCTGGCCTGGAGAAGGGTGCAAAGGCTGAAACAATCATGGATTTCACTGATCAATTGTGCTTTAGGAATTATTGACAGTTTTGCACAGGTTCTTGAAAATGTTATTTATAATGAAATCAACTAAAACTATTTTTGCTATAAGTTCTATAAGGTGCATAAGAAGAAAAAAAAAAACCCTTAAATTCATCTAGTAGCTGTTCCCCATGGACAGGTTTATTTTAGTAAAAAAAAAAGGATAAAAAAAAATTTTTATCAAGTGTTATGATGCAAAAAAAAAAAAAGAAAAAAGAAAAAAAAAAGGTTTAAAAAGAGAAGAAAAAAAAAGAAAAAAAAAAAGAGAGAGAAAGAATTCAACTTTCTGGGTATGCACAGATGACCATGAAGACTTATTCATGTGCATGACAGAATTTGTGGCTTTTTGGATTCTTTTTTATTCTTGTTGGTTTGAGTCTTTTAGGGTTTTTTTATTATTATTATTATTTCCTTTTTTTGTTGTTGGTTGATTTTTTTTTTGTGGTTGACTTTTTTTTGTGGGTTGATTTTTTTTTTTTTTGTGGGTTGATTTTTTTTTGTGGGTTGATTTTTTTTTGTGGTTTATTTTTTTGTTGGTTGATATTTTTGTTGTTGGTTGATTTTTTTTTGTGGTTTTTTTTTGTTGTTGGTTGATTTTTTTGTGGTTAATTTTTTTTGGTGGTTGATTTTTTTTGTTGGTTGATTTTTTTTGATGGTTGATTTTTTTTTGGTGGTTGATTTTTTTTGGTGGTTGATTTTTTTTGGTGGTTGATTTTTTTTTTGGTAGTTGGTTTTTGTTGTTGGTTGATTTTTTTTGTTGGTTTTTTTTTGGTGGTTGATTCTTTTTGTTGGTTGCTTTTTTTAGTGGTTGATTTTTTTTGGTGGTTGCTTTTTTTGTTGTTGGTTGATTTTTTTTGGTGGTTGATTTTTTTTGTTGGTTGATTTTTTTGTTGGTTGCTTTTTTTGGTGGTTGATTTTTTTGTTGTTGGTTCATTTTTTTGTTGGTTGATTTTTTTTGTTGGTTGATTTTTTTTGTTGGTTGATTTTTGTTGTTGGTTTATTTTGTTGGTTGATTTTTTTTGGTGATTGATTTTTTTTGTTGGTTGCTTTTTTTGGTGGTTGATTTTTTTGTTGTTGATTTTTTTTTTTTGTTGGTTCATTTTTTTTTGTTGGTTCATTTTTTGGTGATTGATTTTTTTGTTGTTGGTTGATTTTTTTTGTTGTTGGTTGATTTTTTTTGTTGTTGGTTGATTTTTTTTGTTGGTTTATTTTGTTGGTTGGTTTATTTTGTTGGTTGATTTTTTTTGTTGGTTGCTTTACTTTTGGTGGTTGATTTTTTTGGTGTTTTTTTTGTTTTTTTTCTTTTTATTGGTTGGGTTTTTTTTGTTGGTTGGGGTTTTTTTGTTGGTTGGGGTTTTTTTATTGGTTGGGGTTTTTTTGTTGGTTGGGGTTTTTTTATTGGTTGGGGTTTTTTTGTTGGTTGTTTTTTTTTTGTTGGCTGGGGTTTTTTTTGTTGCTGTTGTAGTTTTCTCTTTCTTTTTTGGTTTAAATTGTATGAAATGGGTTTTCTGAAGTTTCAAATAGTAAAAAAAAAACAACAACATCTTAAGATGATGTTCTGTGCTTGCAGTGTGTGAGTGTTGCTTTAGTGCAGTGTTGCAGTTATAGTGTCTTGGTCTTTTTAGCTTTCTGGTTTCCTTTTTTTTTCTTCTTTTGATGTAGTGTGAAGTGTCTTATCCTTTTTCTATGAATTCCAATTTGCCTTAAATCTTTCAATGCTGTAGCTGTTTCAGTAAGTAGTCCATACTAATGGTGTAGAACGCTTTGACCAAATGAGCTGGTCTGTTATGCCTTGTAAAACAGCAGCATAGGGCTTTTAAAGGTAGTCAATAAAACAATTGCTGAAAATTTGGCTTTTTTAATGTGTAGTAAGTGTTTTTAATGATAATTTTTTTTTTCACATAATATGTAAGGTAGTGAAATGCAAGAGGGGGAAAAAAAAAATGTTTTGTGTGAAACACATTTTCTGACTGGGGAAATTTTAATAGGATAAATTGTTTGTAAGGCCTTATGCCAATAGTTCCCTCGTAGTTTGGATGATTTAGGACCTCTGCTGTATGATGCAATGTAAAAAAAAAATCTTCCCTTTTTTTCTTTGCCTTTTTTTGGTTGTTTTGCCTTCCAGAAACTAACTTGATGTTCTAGTTTTAGCATAGGTTGGGTTAGGGATTTTGGGGGTGGGGAGATCACCGAATGTTTTTTGTCCTTCCTTTATACTAACGATAGTGCTTTAGGATTTGTGCTGAGACTTAGCAAACAAGAGGAGTCGTTAGGACAGCAAAGTGGCAAAAGCTAAAGGACTGGTTTTCAAAGGTAGGCTGAGATGTTAAGCAGGAGCATCGAGGATTGGGTACTAGCTCTCTCTAGGAGGTAAATCAAAAGACTTGGCACTTTTAAAAGGTAACTTTACCAAAGAACAAAGAGCCAGTAACCAAGAAGTTCTGATTTGTCTCAGCATTAGGTCTTCTGTACTCTTTTATTTTTGCCGGACCAGTTTGCGGTTAGGAGAATGTGCCTTTTTTTGTACATTTGCATTTAGGTTTTTCTAATTTTAATGGATGTATGGACACACACACATGGAAAAAAAAATTATATATATATATATATAAAAAAAAAAAAAAGCATGAAGGAAGACTTGGATCCAAGCAGTGCCACACTTTACATCGTCACTACAAGTGTTAAGTGTAAAGAAAACCGATTTTGAAACTATGAAATTCCTGATTCATAAACACAGAGCTCTGTGTACTTCACCTATTGGCCATTCATGAGCACACAGAGCTGTGTGCTTCACCTATTGGCCATCCATGAGCACACAGAGCTGTGTGCTTCACCTATTGGCCATCCATGAGCACACAGAGCTGTGTGCTTCACCTATTGGCCATCCATGAGCACACAGAGCTGTGTGCTTCACCTATTGGCCATTCATGAGCACACAGAGCTGTGTGCTTCACCTATTGGCCACCCATGAGCACACAGAGCTGTGTACTTCACCTATTAGCCATTCATGAGCACACAGAGCTGTGTACTTCACCTATTGGCCATTCATGAGCACACAGAGCTGTGTACTTCACCTATTGGCCATTCATGAGCACACAGAGCTGTGTGCTTTACCTATTGGCCATCCATGAGCACACAGAGCTGTGTACTTCACCTATTGGCCATTCATGAGCACACAGAGCTGTGTACTTCACCTATTGGCCATTCATGAGCACACAGAGCTGTGTGCTTTACCTATTGGCCATCCATGAGCACACAGAGCTGTGTGCTTCACCTATTGGCCATTCATGAGCACACAGAGCTGTGTACTTTACCTATTGGCCATCCATGAGCACACAGAGCTGTGTGCTTCACCTATTGGCCATTCATCAACACACAGAGTTCTGTGTACTTCACCTATTGGCCATCCACGAGCACACAGCTCTGTGTACTTCACCTATTGGCCATCCATGAGCACACAGTGCTGTGTACTTCACCTATTGGCCATCCATGAGCACACAGCTCTGTGTACTTCACCTGTTGGCCATCCATGAGCACACAGTGCTGTGTACTTCACCTATTGGCCATCCATGAGCACACAGTGCTGTGTACTTCACCTATTGGCCATCCATGAGCACACAGCTCTGTGTACTTCACCTGTTGGCCATTCATGGGCACACAGCTCTGTGTACTTCACCTGTTGGCCATCCATGGGCACACAGCTCTGTGTACTTCACCTATTGGCCATCCATGAGCACACAGCTCTGTGTACTTCACCTGTTGGCCATCCATGAGCACACAGTGCTGTGTACTTCACCTATTGGCCATCCATGAGCACACAGCTCTGTGTACTTCACCTTTTGGCCATTCATGAGCACACAGTGCTGTGTACTTCACCTATTGGCCATCCATGAGCACACAGCTCTGTGTACTTCACCTATTGGCCATCCATGAGCACACAGCTCTGTGTACTTCACCTATTGGCCATCCATGAGCACACAGCTCTGTGTGCTTCACCTATTGGCCATTGATGAGCACACAGTGCTGTGTACTTCACCTATTGGCCATCCATGAGCACACAGCTCTGTGTACTTCACCTTTTGGCCATTCATGAGCACACAGTGCTGTGTACTTCACCTATTGGCCATCCATGAGCACACAGCTCTGTGTACTTCACCTATTGGCCATCCATGAGCACACAGCTCTGTGTACTTCACCTATTGGCCATCCATGAGCACACAGCTCTGTGTGCTTCACCTATTGGCCATTGATGAGCACACAGTGCTGTGTACTTCACCTATTGGCCATCCATGAGCACACAGTGCTGTGTGCTTCACCTATTGGCCATTCATGAGCACACAGAGCTGTGTACTTCACCTATTGGCCATCCATGAGCACACAGTGCTGTGTGCTTCACCTATTGGCCATCCATGAGCACCCAGCTCTGTGTACTTAACCTCTTGGCCATCCATGAGCACGCAGCTCTGTGTACTTCACCTGTTGGCCATCCATGAGCACCCAGCTCTGTGTCCTTCACCTATTGGCCATTCATCAACACAGAGCTCTGTGTACTTCACCTGTTAGACAACTCACTGCTACTAAAGCTCTTTTTCTTACAATTGCATATAGGTTTGAAATCAAACGATGAATTAAGTTGTCTTCCAAAACTGTGTACTTCTCTGGTCAGCTGTATATGATCAGTTATCTACCTCAAAGTTTTATTTCCTTTTGTATCGGGACAGGTTGCTGGCCCTCCCTGTTTCCACAGACCAAATCATCCTAGCTCGGGAGCTGGGGCTTTAAGCAGTTGTTTCTTTCAACTATTTTTTAGTTTGGAAATCTTTTTTTTTGTGTGTGTGAGTATTGGGAGTTATAGATGTCGGTGACATTTCATAGTTTCAAAAGTAAATTGCTGCTCTGAGAAGTGTAGATTCTAGTGAAATACATAGTCATAAAGAGATCTAGGGTAGGGTTGTCCCTGCCCATGGCAGGGGAGGGGTTGGAACTAGCTGCTCCTTGTGGTCCCTTCCAACCCTGACTGATTCTATGATTCTATGAGATGTGGTTTTTTTGGGTCTTTTTTGTTTTGTTTTTGTTTTGTTTTCTTCTTCTTTGACAACAACAACAAAAAAACCAAAAGTTGTGGTATTATTGGTTCTATGCTCCCTGGAATATTACTGCTTTGTCAAAGTCCAGACTTCCTGCAGCACCTTGCCTGTATCCGGTTAACTTTCAAACCCCTGAACCTCTCTACTATACTTGATGCTTTTGTTGTGCTAATGGAAACCACAGTCCAATAGCTGTGAGAAAGAGGGAGTTGGGGGGTGGGGGAGAAGAAAAGGTTGCTGCCAGAAACGTCTGAACTCCAAAACTGAACAAACAAAAGTGCCATACTCATTGTCTGGGTAAGATTTGGGCAATTCAACCTCTGTACATAAAGAAACAAATCAGCGACTTCAAAAACCAAAAACCATCCCATAGTAGACAGCCATTAAATGATAATCATTTAAAAAAAAAAAAAAAAAAAGTTAAATAATAAATAAAATGGGAAAAAAAAAAAGTAAAAAAAAAAAAATTAATTTATGAAGAAAGACCTTTTTGTACAGATTGAGAAAAAGAGAAAAAAGAAAAAAAAGCTTAAGATTTTCATAGAGATTATCTATATGATCAAGAGAGTTAATTGTTTATTTTTGTTTTTACTTTAGTGCCACAAACTTGCCAGTGGTAACTTATTTGTCCGGTTCAAGGTATTAAACTCTGTAGTTTTGTTTCCTAGGACTTGTTGTTAAAACACCAAAAAGAGATTAAAAAAAAAAAAAAAGCAAACAAAAAACAACAACACAACAGCAACATCAACAACAACAACAACAACAAAAAAAAAAAGAGACATTTTTGAACTGTAAATTTGATTAGATTGTTAGCTTTTTTTTTTGGTTCTGTTTTATTTCTTGGACGACTTTTGAATAAAAAACATTAAAAAAACCACCAAGTTGTGTTGTCTTTGTTGGCTTTTTTGGTTTTTTTCCTGCAGCTTTTCTGTTGTTGGGGGAAAGACTAAAGAGGTGATGGGGAAAGCCCAAAGAGGTGGTGGGGAAAGCCCAAAGAGGTGGTGGGGAAAGCCCAAAAGAGGTGATAGGGAAAGCCCAAAGAGGTAATGGGGAATGCCCAAAGAGGTGATGAGAAGGCCCTAAGAGGTGATGGGGAAAGCCCAAAGAGGTGATGGGGAAAGTCCAAAGAGGTGATGGGGAAAGTCCCAAGAGGTGGTGGGGAAAGTCCCAAGAGGTGGTGGGGAAAGTCCAAAGAGGTGGTGGGGAAAGCCCAAAAGAGGTGATAGGGAAAGCCCAGAGAGGTGATAGGGAAAGCCCAAAGAGGTAATGCCCAAGGAGGTAATGGGGAATGCCCAAAGAGGTGATGAGAAGGCCCTAAGAGGTGATGTGAAGGCCCTAAGAGGTGATGGGGAAAGCCCAAAGAGGTGGTAGGGAAAGCCCAAAGAGGTGGTAGGGAAAGCCCTAAGAGGTGATGGAGAAAGCCCTAAGAGGTGATGAGAAAAGCCCAAAGAAGTGATGAGAAAGCCCTAAGAGGTGATGGAGAAAGCCATAAGAGGTGATGGAGAAAGCCCTAAGAGGTGATGAGGAAAGCCCAAAGAAGTGATGGAAAGCCCTAAGAGGTGATGAGAAAAGCCCAAAGAAGTGATGAGAAAGCCCTAAGAGGTGATGGAGAAAGCCATAAGAGGTGATGGGGAAAGCCCTAGAAGGTGATGGGGAAAGCCCAAAGAGGTGGTAGGGAAAGCCCAAAGAAGTGGTAGGGAAAGTCCAAAGAGGTAATGGGGAATGCCCAAAGAGGTGATGAGAAAGCCCTAAGAGGTGATGGAGAAAGCCCAAAGAGGTGGTGGGGAAAACCTGTGCCTGTATTCTGGAGTGCTCAGAGTTGCTCTCTCTGCTTGATGGTCTTAAATTTTACTCCCTCTGTCTTCTGTTAAAGATTTGTCATTCTGATTTTAATTCTTTATTCTAAATCTTCAGTCTAAATTTAATTCTTTATTCTATATTGAACTGCTTTGCTGTCTTAGATTTTGCTTCCCCTATTATTTTGTTCAAGATTTTTGTTCTAATTCATCAAATTCTTTATTATGAGTGTAATTATTTATTCTGAATTTAATTGCTTTGCTGTCTTAGATTTTGCTTCCTCTTATCTTTTGTTAAAGATTTTTCATTCTCACTTTAATTCCTTAAATTGTAATTCTTTATTCTAAGTGTAATTATTTATTCTGAATTTAATTGCTTTGCTGTCTTAGATTTTGCTTCTTCTTATCTTTTGTTAAAGATTTTTCATTCTAATTTTAATTCCTTAAATTGCAGTTCTTTATTCTAAGTGTAATTATTTATTCTAGATTTAATTGCTTTGCTGTCTTAGATTTTGCTTCCTCTTATCTTTTGTTAAAGATTTTTCATTCTCACTTTAATTCCTTAAATTTGAATTCTTTATTCTAAGTGTAATTATTTATTCTGAATTTAATTGCTTTGCTGTCTTAGATTTTTCTTCCTCTACCTTTTGTTAAAGATTTTTCATTCTCATTTTAATTCCTTAAATTGTAATTCTTTATTCCAAGTGTAATTATTTATTCTAGATTTAATTGCTTTGCTGTCTTAGATTTTACTTCCTCTTGTCTTTTGTTAAAGATTTTTCATTCTCACTTTAATTCCTTAAATTTTAATTCTTTATTCTAAGTGTAATTATTTATACTGAATTTAATTGCTTTGCTGTCTTAGATTTTGCTTCCTCTTATCTTTTGTTAAAGATTTTTTCATTCTAATTTTAATTCCTTAAATTTGAATTCTTTATTCTAAGTGTAATTATTTATTCTAAATTTAATTGCTTTGCTGTCTTAGATTTTACTTCCTCTATCTTTTGTTAAAGATTTTTTCATTCTAATTTTAACTCCTTAAATTTGAATTCTTTATTCTAAATGTAATTATTTCTTCTGAATTTAATTGCTTTGCTGTCTTAGATTTTACTTCCTCTACCTTTTGTTAAAGATTTTTTCATTCTCATTTTAATTCCTTAAATATTAATTCTTTATTCTAAGTGTAATTATTTATTCTAAATTTAATTGCTTTGCTGTCTTAGATTTTGCTTCCTCTTATCTTTTGTTAAAGATTTTTTCATTCTCATTTTAATTCCTTAAATATTAATTCTTTATCCTAAATGTAATTCTTTATTCTAAATGTAATTATTTCTTCTGAATTGTAATTCTTTCTTCTAGATTATTTATTATACAATGTAATTATTCTAAATGTAATTATTTCTCCTAAATGTTAATTCTCTTATAAATTTTAATTATTTTAAATGCAATTCTTTAAATTTTAATTCTTTAATATAAATTTTATTCATTCTAAATGCAATTATTCTGACTGCAATTCTTTTAGTTCCTTATGCTAAATTTTCTTCATTCTAAATTTATGTCTTTATTCCAAACTTTATTTCCTTCTTCTAGATTTAATTCTTTGTTCTAAATTGAATTCTGTGTTCTAAAATGTAATTATTTAAATTTAATTCTTTACTCTAAATTTTAATTCTTTATTCTAAATTTAAGTCTTTATTCCAAATTTTAGTCCTTTGTTCTAAATGGAATTCTTTGTTCTAAATGAAATTCTTTGTTCTAAATGGAATTCTTTGTTCTAAATGGAATTCTTTGTTCTAAATGGAATTCTTTGTTCTAAATGGAATTCTTTGTTCTAAATGGAATTCTTTGTTCTAAATTTTAATTCTTTAGTCTAAATTTATATTCTTTATTCAAAATGTAATTCTTTAAAATTAATTCTTTACATTTAATTATTCTAAATTTTAATTCCTTTGTTCTAAATTGAATTCTTTGTTCTAAATTGAATTCTTTGTTCTAAATTGAATTCTTTGTTCTAAATTGAATTCTTTGTTCTAAATTGAATTCTTTGTTCTAAATTTTAATTCTTTAGTCTAAATTTTTATTCTTTATTGTAAATGTAATTCTTTAAGTTTAATTCTTTACTCTAAATTTAATTCTGTAAATTTAATTATTCTAAATTTTAATTCCTTTGTTCTAAATTGAATTCTTTGTTCTAAATTGAATTCTTTGTTCTAAATTGAATTCTTTGTTCTAAATTGAATTCTTTGTTCTAAATTGAATTCTTTGTTCTAAATTGAATTCTTTGTTCTAAATTGAATTCTTTGTTCTAAATTGAATTCTTTGTTCTAAATTTTAATTCTTTAGTCTAAATTTTTATTCTTTATTGTAAATGTAATTCTTTAAGTTTAATTCTTTACTCTAAATTTAATTCTGTAAATTTAATTATTCTAAATTTTAATTCCTTTGTTCTAAATTGAATTCTTTGTTCTAAATTGAATTCTTTGTTCTAAATTGAATTCTTTGTTCTAAATTGAATTCTTTGTTCTAAATTGAATTCTTTGTTCTAAATTGAATTCTTTGTTCTAAATTTTAATTCTTTAGTCTAAATTTTTATTCTTTATTGTAAATGTAATTCTTTAAGTTTAATTCTTTACTCTAAATTTAATTCTGTAAATTTAATTATTCTGAATTTTAATTCCTTTGTTCTAAATTGAATTCTTTGTTCTAAATTGAATTCTTTGTTCTAAATTGAATTCTTTGTTCTAAATTGAATTCTTTGTTCTAAATTGAATTCTTTGTTCTAAATTGAATTCTTTGTTCTAAATTTTAATTCTTTAGTCTAAATTTTTATTCTTTATTGTAAATGTAATTCTTTAAATTTAATTCTTTACTCTAAATTTAATTCTGTAAATTTAATTATTCTGAATTTTAATTATTTTTGTTCTAAATTGAATTCTTTGTTCTAAATTGAATTCTTTGTTCTAAATTGAATTCCTTGTTCTAAATTGAATTCTTTGTTCTAAATTGAATTCCTTGTTCTAAATTGAATTCTTTGTTCTAAATTTTAATTCTTTAGTCTAAATTTTTATTCTTTATTGTAAATGTAATTCTTTAAGTTTAATTCTTTACTCTAAATTTAATTCTGTAAATTTAATTATTCTGAATTTTAATTATTTTGTTCTAAATTGAATTCTTTGTTCTAAATTGAATTCCTTGTCCTAAATTGAATTCCTTGTTCTAAATTTTAATTCTTTATTCTAAATAATAATTAAATTTATATAATTATGAATGTATTTCTTTCCTTCTAAATTTAATTAATTGTTCTAAATTTCATTATAATAAAATTCAATTCTGTATTCTGAATTATTTTCTGTATTCTGAGTTTAATTCTTTATTCTAATTCTTTAAATTTTAATTCAGTAATTCTAAATTTAATTATTTTAATTCTAAATTTAATTATTTTAATTCCAAATTTAATTATTTTAATTCTAAATTTAATTTTTTAAATTCTAAATTTATTACTTTAATTCTAAAATTAATTATAATAAAATTCAGTTCTGTATTCTGAATTATTTTCTGTATTCTGAGTTTAATTCTTTATTCTAATTTTAATTATTTAAATTTTAATTCTTTAATTCTAAATTTAATTCTTCAATTCTAAATTAGTTTTTTTATTCTAAGTTCAGTTCTTTTAATCTTAAATTTAATTCTTTAATTCTAATTTTTTTCATTCTAAATTCTTTTAATCTTAAATTTAATTTTTTAATTATAAATTAATTTTTTTCTAAATTTAATTCTTTTAATCCCAAATTAAATTCTTTTCATTCTAAATTTAATTTTTTCATTCTAAATTTAATTCTTTTAATCCTAACTTTAATTATTTTAATCCTAAATTAAATTCTTTGCATTCTAAATTTATTTTTTCATTCTAAATTTAATTCTTTTAATCCTAAACTTAATTATTTAAATTCTAAATTTAATTATTTAATTCTAAGTTTTTTTCATTCTGAGTTTAATTATTTTAATCCTAAATTTAATTATTTTAATCCTAAATTTAATTCTTTAATTATAAATTTAATTCTTTAATTATAAATTTAATTCTTTAATTATAAATTTAATTCTTTAATTATAAATTTTTTTTCATCTTAAATTGAATTATTTTAATCCTAAATTGAATTATTTTAATCCTAAATTTAATTCTTTAATTATAAATTTAATTCTTTAATTCTGAATTTAATTCTTTAATTCTGAATTTAATCTTTTAATCCTAAATTTAATCTTTTAATCCTAAATTTAATTCTTTTCATTCTATATTTAATTCTTTTAATCCTAAATTCAATTCTTTTCATTCTAAATTTCTTTTTTTCATTCTAAATTTCTTTTTTTTCATTCTAAATTTAATTCTTTTCCTTCTAAATTTTAATTCTTTTGATTCTAAATGTTAATTCTTTAAAAATCCACATTGCAGAGTCCCTCTCTCAGGAGAATAAGTTTGACAATCAGATGATGAATATCTGATTGGAATGCAGGAGCTCTGTTGTCCTGGAGAGCCTGCTGGCTGGAGTTGCAAGCCAGCTTTCCAGAGGTAAGGGTGCAGATGGAGGGTGGCTTTGATATTCACAGCACTGAGCTGTGAAGCTCTGACTTGAGCTAAAGTCTCAACTGAGAGCAGGTTGCCTTCAGTTGGGAGTATTGCTGGATGTGAAGAATAGTAATGACTGCCTTAATATCAAAGCTGCTGAGCATTCCAGCAGACCTACAGCTGTTGCTTTGCCTGTCTTCTGTCCCAGCCCTGACAGCTCCTCTTGATCCCTACAGGAGCTTTAAGTCTTCTGTCTTCTTTCACTGCTCTGTGAATCAGAGTATTGCTATCAGAATCAAAGCTGAACTGATCACCGTTAATTGGTCTGCTCTGCTGAGACCCCACCTGGAGTCCTGCATCCAGTTCTGGAGCCCTCATCACAAGAGGGATGTGGAGATGCTGGAGAGTGTCCAGAGCAGGGCCAGGAGGATGCTCAGAGGCTGCAGCAGCTCTGCTGTGAGCACAGACTGAAAGAGTTGGGGCTGTGCAGGCTGCAGAAGAGGAGGCTCCCAGGTGACCTTCTGGTGGCCTTCCAGGATCTGAAGGGGGCTACAAAAAAGCTGGGGAGGGACTTTTGAGGCAGTCAGGGAGTGCCAGGACTGGGGGGAATGGAGCAAAGCTGGAGGTGGGGAGAGTCAGGGTGGAGGTGAGGAGGAAGTTGTTGAGCATGAGAGTGGTGAGAGGCTGGAATGGGTTGCCCAGGGAGGTGGTTGAGGCCCCATGGCTGGAGGTGTTTGAGGCCAGGCTGGCTGAGGCTGTGTGCAGCCTACTCTAGGGTAGGGTGTCCCTGGGCATGGCAGGGGGGTTGGAACTGGCTGCTCCTTGTGGTCCCTTCCAACCCTGACTGATTCTGTGCCATTGTTCATGTCAGATGCTTTTGTACTGATGGTAAGAATTTCGTGCAAGATGCTGTGCAGCCCTTGTTGTTTCTTAGTGGTTAGAGAGCAGCCTTCTATAGCTGCTCTGTTCTCTCAATGAACTAAAGAGAGGTGCAAGAAATGCATTAGCAGCAGCGTAGCAGAGTGCTGTTGGCAGTTGAGCTGTGCTGATGACTGACTGCATATATTGGGCTGGAATATTTGTGGACCAAGTCAGAGTAATCTAAAGCACTTTTCTGGCAGTCTTTGTTGGTTGTTCTGACAGATAAATGGGAAGTGGTGGTTTGCTTTCCCCTTTTAGCTTTAATTTATACTTTCATAGCTCCACCATCTTAGAGAAGCTTTGTGATTGACTAGTAGGCTGAAGATGAGCCAGCAGTGTGCCCAGGTAGCCAAGAGAGCCAATGGCATCCTGGGCTGGCTCAGGAGCAGTGTGGGCAGCAGGACAAGGGAGGTTCTTCTGCCCCTGTGCTCAGCACTGCTCAGGACACACCTTGAGTGCTGTGTCCAGTTCTGGGCTCCTGAGTTGAAGAGAGATGTTGAGGTGCTGGAAGGTGTCCAGAGCAGGGCAGCAAGGCTGGTGAGGGTCCTGGAGCACAGCCCTGTGAGGAGAGGCTGAGGGAGCTGGGGGTGTGCAGCCTGCAGCAGAGGAGGCTCAGGGCAGAGCTCATTGCTGTCTGCAGCTCCCTGCAGGGAGGCTGTAGCCAGGTGGGGTTGGTCTCTGCTGCCAGGCAAGCAGCAACAGAAGAAAGGGGCATAGTCTCAAGCTGTGCCAGGGGAGGTCTAGGCTGGATGTTAGGAGGAAATTGTTGTCAGAGAGAGTGATTGGCATTGGAATGGGCTGCCCAGGGAGGTGGTGGAGTCGCTGTGGCTGGAGGTGTTGAAGCCAAGGCTGGCTGGGGCACTTAGTGCCATGGTCTGATTGATTGGGCAGGGCTGGGTGCCAGGTTGTCCTGGCTGATCTCGGAGGTCTCTCCCACCCTGCTTGATTCCATGAGTCTAAAGCTGTGCCACCTCACTTTCTGCAGGAAGATGAGAAATGCATTTTGTATCTCAGAATGGTGCTACAAGTTTGTACTCCTCCTGTGCACACTTCACTGCACTTGTTTCTTCTGCTTTGATCAACTGCTTCAGAACTATTTGCAAACTCTCCCATGTGTTGGACTAAGATGCCCAATCCTATCCTGCCCAGCACTGTCTGGTTCTGGAAGCCAGAGTGTTATTTGGTAGCATTTAAGACCTGTATGCTGCTACCTTCCAAACGCTTGCAGCACTGATGTCCTCTTTCAGCTGAGAAAGCTCATCTGTATCATTCCCCAGCCAACAAATTCTGGCATTGATTAACCCAAACAAATCTGAGGCTTTTGGCTTTCAGTCTTGGTCCATTATTTCTCTCCAGAATAGGGGTTAGGATATACAAAACCTATTCTGTTTGGCAGCTTCTCCAGTTACTAAGAAAAGCCAAACTGATGTCAGAAGAGCGAAGATTTACAATGCAGTGACCAGAGGGAGTGTGTGAAAGGCTGTGTGTGGAATGAGTCAGCCCTGCCTTTTCAGGACAGGTCGAGCTGCAGCTGCCATCTCAGAAACCTCTGCAGCCTGTTTCTGTGGCAAAGAAGAAATCCTATGGGAAGAAGAAGAAAGACACTGGGATGCTCAGAGGGCTGCAGCAGCTCTGCTGTGAGCACAGACTGAAAGAGTTGGGGCTGTGCAGTCTGCAGAAGTGGAGACTCCCAGGTGACCTTCTGGTGGCCTTCCAGGATCTGAAGGGGGCTACAAAAAACCTGGGGAGGGCCTTTTGAGGCAGTCAGGGAGTGATAGGAGTGGGCAGCAAAGCTGGAGGTGGGGAGAGTCAGAGTGGAGGTGAGGAGGAAGTTGTTGAGCAGGAGAGTGGTGAGAGGCTGGAATGGGTTGCCCAGGGAGGTGGCTGAGGCCCCATGGCTGGAGGTGTTTCAGGCCAGGCTGGCTGAGGCTGTGTGCAGCCTGCTCTAGGGTAGGGTGTCCCTGGCCATGGCAGGGGGGTTGGGACTGGCTGCTCCTTGTGGTCCCTTCCAGCCCTATCTGATGCTATGATGATTCTATCACAGGAAGATCCCATTCCTTTTTCCATTTCCAAGAGGAAAGGACAACTCCTCAGCAGGCAGACATCAACTGTTTAAGCTAAGCACCCTAAAGCTTTCCCACATGCACACTGCAGGTGTTCTGATGGGCTTGCTCGGGCAGTTTTCTAAGTAGCTTTATTGGTTTAGAGCCAAGTTACCAGGGGAAAAAAAAAACGTTTTGGGGGGTAAAAGATTTCTGTGTGTAGGCTCTGCCCTTCCTAAAGCTGTCATCATCTGCAGGCAGCGCTGTCCCCACTGGGATTCACACGGGGGTCTGATGGGTTTAAGCACTAACTGTAAGGCACTTAAGGATAAACCAAGAACAAAACAATGGCTTAAAAGAAGGCCTGGAGAAAACATATTCACAGTTAGGATGTTTGGCTAAATGTTTTTAGCCTTCTGCAAACACAAACAGAAAATCACTCTTCTGTGATACTGTTGTGTGTCTTTCAGTCTCTCCCTGGTGGGGAAGGTTTCTGAGCAGTGAAAAAAGAGCCACTGCTAATCTTTTCTTGCTTTGCAGTGGCTGTAAACACGGTGGAGATGTATTTGCAGGTGCTTGCTACAGCCTGGCTTTTGTGTCAGGTGTGTCTAGCTGGGCTGGAAGATAACCTGTAAGCAGGGCAGTATCCTGTAAGCAGGGCACGAAGCAGTTAGTAACTGCTCCATGGAAAGGGGAGGCAGCCTTTCAGCAGCCCTTAGCCTAAGCATGGGCACACTCTCACCCAGCAATGTACCCACAGTGGCTCTGGTGGCCAGCCAGACACTGGGCAGGAGGCAAGGGGCAGTCCCTGGAGCAGACCCTCGGTGTGACCACGTTTTGATGTTCTGCCAAGCTCTGTTGGTGCCCCTGGCACTGATGGCTTGCCCCAGCAAACTGACCTGAGGCTTCCTTTGTGCTTTAAAGCTTTAGATGCTGCTGCTTTTCTCTCCTGAATCCTTCAGCTGTTAGCAGTCCTGTCCCAATAATCCTACCTCTGTCTGTACTTTCCCTTTTTCCTCTCTCTCTCCACAGACTCTCAGCTCTTTTTCAGCAGTCTGAGGCATGGGTGTGCAGCTGCAGCATATCAGAGCTGGGCTTTGGTGTGTTGGCAGCTAAGCCCTGGGAGGAGGAAGGGCAGCCTGCAGCAGGGGCTGCAGCTGAGAGGGTGACATGCCTCAGCTCTTTCTGACGTCGAGAAGACAGCATTGAAGTGCAGCTGGATATTGAAAGAGCTCCAAATGTTACGGCTGTCTTTGCCATAACAGAGTTTAAAGTAGGTTTCCAGCACAGCTTTAAGCTAGGTACATTCAAATGCTCCAGAAGTTACCAGCTGTGTGTACAAGTTCATGACCTTCAGCCCTGCTCTGCTCACTTTCCTTAGTTCAACAAGTTCCAGCTGTGGGTAGGCAGAGGGTTTCTGCATGAGCACAAAGGAGGCAGCTCATCAGCAAGTCACAGGCTTCAGACAGCAAAAAGCCCATTGCCACTGGTGCAGCCACTGCCAGGAGCCACAGGAGTTACTGACAAGGGAGAGCAGTAGTGAAGCTGCGCCAGGGGAGACTTAGGCTGGAGGTGAGGAGAAAGTTCTTCCCTGAGAGAGTCATTGGACACTGGAATGGGCTGCCCGGGGAGGTGGTGGAGTCGCCGTCCCTGGAGCTGTTCAAGGCAAGGACTGGACGTGGCACTTGGTGCCATGGTCTGGCCTTGGGCTCTGTGGTAAAGGGTTGGACTTGATGATCTGTGAGGTCTCTTCCAACCCTGATGATACTGTGATACTGTGAAGCAGGCTTGCAGAGGAGAGAGGGAACCCTCGGGGTGAAGCTGTCTCTTAGTAAGTGATACTTGTATGGCAGAGTGGTGCAGCTCCCTCTTCACTCTGACACCTCTAGAAGCAGTAAAGCTGCTCTCTCCTAGAGCAGATTTGGTACAAAGCATTGGCAGCCCAGGTTTCAGTTATGTAAGGAAGGAAAGAAATGAATGGAGCAGTTCCAGGAATTCCCTGAAGTGCTTTGCAGATGATCCCAGCCAGTCCTCTCAGGGAAGACAATCCAGGACAGACCAGACCATGGGCTGTGTTACGGTGAGTGTGTGCACAGCTGGGCTCTTCCAGGTGGTGCTCATCTGTCACAGAGGGACAGCTGGGGACAATTTGGTGCTGAGGGTCGTGGTTTAGTAGTGCTGGGTAAAGGTTGGACCAAAGAGGTGGTGGAATAACCAAGAAACATGTAGACACTGGTTGGGCCACACCTTGAGTGCTGTGTCCAGTTCTGGGCCCTTCCAGAGAGATGTTGAGGTGCTGGAAGGTGTCCAGAGAAGGGCAGCAAGGCTGGGGAGTGGCCTGGAGCAGAGCCCTGTGAGGAGAGGCTGAGGGAGCTGGGGGTGTGCAGCCTGCAGCAGAGGAGGCTCAGGGCAGAGCTCATTGCTGTCTACAGCTACCTGAAGGGAGGCTATAGCCAGGTGGGGTTGGGCTCTTCTGCCAGGCAAGCAGCAACAGAACAAGGGGACACAGTCTCAAGCTGTGCCAGGGGAGGTCTAGGCTGGATGTTAGGAGGAAGTTGTTGTCAGAGAGAGTGATTGGCATTGGAATGGGCTGCCCAGGGAGGTGGTGGAGTTGCTGTCCCTGGAGGTGTTGAAGCCAAGCCTGGCTGAGGCACTTAGTGCCATGGTCTGGTTGGTTGGCCAGGGCTGGGTGCTAGGTTGGGCTGGCTGAGCTTGGAGGTCTCTTCCAACCTGCTTGATTCTATGACATGGCACTTAGGGACATGGTTTAATGACTGTGGTGGTTGAGCATGGTTGGATTTGATATCTTAGAGGTCTTTTCCAAGCAAAACAATTCTATGATTCTATGATCTGATTGGCCCTGCCAGCAGCTGTGCTGCCCCATTTCAAGGCTGCACTTCATTTCCTAAGCAGTGTTGTGCTCATCAGCAAGCCCAACCACGGGGACTTGTCCTTTTTTACACAGACTCAGGCTGAGTGGTGCAAAGCTCTAAACTCAGGGGGGTCTGGACTCAGGCTATCCTCACTGCAGCTGCTTCTCATTGCTAGTGCAGTTTGTGGGGACAGACTCTGGAGAGCCTCACACCCCAGCTGTCCAGCACTGCTGTTCTTACACAGGAACCAGGTAAGACCCTTGCCAGGTGAGAGCCTGGAATGGGTTGCCCTGGGAGGTGGTTGAGGCCCCATGGCTGGAGGTGTTTAAGGCCAGGCTGGCTGAGGCTGTGTGCAGCCTGCTCTAGGGTAGGGTGTCCCTGGGCATGGCAGGGGGGTTGGAACTGGCTGCTCCTTGTGGTCCCTTCCAACCCTGCCTGATTCTATGATTCTAACTTCTGTAGTGCCTTATCTTGCAGCCAGCAGAGGGCATCTTCGTTATGGGCTGGAATAAACCAGGTGAGCTCCCATTCATGGGGTGTCATGATGCTGCATTTACCTGTTAGTGAAAGCAAAGCCTTATCCTGCCTTTGCACAATGCAGTGCATGTGCTCACCTTTCTCATACTACGGTTTTGCTCATCGTTAAGACAGCAATAGGGTTATCTTTAAGGGAGTGGGGAAAGCCATAGCCATCATTTTCTTTTGCTCAATGAGATGCATAGAGGTTGCCTTCACTGCACAGCAGGGGGAGGAAAAAAAAGAAGGAAAAAGGAAGAATATGAATCTAATCAAAACCACAGCAGCACCAATACCACAAGTGCTCCAGGCAGGGTCAGGGAGGATCGACAAGTAGCTGGTATGTGACAGACGAACACAAGAAGAGCCAAACAGCAGGGGAATTCTGGGGAAGCCAAGCAGACTGCAAAGATTCAACCCAGACCAGAAAGCTTTTTTTTTCCCCCATCCCCATTAGCTCAAAGCCAATCTATTTGCTTCTGCTCTAGGGAACATCCTTTTTATTGCTACGTTATCTCTGCAAGAGCAAAGACAATTAAAAACGTGTTCATTCAAAACAGCAGAAAGGAACCAAACACCTTTTCAGGAAGGAGACAAAGCTCTGACAATAGATTGGTATCCTGAGGGGCTCAGTGAAAAAATCTGTACCCTACAGGACCATGTGAAGTATTTGTAGTGATACAGAAAAGGCTGCTTGTCTTTTTCCAGAGTTCACTCAATGAGACCTTTCAGTGATGGTAAAGGATCACAGCATCACCAAGGTTGGAAGAGACCTCATAGATCATCAAGTCCAACCCTTTACCACAGAGCTCAAGGCCAGACCATGGCACCAAGTCCCACGTCCAGTCCTGCCTTGAACAGCCCCAGGGACGGCGACTCCACCACCTCCCCAGGCAGCCCATTCCAGTGTCCAATGACTCTCTCAGGGAAGAACTTTCTCCTCACCTCCAGCCTAAATCTCCCCTGGCACAGCCTGAGGCTGTGTCCTCTCGTTCTGGTGCTGGCCACCTGAGAGAAGAGAGCAACCTCCTCCTGGCCACAACCACCCCTCAGGTAGTTGCAGACAGCAATAAGGTCTCCCCTGAGCCTCCTCTTCTCCAGGCTAACCAATCCCAGCTCCCTCAGCCTCTCCTCGTAGGGCTGTGCTCAAGGCCTCTCCCCAGCCTCGTCGCCCTTCTCTGGACACACTCAAGCATCTCAATGTCCCTCCTAAACTGGGGGGCCCAGAACTGAACACAGTACTCAAGGTGTGGTCTAAGCAGTGCAGAGTACAGGGGCATGACTGTATCTAGATTACTAAGTCAGATAGGGAAGGTGGCAGGGAGGACAACAGGAGGAATTCTTTTTGCTGCCTTGTCTCTCTCTCTCTCTCTCTGCAGCACAGGGTGAATCCAATGAATAAATTAATCATACCCTCAGAGGATATCAGTACTTAAAGTCTCAGAAGCCCTTTGTGGCATCCCTTTTGGTGCAGGGGAATCGGCTTGCTGTCACGTTTCAGACAGCTGTGCTTGCTTCTGGTTCTGCTGGACACTCAGCCTTACACTGCACCACCAACGCCCCCAGGCAAGGCCAGCAACTGACCTACACAATCTTGCTCTTAGATGTGGACTACAAGAAGCATTTGTTAATCTCTGCCAGGGATTTTGTCACTCTTCAAAGCAATTAGATGAATCACTTCTGGACCAGGCCAAGTTGCTGTGCTGGGCAGAAGAAAAGACTCAAAGAGAGACCAGAATAAATGGGACAGTTCATAGCCTGATGTGAATAAAAGTCCTGTAAGTCTGGAAATATAAAGTATTTCTCTGTTTTGCATAACCCCCCCCTTAGCCTGGGGCTAAGCAGTGCACAGACACAGGCTTGAGTTTCTGGATAAGGATCCAATCCAAGCCTGTGTTCTCAGTTTTAGAGGGTTGGGGGGGGGTTTGTGTTGAATAAGGGCTGGGGAGAAAAAGACACCATTTTTTAATCATCTGGGGTTTGGCAAGCTTCACACCGGGTTTTCCTTCTCTGCTGGGGTTTGTGTGTGTGTGTGTGTGAGTTGTTTGGGGGGTTTGGTTATTTCTTTTTGCAGTCTCAGGTGATCACCTTCCTTTGGCATGCACCTCGGTGTCAGCGCAGCTGTGCTTGCCGCAGGTTTTATCTGCTGCTGCTGCTGCAAGCGGGACTCGAGTTAGGGTCGGTGTGACCAAAGGACAATAGCTCTGCCAACGAGACAGACTTCTTTTGCTCTAACTAGCAGATGCTCTGCTAGTGTCTCTCACTTTTTTTTGCCTCTCTCTTGCCTGAAGGACTGAAACCAGCCTGTCAGTGCGATCATACCCATGGGAACTACAACTGTTTGCACGGGATCGGATTCTAGCCTAATATCTACTTCAGGAGCTGCTTCCAACAGCTACTTGTGAAGGCTTGGACTGCAAATTCCATTCAATGTGTCGTGGCTTTAAAAAGCAGGATTTTTTCCCTTTCCAGAAATGGCTCCTCTCTTTATAGAGGCTATTTTGCACCCTAGTGGATTATTTTAGCTAGTAACAAATTGGCCTGCATATCTTTGGTCATCAATCACTTGCAAGAATAACGGTGCAGTGGGGAGGAGGCTGGAAGGAGATCCTGTGCTGATTTCAAACCTTGAAATTCATTTTTCCCCTCCCTTGTTACCTGACAGTAGCTTTGGAAGAAGAAGAAGAAAGGGGAGGGGGATAGAAGCCAGACATATTAAAGACCTGGCATAAAATATTGGACCAGCTTTTCAGGTGTCACTGAGGTGCAGCAGGTCTAGAGGTATCTCATCAGTCCAGACTTAGGAAGATCTTAACTAGCTTTATCTTTCCAAGCAAGCCTGAAGGCTATTGACTGCCAGTCATCCTGACAAGGTGATGACTAATGGGAACAATTAGCTCCCTCCTCTCACATGCTGTCTGTCATGGCTACTTGAAAGGGAATAAGAAGACTTTTCCCTAAGGAAGCAGGTTGACAAGTGGATCTGGGCCCATTAAAGCTTTGGTCTAGTTGTGTGTTACCAAAATGTCAAAGAATTGTTCCAGCCAAGGGTGGGGTCGATCCTTTACTGTCTGCTCCTTAAATTCCTGTGTCACTCATGCTCAGGTAGTGAAGAATTCAGTCTGTAGTCAACCTGTAATCCTACAGGACTAAGCTGCAGAATTTCCATGAACTTCAAAGGGAGAAAGGTAACATTTTGTGTTGTCCACTTCATAAAATCATAGAATCAAGCAGGTTGGAAGAGACCTCCAAGCTCAGCCAGTCCAACCTAGCACCCAGCCCTAGCCAGTCAACCAGACCATGGCACTAAGTGCCTCAGCCAGTCCTTTCTTGAAGGTCTCCAAGGATGGTGACTCCACCACCTCCCTGGGCAGCCCATTCCAATGCCAACCACTCTCTCTGCCAACAACTTCCTCCTAACATCCAGCCTAGACCTGCCCTGGCACAGCTTGAGACTGTGTCCCCTTGTTCTGCTGCTGCTTGCCTGGCAGCAGAGTCCAACCCCACCTGGCTACAGCCTCCCTTCAGGTAGTTGCAGACAACAATGAGCTCTGCCCTGAGCCTCCTCTTCTGCAGGCTGCACACCCCCAGCTCCCTCAGCCTCTCCTCATGGGGTTTGTGTTCCAGGCCTGTCACCAGCTTCATTGCCCTTCTCTGGACACCTTATAAAGTAATGTAGCCTTCAGAATGTGGAGTGGTAGCTATTTAAGCTTTATGGAGTGAGTTAAGAAGCAGCAGCTCTGAGTAATTTAACTTGTTTCTGTCTTTTTCAGAATGGTATTTCCCATTTATAGACCAAATTGAGGCCCACTTGACAGGTTATTATTGATTGTGGCCATTATTCTGCTGCTAATCATTAAGGGTAATGCTTACAGTGGTGTCCTGCATCTCTGGCATATTGATTTGAGTGCCCATCTCTTCACAGAGCTGTGTTTTCAGGTCTGCTGAGTGCACAGAGCACGAAGGTCAGCTTGTGATGGGTATTCACTGCTGAATTTCAAGCAACAAAGTGACTCCCATTGGGCAGGTTGCATATTTTTTTCCTTAATTGGCATTTCTTAACCAACTGGTTTTAATCACTTAGAGTGATTGGCATTGGAATGGGCTGCCCAGGGAGGTGGTGGAGGCACCGTCCCTGGAGGTGTTCAAGGAAAGGCTGCATGGGGCACTTAGTGATTGGCTAGGGCTGGGTGCTAGGTTGGACTGGATGATTTGAGAGGTCTCTTCCAGCCTGGTTGATTCTATGATTCTGGATATAGCTGGCTGCATGGATCTCAGCAGCACTTCCTGGCAAGAATGGAGAAAGACAAAGGAGTTACCCCCACTGAACTAGACCACTCTTTAGAGTGACCAAGAAGCAGTCAGACTTTAATCTAAGAGCCACTGTGAAAAGCTCTGTGACTGGTCTGTATTTTCATTGTGTGGCTGGTAGGAGGAAGGAGGATGTGGCACAATAGCCAATTTACTGAAAGAACAATGTAGTCCTTCAACAGGGCTAATTTAAATGACAGTAGAGCAGCCCACTCCTGACTTAAACAAAAAACCCAAGTCACTCACTTCCATATCTAACAGTGAGCTCCTTGCACTGGCTTTATTTGTTGACATGAATTACATATAGCTAATACCTTCCTGCTGCAGACCCCGAGGACTCTGTGTTTATGCTAAACATGAATGTATTCTAGCACATTAATTACTACCCTCCTGCTTGCTTCTTAGGCGCCTCCAGAATAAGTAATAGGTTGGCATAACTTTGCCATTTGTCAGCCAGCAGTCTGGTAGCACATTTGCTCGTCAATCTAATTTTAACCTTTTCTCATGCAAGCACTTGGTATTTCGTGTAAATCAACCAGACAATCTGTCATTCAACGAGATACTTCCTTCCTAGTCTCCTAAACTGTGTGCTCTGTCATACATGTGCATTTTTAAGTTGCAGAGGAAAAGTAGAACTAATCTATTTGCCATTGGAATGGGCTTCCCAGGGAGGTGGTGGAGTCACCGTCCCTGCAGGTGTTGAAGCAAAGCCTGGATGAGGCACTTAGTGCCATGGTCTGGTTGACTGGATAGGGCTGGGTGCTAGGTTGGACTGGATGATCTTGGAGGTCTTTTCCAACTTGCTTGATTCTGTGATTCTATGATTCTGGTTTCTGAATAGCTGAATTCCAGGAGTCTCTTTATTACCACAGTACAGACAAATCAGAGAGAGAGAGAAGGAATCAGAGAGTGCATCAGTGTGATGGTTTGGGTGTTACCTGCCCCCTCCCCCACTTTCGAAATCACCCAGGCTAGACTCAGCCCTTTGATGTCATTGATTGTATGTGCTCTGGAGCTTTACCTTTCTCCAGTGCATTGTGGATGACTGAGTGACAGATTGCTGAGTTGTGTTTCCACCCCTGAGGCAAACAGTTGGACTGGTACTGGATTCCTCTCCAGGTGAATGCAAACTGAGGCCTGCACTCCTTTGCTATGGGAATAGAGAAGAAAGCATTAGCAATGTCTATGGTTGCATACCATTTAGCCTCCTTTGATTCCAGCTTGTGCTGGAGTTCCAGCATGTCCGGCACAGCTGCACTCATGGGTGGCGTCACCTCGTTGAGGGCACGAAAGTCAACTGTCAGCCTCCAGTCTCCGTTAGGTTTACGCACAGGCCAGATGGGACTGTTGAAAGGTGAATGAGCTTTCTCCATGACAGCCTGACTCTCCAGTTGACGAATCAGCTGATGAATGGGCAACAAAGAGTCACGGTTAGTTCTGTACTGCCTGTGGTGAACAGTTTGAGTGGCAATTGGCAGCTCCAGATCCTCTATGTCATGATGTCCCACAACTGCAGATTCATCTGAAAGGTCAGGTCTAATGGACAACTTGAATTTGCCATCCTCAATCTCTACAGATGCTATTCCAAAAGCCCATTTGTGACTTCCTCCTTTGTTTATGTCTGTTGATTCTTGACTCCCTTCCTTGAGGCATAGGAAGTTCCATGGAAACAAAATCATAGAATCAGTCAGGGTTGGAAGGGACCACAACGATCTAGTTCCAACTCCCCACCCCACCATGGGCAGGGACACCCTACCCTAGATCAGGAGAAGAGTTTTTCTCACTGTGGAGTTGACAGACGCCTGGAACAGGCTGCCCAGGAGAGTTGTGGAGTCTTCCTCAATGGAGATATTCAAACCCCTCCTGGATGTGTTCCTGTCTGATCTGCTCTAAGTGCTCCTGCTGTGACAGGGGGATTGGACTGGATGATCCTTCAAAGTCCCTCCCAGTCCCTGGCATTCTGTGATGCCTTGCACCACTGTAGAGTCATGACATGTCTTGCAGGGGTTTTGTGCAACAAGCCTGGTACTGCGTTCAGCAGTTGCTGAATTGAAAGGGCTGTCCTGAATGGTGAGTGGTTAAAGGCTTCCTAGCACAGAGTCTAGAGATGTCCCCCTCATCAGTGTACTTTACAGGTAAGAATACAAAGACTACATGCAACTGACGACCTACAAAACAAACCAAACTCACATAAACGTTAATAAATAAACATTCTGTGCTTCCAACAAGTTTCCTGCTGAAACACTGACTGCAAAACCAAAGGTAATTCATTCTGAAATACAGCTAAGTTTGTGAGTCATAGAATCACTGAATCATAGAATCGAGCAGGTTGGAAGAGCCCTCCAAGCTCATCCAGTCCAACCTAGCACCCAGCCCTAGCCAATCAGCTAGGCCATGGCACTAAGTGACCCATCCAGAATGCTCATTTCTTTTGCTTAATGTGTGCAAATAAACATACTGGCACATGCTTTACTTTGTAAGGCTTTGGCTGTGATAATGGTGTGCTTAAGTTTAGCTCTTTTGTCAGGGTTGCTGTAACTCTGCATCACTTCAATACATTTTGTTTCTTAAATGTGAATGAAGGTTTACTCATTCAGCCTAAAACCCATTCTGACTATTTTCAGGTGTTTTACTCCATTATTAATATTTTTAAAAGCAATTGGAAAGTTGTGCTGAAATGATCTGTGATGTCTGCTAAGGAAAAAATAAGGCTGGCTGGGGCACTTAGTGCCATGGTCTGGGTGATTGGGCAGGGCTGGGTGCTAGGTTGGACTGGATGAGCTTGGAGGTCTCTTCCAACCTGGTTGATTCTATGATTCTATGAACACAGTGTTGCCTGTAATTGTTCACTGTGTGGTGCAACAGTTAGCTGGTTCAGTATTTAGGACTAGTTTGACTGCTCTAAATATTCCTAGTTAATATTTTGAGACTATTAACACTGCTTTACATTTCAGGCTTTATGACTGGCAAAATAAACTACAGATACTTAATAACATCTAAGGGAGGCTGTAGCCAGGTGGGGTTGGGCTCTGCTGCCAGGCAGCCAGCAACAGAAGAAGGAGACACAGCCTCAAGCTGTGCCAGGGCAGGTCTAGGCTGGATGTTAGGAGGAAGTTGTTGGCAGATACAGTGATTGGCATTGGAATGGGCTGCCCAGGGAGGTGGTGGAGTTGCCGTCCTTGGAGGTGTTGGAGCCAAGCCTGGCTGGGGCACTTAGTGCCATGGTCTGGTTGCTTGGCCAGGGCTGGGTGCTGGGTTGGACTGGATGAACTCTTCCAACCTGGTTAATTCTATGATTCTTTGCTTCTGGCCTTTATACTTAGGTTCCCACTTCATACCAGAGAAGAGGATGTGGTAGCTGTTAACCCACAACCCAGCCAGTACTGATGCCTCATTCCCTAAGGTAATTCCTCCTCGCTGTCATTTCTGGTTTAGTCTGGGGATTCATCAGCTGTTTATCCCAAACTGATTGTATTCTGCTGCTCAGATCATAGAACCTTGGTTTATGACTGTTAAGATGGACAGGCAATGGAAAGAAGCAGCTTCAGGAAGTGTGTGTGACCTGGGTGGAAGTGTGTGTGACCTGAATGGAGGTGTGTGTGACCTGGGTGGCAGTGTGTGTGACCTGAATGGAGGTGTGTGTGACCTGGGTGGAAGTGTGTGTGACCTGAATGGAGGTGTGTGTGACCTGGGTGGAAGTGTGTGTGACCTGGGTGGAAGTGTGTGTGACCTGAATGGAGGTGTGTGTGACCTGGGTGGCAGTGTGTGTGACCTGAATGGAGGTGTGTGTGACCTGGGTGGAAGTGTGTGTGACCTGAATGGAGGTGTGTGTGACCTGGGTGGAAGTGTGTGTGACCTGGGTGGAAGTGTGTGTGACCTGAATGGAGGTGTGTGTGACCTGGGTGGCAGTGTGTGTGACCTGAGTGGAGGTGTGTGTGACCTGAGTGGAGGTGTGTGTGAGCTGGGTGGAAGTGTGTGTGACCTGAGTGGAGGTGTGTGTGAGCTGGGTGGAAGTGTGTGTGAGCTGGGTGGAGATGTGTGTGTGTGTGAGCTAGGTGGAGATGTGTGTGTGTGAGCTGGGTGGAGATGTGTGTGCTCTGGGTGGCAGTGTGTGTGAGCTGGGTGGCAGTGTGTGTGTGTGAGCTGGGTGGCAGTGTGTGTGTGTGAGCTGGGTGGCAGTGTGTGTGTGTGAGCTGGGTGGCAGTGTGTGTGAGCTGGGTGGCAGTGTGTGTGTGTGAGCTGGGTGGCAGTGTGTGTGTGTGAGCTGGGTGGCAGTGTGTGTGAGCTGGGTGGCAGTGTGTGTGTGTGAGCTGGGTGGCAGTGTGTGTGTGTGAGCTGGGTGGCAGTGTGTGTGTGTGAGCTGGGTGGAGATGTGTGTGTGTGAGCTGGGTGGAGATGTGTGTGTGTGAGCTGGGTGGCAGTGTGTGTTGGCTGGGTGGCAGTGTGTGTGTGTGAGCTGGGTGGCAGTGTGTGTGAGCTGGGTGGCAGTGTGTGTGTGTGAGCTGGGTGGCAGTGTGTGTGTGTGAGCTGGGTGGCAGTGTGTGTGTGTGAGCTGGGTGGCAGTGTGTGTGTGTGAGCTGGGTGGCAGTGTGTGTGTGTGAGCTGGGTGACAGTGTGTGTGAGCTGGGTGGCAGTGTGTGTGTGTGAGCTGGGTGGCAGTGTGTGTGTGTGAGCTGGGTGGCAGTGTGTGTGTGTGAGCTGGGTGGCAGTGTGTGTGAGCTGGGTGGAGATGTGTGTGAGCTGGGTGGCAGTGTGTGTGAGCTGGGTGGAGATGTGTGTGAGCTGGGTGGAGATGTGTGTGAGCTGGGTGGAGATGTGTGTGAGCTGGGTGGCAGTGTGTGTGTGTGAGCTGGGTGGCAGTGTGTGTGAGCTGGGTGGCAGTGTGTGTGTGTGAGCTGGGTGGAGATGTGTGTGAGCTGGGTGGCAGTGTGTGTGTGTGAGCTGGGTGGCAGTGTGTGTGTGTGAGCTGGGTGGCAGTGTGTGTGTGTGAGCTGGGTGGCAGTGTGTGTGTGTGAGCTGGGTGGCAGTGTGTGTGTGTGAGCTGGGTGGCAGTGTGTGTGTGTGAGCTGGGTGGCAGTGTGTGTGTGTGAGCTGGGTGGAGATGTGTGTGTGTGAGCTGGGTGGAGATGTGTGTGTGTGAGCTGGGTGGCAGTGTGTGTGTGTGAGCTGGGTGGAGATGTGTGTGAGCTGGGTGGCAGTGTGTGTGTGTGAGCTGGGTGGCAGTGTGTGTTGGCTGGGTGGCAGTGTGTGTGTGTGAGCTGGGTGGCAGTGTGTGTGAGCTGGGTGGCAGTGTGTGTGTGTGAGCTGGGTGGCAGTGTGTGTGTGTGAGCTGGGTGGCAGTGTGTGTGTGTGAGCTGGGTGGCAGTGTGTGTGTGTGAGCTGGGTGGCAGTGTGTGTGTGTGAGCTGGGTGGCAGTGTGTGTGTGTGAGCTGGGTGGCAGTGTGTGTGAGCTGGGTGGCAGTGTGTGTGAGCTGGGTGGAGATGTGTGTGAGCTGGGTGGCAGTGTGTGTGAGCTGGGTGGAGATGTGTGTGAGCTGGGTGGAGATGTGTGTGAGCTGGGTGGCAGTGTGTGTGAGCTGGGTGGCAGTGTGTGTGTGTGAGCTGGGTGGCAGTGTGTGTGTGTGAGCTGGGTGGCAGTGTGTGTGTGTGAGTTGGGTGGCAGTGTGTGTGAGCTGGGTGGCAGTGTGTGTGTGTGAGCTGGGTGGCAGTGTGTGTGTGAGCTGGGTGGCAGTGTGTGTGTGTGAGCTGGGTGGCAGTGTGTGTGTGTGAGCTGGGTGGCAGTGTGTGTGTGAGCTGGGTGGCAGTGTGTGTGTGTGAGCTGGGTGGCAGTGTGTGTGTGAGCTGGGTGGAGATGTGTGTGTGTGAGCTGGGTGGCAGTGTGTGTGTGTGAGCTGGGTGGCAGTGTGTGTGTGTGAGCTGGGTGGCAGTGTGTGTGTGAGCTGGGTGGCAGTGTGTGTGTGTGAGCTGGGTGGCAGTGTGTGTGTGTGAGCTGGGTGGCAGTGTGTGTGTGAGCTGGGTGGCAGTGTGTGTGTGAGCTGGGTGGCAGTGTGTGTGTGTGAGCTGGGTGGCAGTGTGTGTGTGTGAGCTGGGTGGCAGTGTGTGTGAGCTGGGTGGCAGTGTGTGTGTGTGAGCTGGGTGGCAGTGTGTGTGTGTGAGCGGGGGTGGGAGTGTGTGTGTGTGAGCTGGGTGGAGATGTGTGTGTGTGAGCTGGGTGGAGATGTGTGTGTGTGAGCTGGGTGGCAGTGTGTGTTGGCTGGGTGGCAGTGTGTGTGTGTGAGCTGGGTGGCAGTGTGTGTGAGCTGGGTGGCAGTGTGTGTGTGTGAGCTGGGTGGCAGTGTGTGTGTGTGAGCTGGGTGGCAGTGTGTGTGTGTGAGCTGGGTGGCAGTGTGTGTGTGTGAGCTGGGTGGCAGTGTGTGTGTGTGAGCTGGGTGGCAGTGTGTGTGTGTGAGCTGGGTGGCAGTGTGTGTGAGCTGGGTGGCAGTGTGTGTGAGCTGGGTGGAGATGTGTGTGAGCTGGGTGGCAGTGTGTGTGAGCTGGGTGGAGATGTGTGTGAGCTGGGTGGAGATGTGTGTGAGCTGGGTGGCAGTGTGTGTGTGTGAGCTGGGTGGCAGTGTGTGTGTGAGCTGGGTGGCAGTGTGTGTGTGTGAGTTGGGTGGCAGTGTGTGTGTGTGAGCTGGGTGGCAGTGTGTGTGTGTGAGCTGGGTGGCAGTGTGTGTGTGTGAGCTGGGTGGCAGTGTGTGTGTGTGAGTTGGGTGGCAGTGTGTGTGTGTGAGCTGGGTGGCAGTGTGTGTGTGTGAGCTGGGTGGCAGTGTGTGTGTGTGAGCTGGGTGGCAGTGTGTGTGTGTGAGCTGGGTGGCAGTGTGTGTGAGCTGGGTGGCAGTGTGTGTGTGTGAGCTGGGTGGCAGTGTGTGTGTGTGAGCTGGGTGGCAGTGTGTGTGTGTGAGCTGGGTGGCAGTGTGTGTGTGTGAGCTGGGTGGCAGTGTGTGTGTGTGAGTTGGGTGGCAGTGTGTGTGAGCTGGGTGGCAGTGTGTGTGTGTGAGCTGGGTGGCAGTGTGTGTGTGAGCTGGGTGGCAGTGTGTGTGTGTGAGCTGGGTGGCAGTGTGTGTGTGAGCTGGGTGGAGATGTGTGTGTGTGAGCTGGGTGGCAGTGTGTGTGTGTGAGCTGGGTGGCAGTGTGTGTGTGTGAGCTGGGTGGCAGTGTGTGTGTGTGAGCTGGGTGGCAGTGTGTGTGTGAGCTGGGTGGCAGTGTGTGTGTGTGAGCTGGGTGGCAGTGTGTGTGTGTGAGCTGGGTGGCAGTGTGTGTGTGTGAGCTGGGTGGCAGTGTGTGTGTGAGCTGGGTGGCAGTGTGTGTGTGAGCTGGGTGGCAGTGTGTGTGTGTGAGCTGGGTGGCAGTGTGTGTTGGCTGGGTGGCAGTGTGTGTGTGAGCTGGGTGGCAGTGTGTGTGTGTGAGCTGGGTGGCAGTGTGTGTGTGTGAGCTGGGTGGCAGTGTGTGTGTGAGCTGGGTGGCAGTGTGTGTGTGAGCTGGGTGGAGGTGTGTGTGAGCTGAATGGAGGTGTGTGTGAGCTGGGTGGAGATGTGTGTGTGTGAGCTGGGTGGAGATGTGTGTGTGTGAGCTGGGTGGAGATGTGTGTGTGTGAGCTGGGTGGAGATGTGTGTGTGTGAGCTGGGTGGAGATGTGTGTGTGAGCTGGGTGGCAGTGTGTGTGTGAGCTGGGTGGCAGTGTGTGTGTGTGAGCTGGGTGGCAGTGTGTGTGTGTGAGCTGGGTGGCAGTGTGTGTGTGTGAGCTGGGTGGCAGTGTGTGTGAGCTGGGTGGCAGTGTGTGTGAGCTGGGTGGAAAGCCAAGTGCCCAAGAGGTGGAAGTGCTGCATTGCAGAGAGTGGATTAGGATTATAACCAACATAAACCCTTCAAAAATCAGAATGGCTTCAACATTACTCCTTAAAATAATAGATGAGTTATCCCAGTGCCACTGTGCCTTGTGTCCCTGTGCTCCAAGGGCTTTTATTTCTTCCCTCTGGAGCGGGGAAAGGAAGTGGTTGCTTAACTCTCTGCTGCTGAGCAGCTCATGAATTCCAGTTTTCGTTTTATGAAGAGCCTCTCTGATGGTATCTTGTGTGGAGTGCCTCATGCTCATTGTGCTGAGGGCTTAGACACGTTGTCACCATTCCTATAAATAGCCTGCTTATGAGGGACTATTAGTGCTAGCTCTGGGAAGAATAGGCCTGTTGACTAATGGCATTTCAGAGCAGATGTGTTAAACTTTCTAGGGAAGATAGCGTCTGGCGAGTAGAAAGTCTGCCGAAGCAAGCTACTGATCGAAGCATTGATGTTCCAAACACAGGCAGCCAGGAAGCCTGGGGAACTGGCAGAGACAAGCCAAGGGAGAAGGAGCAGAATGGTGGTGTGCCTTTAGGAAAGAAAGCTGGGCTCCGGGGCTGGCCAGCAGCGAGGCAGCTGCCATGTGGAAGGAGGAGAAGCTGCCTCAGCGGAAAGCTGAGCTGCGGTGCAAGCGCAGCTGCAGTGTTGGACACTCCGCTCTGCGCCCCAAAAATGCTCAAGTGTGGTGAGCAGCAACAGGTAAGGCAACGAGGGGTTTCTGCGTGGTTTTGGTGCAAAAGAGGAAGTAATTGGATGTGGAGAACCTTGTGTGGCATCTATCAGCTGTCTAGTTGTTAGGGTGAGCGTTTGAGTGTAGAGAGCGCCTGGCAGGCAAACGAACACCCTCAAGCTGCTGCAGTAGGCATGGAGGTCTTTAAGCTTGTGCAGGGAGTGAGGGCCCCTGGGATGTGGGTTGTTAGGAAGATGTGGGTTGTTAGGAGGATGTGGGTTGTTAGGAGTGTGCAGCCCCATGTGTGTGAGGCAGTCTGCTGGAGACACCAAAGGCCAGACGTCCTGCTGGCCATGCAGCGAGGGCAGTGTGACTGCATGCAACGCAAGAGGTCAGACAGCACAAAGCCTTGAACGACAAGTCACAAGGCTTGGTAGGGGTCTTCTGACTGTTAAAAGTAGCTCCTGCTGATATATTTGGGGGTTTTCCTTACAATTAGCAACCGATCTGGAATTCAGACCCCACCTTCCCCAGCCTGGCACATTTCCAAGCGTGTGCTGCATCGACAGCAGCGCCCTTTGTGCACATAAGGAGTCTGCACACCAGAGGATCTCCCCACCGACAGAGGAGGAGTGGAGCATTACACTGAGGGATGTGCCTAACTTACCCTGAACAGCAAAGCAAGCACCACACTTGCCAGTTCTCTCTTCAGTGTGTTTCCTCAGTTGTGGCTGGGGCCATCTGATGAGTGCTTGCCTTTCACTCCCAGCACAGCGCAGTCTGTCTGCTGTCAGCAGTTAATGAAGTCACTCTCAAGACACCATCCCCTGGGGAAAAAGCTCTGCTATGAATAGACCTGTTACTGGCATCTCTGGTTGCAGTGCTCTCAGCACTTCTTTTGCTGTGCCACCACCTCTGATGGTTGTGCCATTTTTGAACAATGATCTTTCACTCTTGAGCTACTGCTCCTCAGGATGCCAAGAAGTGATCCTCTTCCTTTGGGAGGAGCTGTAGAGGTCTGAGTGCTTCTGTGCTGTCCCCAGTGACAGATGCAAGATCTGAGGAGCCTGGAGCTTACTGAAACTACTACTTTTAATAATACTCCATAGTGAACATCACACTGAAAGGGGTCAAAAACTGGCTGGAGGGCTGGACACAGAGAGTGGTGGTGAATGGTGCCACATGCAGTTGGCAGCTGTCACTAGTGGTGTGCCCCAGGGATCAGTGCTGGGCACAGTCCTTTTCAGTATCTTTATTGATGATCTGGACGAGGGGATTGAGTCCAGCATCAGTAAGTTTGCAGAATATATCCCTGCTAGTGAAATAGAAAGGGAAACTCTCAATCTGATGGGAGGTATCAGAGGACATCAGCATTTGCCCAGCTGAACTTGCATGTCTAGGTATGATTAAGCTTGTGTCTGTAAGGAGCTGTGTGTTGGTCTAGACAGAGGTGAGCTATGAGCCTTTGTTCAGGTTCCTCATCCTCCTACTTACACACAAACAAAACAACCCCCCCTCCTTACTCATACTTTTCATATTCATTCTGCATGGCTGAATAAGTTGAAGTGATTCATGACCTATGCTGAAATCTAACATCAGCCTTTAATGTGTTTGGCCTGACACATGGAATGCCTTATAATATTGATATATCTCACTGACCTGGCAATCTGCATCAGCTTGCTGAAGCATGCCATGAGAGGTAAACCATGCAGCAGCCTTGATCTACTTCTCTGTCAAAGCTTTAATTAAAACATTCACACTGTCTGCTCAGAGCGAAGGGGCTTGGGAAAATTCATCAGTGGCCTGCCCTGCCATTAACATTTCGTTTGGGAAGTTTGGGAAGGCAGGAATATGCCTCTTAAATCAGACATCAGTGACCCAGTTGGCTTCTCAATGGCATCCGAAACTCTGACCTGACTTTGCTTTCTGATGTCCTATATATAAGTCACAGAATCAACCAGGTTGGAAGAGAGCTCCAAGCTCATCCAGTCCAACCTAGCACCCAGCCCTGCCCAAGCAACCAGACCATGGCACTAAGTGCCCCAGCCAGGCTTGGCTTCAACACCTCCAGGCATGGTGACTCCACCACCTCCCTGGGCAGCCCATTCCAATGCCAATCACTCTCTCTGACAACAACTTCCTCCTAACATCCAGCCTAGACCTCCCCCAGCACAACTTGAGACTGTGTCCCCTTATTCTCTTGCTGCTTGCCTGGCAGAAGAGACCAACCCCACCTAGCTGCAACCTCCCTTCAGGGAGCTGCAGACAGCAATGAGCTCTGCCCTGAGCCTCCTCTTCTGCAGGCTGCACACCCCCAGCTGCCTCAGCCTCTCCTCACAGGGCTGTGCTCCAGGCCCCTCACAGCTTGGTTCCCCATGTGTTTCCTCAGCCCTTTCTGCCAGTTACCACCGAAGCAGCTGGGGTGAGTTAAGCAGCTGGGCAGAGCTGGAGCTGCACTGCTCTTGCACCTGGTGGTTATCCTTTCCTCAGGGTGCAGAGGTGCAAAGCTGAGGCCAGGCTCTCTTTTAGGGTTCGTTCCACGTTGCTGGCACCCAGACAGCCTGAAGGTTGCGACAAGGCAGTTCTCAGCCATCTGCAGGCTTGTGTGCTGAGAGGTAGAACCTGAGCAAACTGAATTTTCATTGAGTGCTAACTGCCCCTAACAGGAGACTCTGCCAGACTACCTCAGAAGAGCACTTGTGTGATAAAGCCTCCTGGCTGTGTTTGCAGAGGTGTCTTGGTAAGGTCGTATAGAGATTGATTTTTCCTCTCTAAGCAGAAGCATCCAGAGGATAGGGCTGCAAATGCTCCTGTCCTTCCCCAGGGCAGAAAAACTTACTTTTAATGATCATCCTTATCATCACCAGAAGATGCTTCTTTCCCACTTGGGTCCCACAGTGCCATGCTAGCAGCAGTTCCTCTTGTCCAGTAGGAATGGACATTAAAGCTAGAGCAAATACCTCAAATGGTCGTTTAAAACCAGCTTCAGCAAACTTTGCTCCCTCTCTGACCTTTTCCTGGCTTCTAAACCTCCTGTGCTTGGCAGTCCTCCACCCAGGTTTTCAGGCTCAGATCTGGAAATCCCCTGTTCAGGACAGGAGGTTGTTACTTTTCTGGCAGTATTTACTTGCTGCCCTTGTAGAATTGAATCAAGGCCTCTGTGATGCTTATGCTAGAGTATTAATAGATGCTGTAAACAGAATGAGGTTGACATATTTCTCCCACAAGAGCTGCCCCAAGGAATTTCTTCAGGCAGGAGGGGTGCCCAGGTTGGAGCTTGTGAAGCTCTGTCTAACCCCTGAGCCTGGACTGGTTTTGGTTGCAAGAGAGAAGCAATTTGTTCCTCAAGCATGCAGAGAGAAAGCAGAGTAGCAGGATCATAAAGAAAATAACATGCTGTGAAGCCTGTGAACTAAGATGAACTTAGATGAAGGCAACTAAAATGCTGTGTCTTGTAGGATTCATTGAAATGGAAGTTCAAAACCACAAGCTAAATCAAACTCTCATTGCTTAACACCCAAGCTTAGCCAACCGACCTAAGGGGAGGTGTTTGGAGCATCAGGGGAGCAGAAGAAAAGTACTCCTGTAGAGGTGTTAAGAGTCAATCAGATGGTAATAAAAGAGGACACAAATAGCTGCTCAGAATGAAAGCAAAGTGAGGCTTTGTTACTCTGTGTGAGCGAACTGATGAAGGAGACCTGGTGAAAATGAGTGGGTTTTATCAGTGATAAAATAACCTCATTGCTGTCTACAACTACCTGGAGAGAGGCTGTAGCCAGGTGGGGTTGGGCTCTGCTGCCAGGCACCCAGCAACAGAACAAGGGGACATAGCCTCAAGCTGTGCCAGGGGAGGTCTAGGCTGGATGTTAGGAGGAAGTTGTTGGCAGAACTGGCATTGGAATGGGCTGCCCAGGGAGGTGGTGGAGTTGCCATCCCTGGAGGTGTTGAAGCAAAGCCTGGCTGGGGCACTTAGTGCCATGGTCTGGTTGACTGGCCAGGGCTGGGTGCTAGGTTGGGCTGGCTGAGCTTGGAGCTCTCTTCCAACCTGCTTGATTCTATGAGTGTATGATTTTGACTTGTAGGTCCTGTACCTGTCCCCTTTTATATTCAGGTTAAGATGAGACAGGCAGAAGAGGGCATTTGCTACTTTTGCTACATGCAAGAAAGTTCACTCAGTAGAGAGCAACCTCCCCAGCTCTGAAGTCCAAAAACCCAGCTGAAAAGGAAAAGTAATGGTACACCAGGCTGACTTTTGTTCTGGCCCCTGCTGCTTCTGTGCAGCAGTAAGCACCAGGTATGCCCACATTTGGAACCAGTTTGCTCTTGACTGTGTCTACAGAGCATGCAGAGGGAGGCACCTCCTCTGTGTTAGCCCAAGGCTTGTGTTTGCTGTTCCCTGGAGGTTTGTTTATAACCACATTTATGGCTTGGCACCGTCCCCAGCTGCAACCATAGCACCAGTGTTTGGCCTGCCTCAATTCTTCCTTGTTCTCTCCTGTGGCATTGCTGAGCACAGCTTTCTCTGATGTAAAAGGGCATCCAGGGGCCTCTTCCACATCAGTGCTCGCACATTCACCTCTTTACCTTTATAGATATCTGCCACAAAGTTAAAAGGAGACCACCCTGTAGTGACCCCATGTTTGAGTTAGACACTCAAACACCTCTCCTGACTGGGGTGGACTGAACCTTGCTCAGATGGACAGATTCTCATCCACCCAATCAGTATCTTCCTGCAGATCAAAAGCAAGAATCATGTTGGAAAGAATCACTTCATAACTGACTGAGGTGCAATGAGTAACTGACAGCTGTGACTCAGTGTCTGCATCTCTTCCCTAACACAACACTGTATTGTGGGCTGCCTTGGAATAGGTTTTTCTTTAGGCAATGATTAACTCCCAGTGACTGAAATGTCTCTGGGAGAGCTGATGAGGCACCTTACCCAGTCACTCAGGTTCAGAAATGCACTCAAACTTTCACTTTATTTCTTTCATTCAAAAATGCATTTCTTTTAGCTGCAGTCCTTACAGAGCTGCCCCAGGAGTGTCAAGTCAGCAGGTGCAGTGCAGCAGAGCTTCAAGCAGAAATGATTCTAAGTTTGCAGATGCCACCAATCTAGGAGCAGTGTGGAGCTGTTGGAGGGTAGCAGAGCCCTGCAGAGGGACCTGGCCAGGCTGGATGGGTGGGCAGAGGCCAATGGGGTGAGATTGAACAAGGCCAAGTGCAGGGTTCTATACTTTGGCCACAACAACCCCAAGCAGTGCTACAGGCTGGGGACAGAGTGGCTGAGAGCAGCCAGACAGAGAGGGACCTGGGGGTACTGGGAGAGAGGAGCTGAAGCTGAGGCAGCAGTGCCCAGGTGGGCAGCAGAGCCAGTGGCATCCTGGGCTGGCTCAGGAGCAGTGTGGGCAGCAGGACAAGGGAGGTTCTTCTGCCCCTGTGCTCAGCACTGCTCAGGCCACACCTTGGGTGCTGTGTCCAGTTCTGGGCTCCTCCATTGCAGAGAGATGTTGAGGTACTGGAACACGTCCAGAGAAGGGCAGCAAGGCTGGGGAGGGGCCTGGAGCAGAGCCCTGTGAGGAGAGGCTGAGGGAGCTGGGGGTGTGCAGCCTGCAGCAGAGGAGGCTCAGGGCAGAGCTCATTGCTGTCTACAGCTACCTGAAGGGAGGCTGTAGCCAGGTGGGGTTGGGCTCTGCTGCCAGGGAAGCAGCAACAGAACAAGGGGACACAGTCTCAAGTTGTGGCAGGGCAGGTCTAGGCTGGATGTTAGGAGGAAGTTGATGTCAGAGAGAGTGATTGGCATTGGAATGGGCTGCCCAGGGAGGTGGTGGAGTGGCTGTGCCTGGAGGTGTTGAAGCAAAGCCTGGATGAGGCACTTAGTGCCATGGTCTGGTTGGTTGGCCGGGGCTGGGTGCTGGGTTGGACTGAATGAGCTTGGAGGTCTCTCCCAACCTGGCTGATTCCACAATTCCATGCTTTTATGAACTAGTTGCTTCATGTAGAAACTTCAGCAGGACAAGCTCTGAGAAAGCAACAGGCCTGTTCCTGTTTATCCTTCCCCTTATTTTCAATTTAAGCACACTGAGATAACTTTAGCTGGGTTATTTTCTACAACCAGCTGCTCTATGTCATCACTACTGAACAAAGACCACCTAGAATAGCATCATGGCAACCCAGGCTCCTCTTAGTGATGAAATCTGCCAGCTACTAGACCCTGGAATAGCTGCCTCTGCCATTTGCAGTTAACAGTTATCACAGTATCACCAAGGTTGGAAGAGACCTCACAGATCATCAAGTCCATCCCTGTTACAATCTCCTGCAATGGGACAATGCTTGGGAGTTTCTCTTTCATGCTTGGGGTTGTTGTGGTTGGAAAGGACCACCAGGATCATCCAGTCCAACCTTCATCCCAGCGTCCTTCATCACTAGACCATCACACAAGATCATCAGTAGAAACAGTGTCCTGGGAAGAAAGAAGCAAAGGCTGCAGTTAGATTCACCAAATCCACAAACTTGCCATCTGTAAATAGAATTTGAAGGACTGGAAGTTTCTCCTGCCACACAAACAGAAGGGGGTCTGGGAGGTGGCAAGGACAGGATAGAGATTAAAGATTATGTAGATATTGCCCAACTCAAATACATTATTTTGCTTCTTTTCTATGAAGGTCAATGTAGATCTTTGGAGATCTTCATTGCAGATCATGGAGAAAAACAGAATCAGGATGGGAAGAATCTACAGAAAGAAACCCTAACATTTACAAAGTCCAGAATACAGTAGGCTTATGATGGAGTGGTTTCTGTTGTCCATCCTAAAATGATTTTTCATGCAAGAGCAAATTAGATTGCAAGCACAGGAGGAAGTTTTTCTTAAAAGGCTTGCAAAAAGAAAAGACAGAGCAAGAAGAAAAAGTGACCTCCCATAGAATCAACCAGGTTGGAATCATGCAGTCATAGAATCAGCCAGGTTGGAATCATGCAGTCATAGAATCAGCCAGGTTGGAATCATGCAGTCATAGAATCAGCCAGGTTGGAATCAGACAATCATAGACTCAACCAGGTTGGAAGAGACCTCCAAGATCAGCCAGGCCAACCTAGCACCCAGCCCTGCCCAATCAACCAGACCATGGCACTAAGTGCCTCATCCAGACTCTTCTTCAGCACCTCCAGGGATGGCAACTCCACCACCTCCCTGGGCAGCCCATTCCAATGCCAATCACTCTTTCTGACAAAAACTTCCTCCTAACATCCAGCTTAGACCTCCTCTGCCACAACTTGAGACTGTGTCCCCTTGTTCTGTTGCTGTTTGCCTGGCAGCAGAGCCCAACCCCACCTGGCTACAGCCTCCCTGCAGGCAGCTGCAGACAGCAATGAGGGTTTGAATAAGGCTAATCTAGAATCATAGAATTGTAGAATCATAGAATTGTAGAATCACAGAATCAACCAGGTTGGAAGAGACCCCCAAGCTTATCCAGTCCAACTTATCCCCCAGCCCTATTCAATCAACTAGACCATGGCACTAAGTTCCCCATCCAGTCTACAGCTTCATTAGTCTGATCTTAGTCATATGGAAATGTTGCATGCATTTGTACAAGAAAGAATTTACATCAGAGTGTGGAGATAAAGTGGAGAAGATGGAATGGAAGCAGTGAATGTTTAATACAGTGTGCAAGGGCTGAGGAAATAGAAGTGTGATGCCATCTGTTCAGAAATGGAATTACCAGGCTGCCTAAAGGTTGGATATTTTCAAGCACCACAGTTTCAGCTAGGCTCTGAGATTATTAATATTGCCATGGCTGCTAAGAGTGGCATGGGCAGATGAGGGGGAAAATACCCAAGCAATTATATGCACATTGGTGGGGAGGGAATTGAGAGCTGGAGGTATGGGGTAGGGTCCCAGATCACACACAAACTGAGGTGAAACTGGTTTCTGATTTACATTGTAGCTTATCAACTTGCAAGAGGAAAGACCACAACATCTTGCAGTCATAGAAGGATGCTGAGAGAGCAGGGATGGAGCCATTGGAAAAGCAAGGATGGTCTTCCTCAGGCATGATGAAGGAGACTGAAGGAGGGCTACCTAAGCATGGATACCATTATAGGAGGCACTGGCCAAAGCTCTTCCCAAATACTATGCAGAGTTTGTCACCCATAATTAGGAAAGAGCATTGAAAGAAAGGCAGAATAGCACTGAAGAGAACAAAGAATGAGAGATGCACAATTGCCATCTATAAATACATCAAGGGGAGGGCTAAAAAGGGCAGGGCAAATACTAGGAAAGGAAAGAAGTTATTTAAGTTACCAGCCAATGTTGTCATTAAAACAAATGGATATAAATTGGAAGTTGGTTAGCTCCAGGCTGGAGCTTAGAAGGTTTCCAGTCCTAAGAAGAGTGCAGTCTCTGAAAGAGCCTTCCAGTAAGAGTGACAGCAGCAAACTGTAGGTGAGGGTATCACAGTGAAAGGGAACTTCCTTGTTTGCAGATTGGTAAGACAGAATTCACCTGGTTGTTGCATGTACCATAAAGGTGAGTGGAGCCACTTTGGATTTGCCTCTCTGCCAGAGAGAGAAACAGCCTGAGGAGTCTCATGGTGCTGTTGATAAGTCTATTAACAGAGTTGTGTGAAGGTGAAATGAGACATTTTCAGCACCTGTGAGCTGCTTTGCAGTGCTGTGCCCTCTGTTTTGTGCTATTATGGCAGTGGTTTGGGGGGGAGGGGGTTTATTTGTGTTAATGAATTTATTGGTTCAGATAGGAAGTGTGATTCTATGGCCTTCTGTGCTAGTTTGAGCCTAGCTAGAATGGTTTGGTGAGAAGATCACAGGCTGTGAAAAGGAAACAGTGGTGATGGCTGCTGCACTCATAGGCTTGCTGAGATGGATAAGAACAAGACCATAAACATAGATAACAGAGTCACTCCCTGGGCTCTGGGCTGCACTTCTCTCTCTAACTTAACCTGCTGTCTGTGTGACATCCATCTGCTCCCTACCCCTCTGGCTGACCCTCCAGTAGTCCTTGGGCATAATGCAAGATCTTGGGTAAGGTTGAGGGGTGGGAGGAAGGTGAAGGGGTGGTTGGGAGCCCCTCCTGGGCACTCTGGTTTCTGGGAGGGCTGCTGTGTTTCTGTATTACCTTTTAACTTGTCTATATCTATCTCTAGCTGAATAGATTGTGATTATCTGCTTGTGTATTGTGCTGAGCTGTAAATAGAAAGCTTCACTCAATTTCCAGCTCAGCTGAGTCTAGTCTGGGTGATTTTCCAAAGTGTGGGGCAGGGCAGGTAACAGCCAAATCATCACATCATTATTTTGGTGCCCAATGTGGGAGCTCTCTGCCAAAGACTCCAAGTTGGGCCATTGTCACCTTCTGTGCTGTGCTGACATGCTACAAATGCTAAAAAAATCAAACATTAGAAGCCATGATGTCTACAAAGTTGGGTAATTCTATGTGCTAAGTATCAACCAAAGCATGGCAAAGTGGTTGCAAAGGTACCAGGTGAAAAGCATGAGGAATTAGCAGATCCACAGCCTCAAGTTGGGGTTGTTATCTTCTCCCAGGCAACCAGCACCATAAGAAGGGGACACAGTCTCAAGCTGTGCCAGGGGAGGTCTAGGCTGGATGTTAGGAGGAAGTTGTTGGCAGAGAGAGTGATTGGCATTGGAATGGGCTGCCCAGGGAGGTGGTGGAGTCGCTGTCCCTGGAGGTGTTGAAGCCAAGCCTGGCTGAGGCACTTAGTGCCATGGTCTGGTTGATTGGGCAGGGCTGGGTGCTAGGTTGGCCTGGATGAACTTGGAGGTCTCTTCCAACTGGTTGATTCTATGTCTCTATGTTAGCATTCTGAGCTTCTGGGAAACGTTGCTAGGGAAGAACATTGCTACCCTGCCTTGTCCTTTTCTGTGTTACTCAGCCAAAAGAACTGAAATTTGTTCAGTTGGTTCTACTTAGAGATGGCTTTGCTTATATGTCCTTGGTTCTGGAAGGTTGTCATTTGGTACACAATGTCAATAAATTCTAGTAATTGTTTAAGAAGAATTAGAGGAACAGAAATATTTCTATGTAAGGTCAGTTCCCCTGCCCCCTTTCTGTTTGGATGTTAGTGAACACTCTTGGTTAAATTCCCTACCTACTCTTTTCATAAGAAGCATGTATAGAGCCATGTGATGGTTTGTGTGTTCCCTGCCCCCCCCCTCCCCTTTGCTTATAAAACCACCCAGACTAGACTCAGCTGAGCTAGAAATTAAGGAATGAAGCTTTATATTTACAGCTTAGCACAATGTACAAGCAGAGATTGACAATAGTTTACAGCTAGAGACAGATATAGACAAGTTAAAAAGTAATGTAGAAACACAGCAGCCCTCCCAGAAACCAGAGTGCCCAGGAGGGGCTCCCAACCACCCTTCCACCTCCTTTCCACCCCTCTACCTTACCCCAGAATTTGCCTTTTGTTCAAGGTGAGTTTGGAAAATCAATCAGGGAGGTTAAGAAGCAGAAGGATTAGCAGGTTAGAGAGAGAAGGGAGGCAGCCAAAGCTAATGAGCAACTCTGTTATCTGTGTTTGTGTTTTGTTTTTACCCATCTCAGCAAGCCTCTGAGTGCAGCAGACATCACCACTGTTTCCTTTTCACAGCTTATCATCTAATTCCTCTCACTAAAGTATCCCAGCTAGGCTCAAACTAGCACAAGCCATAAGGCAAGGTCTGAAAAATACAGCTGTAGTTTATACTGACAAAGATATCAGAAGCTGTTTATGGCACCTCAGAGTCCTGAAACTCTTGCTCACTGTGGCAGGTGAGACAGGCACTTCCAAAAAGCACAGGACCTAAAAAATATCATTCTAACCTAACACAAATGACTAACTTGTTTAACAAAGGCAGCAGCATCTGCAAAGGCAGCAGCATCTGCAAAGGTAGAGCATCTGCAAAGGTAGCAGCATCTGCAGAGGCAGCAGCATCTGCAAAGGTAGCAGCATCTGCAGAGGCAGCAGCATCTGCAAAGGTAGCAGCATCTGCAGAGGCAGCAGCATCTGCAGAGGCAGCAGCATCTGCAGAGGTAGCAGCATCTGCAGAGGCAGCAGCATCTGCAAAGGTAGCAGCATCTGCAAAGGTAGCAGCATCTGCAGAGGCAGCAGCATCTCCAAAGGTAGCAGCATCTGCAGAGGCAGCAGCATCTGCAGAGGCAGCAGCATCTGCAAAGGTAGCAGCATCTGCAAAGGTAGCAGCATCTGCAGAGGCAGCAGCATCTCCAAAGGTAGCAGCACCTCCAAAGGTAGCAACACCTGCAGAGGCAGCAGCAGCATCTCCAAAGGCAGCAACATCTCCAAAGGTAGCAGCATCTCCAAAGGCAGCAAATGCAGCAAGGCAAAACACTGCTAAAGGTAGTAGGACAGTTAGCATCTGAAGACCTTCATACCTGAAATTTTTGCAGTAGTAATTCCTCTGCTCCAAAAGAGTAGCCATAAGATGGCAGCACTCTGACAAAGAGCTCCTAGAACCTCAAACCTTGTTTTGTTTTGGGTTTTGGTTGGGCTTTCCCCCCCCCCCCCCCCTCCCAGGAGGAAGGAGCAAGCAGCCCAAACGCTGCATGTCTGGAAATGGAAACTGTGCTGGCCAAGTTCAGAATAGCTCCTGGAAAGCTTCAGTAATGCAGCTGGATTCAGGCAATGCCTGAACCCATTTTCCTCAGCTTTTAGCAGCTGTTTGGGTGCTGAGCTAAATGTGCTTATCTGTTCAAGTTGCCTGCAGAAGAGGAGGCTCAGGGCAGAGCTCATTGCTGTCTGCAACTACTTGAAGGGAGGCTGTAGCCAGGTGGGGTTGGGCTCTGCTGCCAGGCAAGCAGTAACAGAACAAGGGGACAGAGTCTCAAGTTGTGCCAGGGGAGGTCTAGGCTGGATGTTAGGAGGAAGTTGTTGTCAGAGAGAGTGATTGGCATTGGAATGGGCTGCCCAGGGAGGTGGTGGAGTTGCCGTCCTTGGAGGTGTTGAAGCCAAGCCTGGATGAGGCACTTAGTGCCATGGTCTGGTTGATTGGCCAGGGCTGGGTGCTAGGTTGGACTGGATGAGCTTGGAGGTCTCTTCCAACCTGCTTGGTTCTATGATTCTATGATTCTAGATTAGCCTTATTCAAACCCTGTGTTCCAGCAAAGCACTGCACTTCTGTAGCTCTAGGTACAGCAAGATCAACTTCAGGTACATTTTTTTTCTGCAAGACCAGAGAAGAATCACTCTTTACAAGTGATTTAATCCCAGCTCAGTAGTTCAGAGTTTACACTTGGATAAATTAGTCCTGAATATATCCTAATTTGCACAAGTCTGCCTGTTTTCTCAAAAGCAAGTCCTCTCTCTGCACTAGTCAGCCAGCCCAGCTTGCTGCAGCACTGTGTTAAAGCTTTGCATTTCTCTTCAAATAATAGAATCAGGCAGGGTTGGAAGGGACCACAAGGAGCAGCCAGTTCCAAGCCCCCTGCCATGCCCAGGGACACCCTACCCTAGAGCAGGCTGCACACAGCCTCACCCAGCCTGGCCTCAAACACCTCCAGCCATGGGGCCTCAACCACCTCCCTGGGCAACCCATTCCAGCCTCTCACCACTCTCATGCTCAACAACTTCCTCCTCACAGCCAGTCTGAATGGAGCAAGTTACCAAAAGCTCTTCAGCTGAAGAGTGCAGCAGATGTGAAGTGCTGTGGGGTCACTGCTCGGCGCAGTTCCTGCCACCAGCGTGCTCAGGCTTGCAGCGGTACCCAATGGAGGTGCTTGCTCTGACGCCCCAGGACCATGTTTCAGAGCACAGGGAGGAGAAGGTGCAGCATGGAACTGCAAAAAGCAAACAGAAACTGAAGGCAGATTTGGGAGGCTGTGTGGAAGTCTCTGGCATGTTTTGAGTGCCATGGGCTGGCTGGCAGTCCTGCTTGAGCGCCGTGTGATTTCCCCCACTGGTTACTTCCGAGCCCTTCTGCAGTTTGGAGGTCTGGTTGCTTTTCTTGGAGTGTTAAGGTTGTATTCAAACCTGAAATTCAAGCAAATCTTTCAAGGTGCTCACTGATGTGAAGGAAACCGAGGACAAAGGTTTGCTCACGCCCTCGGCTGGAGCCAGCTGAGTCAGAGCTGTGGGCAAGATAAATAGAAGTTGAAAACACCCTGGATTGCTTTGCCTGCTGTTCCTTGCACAGTCGGTGAGCAATTTGTCCTTCCTCCTCTTTCCCTCTGTTTGTTCAGAGGTAGATTGTTTGCTTTACTCTCTGCCCTCCTCTAGCAGCAGCATGCTGCTCTGGGGGAGGAGACCAGAGCATGAATCACAGCCTGAGTCGTGAATCCCCACAGCCTCACTCTGCTCAGAGGTGGAAGGGAAAAATCTCTGTCCTCTCTCTGGCCCTTTGGCTCCCATGACCTGCTAGAAGGAGCAACAGAAACCCTCATCTTCTAAAGCTGCTTTTCATCATGCCTGCAAATAACTCCTGGAGAGGAGAGTGGGAGCAGCCTTTGCCTTTCCACACAGCAGCTCATATCTTGAGTGGGCTCTGTGGCTTACCCTATGCAGCAGTGTTCTGGTCCCAGGACTCTGGGTGGGTGTGATGTTAGTACATCCCAAAACGTGAGAGCTGGAGTGAAGCAGCTCAGTGCCTGCATGTTCAGATCTTTGCTTACTGCAGGGTCCATGTTGTTTGCACTGGGCCTGAATGCTTACAGCAGTTTCTTAAGGCTGATGTCATTTTTGTTTGGAGCAATACCCATCAGTGTGGGCAGCAGGACGAGGGAGGTTCTTCTGCCCCTGTGCTCAGCACTGCTCAGGCCACACCTTGAGTGCTGTGTCCAGTTCTGGGCTCCTCGATTCAAGAGAGATGTTGAGATGCTGGAAGGTGTCCAGAGAAGGGCAACAAAGCTGGTGAGGGGCCTGGAGCAGAGCCCTGTGAGGAGAGGCTGAGGGAGCTGGGGGTGTGCAGCCTGCAGCAGAGGAGGCTCAGGGCAGAGCTCATTGCTGTCTGCAGCTCCCTGAAGGGCGGCTGTAGCCAGGTGGGGTTGGGCTCTGCTGCCAGGCACCCAGCAACAGACGAAGGGGACACAGTCTCAAGCTGTGCCAGGGGAGGTCTAGGCTGGATGTTGTTAGGAAGTTGTTGTCAGAGAGAGTGATTGGCATTGGAATGGGCTGCTCAGGGAGGTGGTGGAGTGGCTGTCCCTGGAGGTGTTGAAGCCAAGCCTGGCTGGGGCACTTGGTGCCATGGTCTGGTTGCTTGGGCAGGGCTGGGTGCTAGGTTGGGCTGGCTGATTTTGGAAGTCTCTTCTAACCTGGTTGCTTCTATGATTCTATGTCAGGCATTCTCTGAAGCATCTCTCCTGGACTGGGTCTCTCAGGCTGGGTAGGGTTTTTCTGAAGCAAATGCCTTTCATTGCTGCTGGCCTATGAGTCTGGAACATCTGACTGTGTTCTACAGAAGGTTCTCTGTTGCAGAAACGTATTTTAAGCACTCATTCAGTAGAGTTCTGCACATTGTGGATGCCTCATCCCTGGAAGGATTTAAGACCAGGCTGGATGAGGTTTTGAGCAAGCTGGTCTAATAGAAGGCATCTCTGCCCACAGCAGAGGGTTTGGAATTAGATGATCTTTAAGGTCCCTTTCAACTCAAGCCATTCTGTGATTCTGTTCTATGATTTGGAAGCCAACCATGGATAGAATAATGTCACCATATGTTTCAAGGGCAAAGCAACCTGCCCTTTGCTTCTTCTGGATGCACTGAGGGGGTGAGTGTCACTCTGCATGATGGAGAGAAAACCCATCTGGCTGCTTCCAGTCCCACAAAAATCTCTGCTGATGGGCAAGAAGAGGGAAGTATTTTCTGAAGTGCAGGAGATGCTTCCCCACCCCAGCAAATATTCTGGGAGCTGCCTCAGCCTGTGGGACACTCAAGACTTCAACTTGCTCTGTATTTTTCCAGCTTTTCAGAGTGAGAGTGTGTACAAGAGGAGCAATGGAGATTAAGAGCTGGATTGTGTTTAGGCCAAGAGATCACTTACAAGAATTTCTCCTCCATATGGAGAGCTCTCCAGCTTTTAATTAAAAGAGATTTTCCTTGCTCTGCTGAGCTTGGAACATACTGATCCCTCCTGCTGACTGATCAGCTTTCACTGGAACTAACATGCCTCCCTTCTGAGGTTTTGTCTAGCACAAAAGGAGCTAACTGTTATTTTCTCTTGGGCTAGTCTTTCTGTACGGGCAGTTAAACTACACCAGTTCACATCCTATTTGCAGGAGAGGCTGCTGGTTTATCTACAATGAAACAATTTTTGGATTTGAAAGAGCCAGTGGCAAAAAACCTGCTTCTGAAGGCACACTTCCCACCCTGGAACCTTTGCAGACCCATCACCAAGCTGACTTGTGGCTTCAGCTCAGTTTTACAGAGAATCACAGAATCAGGCAGGGTTGGAAGGGACCACGAGGAGCAGCCAGCTGCAACCCCCCTGCCATGCCCAGGGACACCCTACCCTAGAGCAGGCTGCACACAGCCTCAGCCAGCCTGGCCTTAAACACCTCCAGCCATGGGGCCTCAACCTTCCCTGGGAAGGGAAGACTTGTTCTAGAGAGAAGAGCCTCCTATTATTAATGAAGTGCAACGTGAGTCTAGTGGGCTTTAGTTTCTTTTAGTCTCCATCCTCACCATTAGCTTTCTTTTTATCTGTTCCTCAATATTAAATGCTTGTTATCTGCCAGTGAATTTCATAGAATCATAGAATCAGTCAGGTTGGAAGAGACCTCCAAGCTCATCCAGTCCAACCTAGCACCCAGCCCTGGCCAATCCACTGGTCCGTGGCACAAAGTGCCTCATCCAGATTCATTGGATAAGCAGAATATCTTCTGTTGTTGCAGGCTGTTTGGTTGCTTGGTTTCTTGTTTGGCCACCGGGTTGCTGCGGGGCTGTTTGGCCGCCAGGTTGTTGCGGGGCTGTTTGGCCGCCAGATTGTGGCGGGGCTGTTTGGCCGCCAGGTTGCTGCGGGGCTGTTTGGCCGCCAGGTTGCTGCGGGGCTGTTTGGCCGCCAGGTTGCTGCGGGGCTGTTTGGCCGCCAGGTTGTTGCGGGGCTGTTTGGCCGCCAGGTTGCTGCGGGGCTGTTTGGATGCCAGGTTGTTGCGGGGCTGTTTGGCCGCCAGGTTGTTGCGGGGCTGTTTGGCCGCCAGGTTGTTGCGGGGCTGTTTGGCTGCCGGGTTGTTGCAGGGCTGTTTGGATGCCAGGTTGCTGCGGGGCTGTTTGGCCGCCAGGTTGTTGCGGGGCTGTTTGGTTGCCAGGTTGTTGCGGGGCTGTTTGGCCGCCGGGTTGTTGCGGGGCTGTTTGGTTGCCAGGTTGTTGCGGGGCTGTTTGGTTGCCAGGTTGTTGCGGGGCTGTTTGGCCGCCGGGTTGTTGCGGGGCTGTTTGGCCGCCAGGTTGTTGCGGGGCTGTTTGGTTGCCAGGTTGTTGCGGGGCTGTTTGGCCGCCAGGTTGTTGCGGGGCTGTTTGGCCGCCAGGTTGCTGCGGGGCTGTTTGGCCGCCAGGTTGTTGCGGGGCTGTTTGGATGCCAGGTTGCTGCGGGGCTGTTTGGCTGCCAGGTTGTGGCGGGGCTGTTTGGCCGCCGGGTTGTTGAGGGGCTGTTTGGCCGCCAGGTTGCTGCGGGGCTGTTTGGCCGCCAGGTTGTTGCGGGGCTGTTTGGATGCCAGGTTGCTGCGGGGCTGTTTGGCTGCCAGGTTGTGGCGGGGCTGTTTGGCCGCCGGGTTGTTGAGGGGCTGTTTGGCCGCCAGGTTGCTGCGGGGCTGTTTGGCCGCCAGGTTGTTGCGGGGCTGTTTGGCCGCCAGGTTGTTGCGGGGCTGTTTGGTCGCTGGTTTATTGTGGGGCTGTTTGGTCACAGGGAATGTGACCAGAGGGGATTTTTACATCTCTCCAGGTGCGCTCACTTGGCAATCACAATGATCTCTCTACCTAACCGAGTTTCTCAGGGAGCAACTAAAGTTGGTATTTCAGAAGAGCTTCTTAACACCTTCTGTTGACACAAAATCCCCTGCTCTCGGCTGGCTTGCTCTAGGACCCGGAGTGACTGGCACTGACAGAAATCTTCACCTGAATGAATTTCCCCTTTCTCCCTTATAAGGAGTCCAGGCAAAACAAGGAAGTGATAACCACCTTCACGTTACTCTGTGCAAAGCTTGTCCTCTTTACCTGCCCAGGTGGCTCTTGTTTTCACTTCTATTCATGCTCTGTTCCTGTAGGGTCGAGGCTTCCACGCGAGCTGGTGTAGGCGACACCCGAGAAGAGACCTTCTAGGAATGTGCTGTTCTTATGCCATTCTACCTTTGCGCAGACGATAACTGACAGGCTGAGATTTCCTTCTCCCTCAGTCAGCACTGAAAACGAATGGGGATTGAATTGCTCTGCCTCTGTTTCCTATTGCTGCAAAGAAATAACTATGTGCAAGGTAAGGCTCGGGGGGGAGAGAGATCTCTTTCAGAACTGCTTATGCCTTGCTGGAAGTGGATTCAAAAGTAGGTTTCTGTCTTTGTTTAGAAGTTCCTTTCTCTTTCAACACATTTATTCTTTTTGGACAGGCTGCTGTAGTGTGAAACTGCAAATTCACCTGAGATCTGCTATGATCATTACATAGAGATAGAAATTTGAGCAAAACAACTAACACTGTTCAACCCACTGAGGAACTTCACGCTGCACAAACGGCTGAGTGCTGCTTTTGGTACTTCACAGGCTCACAGGATGTTAGGGGTTGGAAGGGACCCAAGGAGACCATCGAGTCCAGCCCCCCTGCCAGAGCAGAACAATCCTATCTGACACAGATCACTTGAACAACAAAATCATAGCAAGTATCCGCAGCCCCAAGTGAGGCAATTTTAAGTGTGCAGAATGAGTATAAATCTCTTCTTTTAACATCTCCTCTTCTGTTGGAAATGTTTTACCACCCCAGAAACACTTTAATCAGGTGCACTAGGGAAAAATAAGGCAAGTCACCTTCTCAGTGAATGGCATCCATAAGGCACGCAAAGAGGATGTTAATTGCTGGCAATTGTGGGAGTTTAATGTCTGTTGCAGAGTTAATCATCTACCAAGAGAAATTCCATTAGGGAGGACTTTTATAAGTAACCCTAAATATGGCTAAATGTGTGCATTTTCCACCTCCTTCACTCTCTAAACGACAGGATTCTTCACCAAATGGAGTGATTAACCTGGTTATTAATAATCTTTTCTCTTCCTGGGCTTAAATCTAGGGACCTGTTCTCAGGAAAGCTCAGTGACTTGTGAAGATTGTTTGCTTTCCGGACCACACTGTGCTTGGTGTTTTCAAGAGGTAGAGTAAATTATATATACATGGATATAAAATATCAAAGTAAGCCTTGAAGTGTTTGTAGTAGCTCTGATTGATGAGGTCTTGACTTAATTGGGTCAGCTCCTGTTTCTGTAACGCATGCAGTGCTTAGTGGAGCCTCGTGGGGAAGCAAAAGTGGATTTCAATCCAGACTTTGTGGTTTATTCTTCATTGGGGGTTTGGTTGGGTTTTGTTTAAAAACAAACCCAAACCAACAACAACAACAACAACCCAACCCCCCCCCCCCAAAAAAAAAAAACAACAAAAAAAGAAACCCAAACACTTCATCTAAGGCAGAAATAAAAGTGCTATGAGAGGGGCTCAGGTCATCAGCCTCAGGGCTGCCTCGCCCACAGCCGCGATGCTGAAGCAGCAGACATCAAATCAGAGACCAGACTGCGCTCCCCGTGTTACATGCTGAGCCAGACAGTGTAAACAGAAAGTGCTCCAGTGAGTTTGCATCCACGAGTGATTCATCTGTGGTTGGTTTTAAATGTGACAAGTGTCCAGTTTGTAGTTAGTACAATGCTGCTGGAAGTGTGGTGGCTAAAAAATCTGGTTTAAATAAAAGAAAACAACCCATGTGCAAGTTAGAGCCTAGCTGGGGTATTATGGTGAGAGGAATTAGATGCTAGGCTGTGAAAAGGAAACAGTGCTGATGTCTGCTGCACTCATAGGCTTGCTGAGATGGATAAGAGCAAGAACATAAACATAGATAAGGCAGTTGTTTGCTCTCTGTTTTGGGGGCTGCACTTTTCTCTCTCTCTAACCTGCTGTCTGTGTGACTTAATCCATCTGCTTCCCAACCCCTCTGGCCAACCCTCCAAACTCACCTTGAACGTAAGGAAAAGTCTGGGATAAGGTAGAGAGGGGTGGGAGAAGGTGGAAGTGTGGTTGGGAGCCCCTCCTGGGCACTCTGGTTTCTAGGAGGGCTGCTGTGTTTCTGTATTACTTTTTAACTTGTCTGTTGCTGTCTCTAGCTGCAGAGATTGTTAATATCTGCCTGTGCATTGCGCTGAGCTGTAAAGCTTCATTCCTTAATTTCCATCTTGGCTGAGTCTAGTTTGGGTGATTTTCTTAAGTGTAGGGGGAGCAGGGAACACCCAAACCATCATACTGCTTGTATATTGTGCTAAGCTGTAAATATAAAGCTTAAATTCCAGCTCAGCTGAGTCTAGTCTGGGTGACTGGACAGGTGGGGTTGGTCTCTTCTGCCAGGTAAGCAGCAACAGAACAAGGGGACACAGTCTCAAGTTGTGTCGGGGGGAGGGGGGGGTGTTTGCATTCACTTGCACCTTTCTTTCTGCTCCTTGAATTGGACAGAGCTTTCATCAGCCAGGTGCTGGTGGCTGGTCAGTAAATATATTTAACTCATCCCTTCTTTCCCCTGTGTGCTTTAGAATTACATGAGCTTGGCTGGAGTTCATGGGAGGTGTGACACCCCAGGAAACCTCTTGGCGAAGGGATGCCAGTTGAGCGCGATCGAATTTCCCATCTCAGCAGTAGAGATGCACAAAAACAAGCCCCTAACTGTAGGCACCCAGAAGAACAATTCTGATGTCACACAGATTTCTCCTCAAAGAGTAACTCTCAGGCTGCGCCCAGGTAAGTCACTCAGGTCACAGGCGTGGGGCTATAGCTTATTTTTTCCTGCCATTGTGATATAGAATCATTGAACCAGTCAGAGTTGGAAGGGACCACAAGGATCATCCTCTTCCAACCCCTCTGCCGTGGGCAAGGACACCCTGCCCTAGATCAGGGTATGTTGATCAGATATGTTGAAGCTTCTTGGATTGAATGACAGAATAAAGATCAAAACCCCTGCTTTGAGTCCAAAGTTGTCACTTGTCAGAGAAAATCAGGTTCAGCTGAGTTCAAAATGCATTCACAGTGCTGCAGAAGTACACTATAAAAGTAAGGATACAATTTTTAACTCCAGTTCTGCTGTTCTCTTGCCACTGAAGTCACAGGGAGAGAATGGAAACTCCCTAGACCTGCCTACCCTACTCCTCTGCCTCTTCTCTGTAGATACAGCAGATTTTAGAGGCAGCACAAAACCTTGCTTTAAGGTTTCACAAGTTACCAGTGCTTATGGAAAGACTCCAGACCTGCTCTGGGGTCCTTGAGATGTGATTTGTTTCCTGGAGAAAATCTGAAGTAAAAAAATGTAAGAGACATCCTTGGGTCATGTCTTGCATCCAGCTCTGGAGCCCCCATTACAAGAGGGCTGTGGAGATGCTGGAGTGTGCCCAGAGCAGGGCCAGGAGGATGCTCAGAGGTTGCAGCAGCTCTGCTATGAGGACAGACTGAAAGAGTTGGGGCTGTGCAGGCTGGAGCAGAGGAGGCTCCCAGGTGACCTTCTGGTGGCCTTCCAGGATCTGAAGGGGGCTACAAAAAAGCTGGGGAGGGACTTTTGAGGCTGTCAGGGAGTGACAGGAGTGGGGGGAATGGAGCAAAGCTGGAGGTGGGGAGAGTCAGAGTGGACATCAGGAGGAAGTTGTTGAGCATGAGAGTGGTGAGAGGCTGGAATGGTCTCTTCTCCCAGACACCCAGCAACAGAACAAGGGGACACAGTCTGAAGTTGTGCCAGGGGAGGTCTAGGCTGGATGTTAGGAGGAAGTTGTTGTCAGAGAGAGTGATTGGCACTGGAATGGGCTGCCCAGGGAGGTGGTGGAGTCACCATCCTTGGAGGTGTTGAAACAAAGCCTGGCTGGGGCACTTAGTGCCATGGTCTGGTTGATTGGGCAGGGCTGGGTGCTAGGTTGGACTGGCTGAGCTTGGAGGTCTCTTCCAACCTGCTTGATTCTATGATTGTATAATTTTTACCATATATATATATATATAAATACATTGAGAAATTGGCATCTCTTGTAACCTCTGTGTAGCAGTGCTAATCTGCATGCCCTTTCCTGTGTAGCAGTGCTAATCTGCATGCCCCTTTCTCTTCATGACCTCAACAGGACATGAAGAGACAATTCAGCTCCAGGTTCGCCAAACAGAAGACTATCCAGTCGATCTCTATTACCTCATGGACCTTTCAGCCTCCATGGATGATGATCTCAATACAATCAAAGAGCTGGGCTCAACTCTTTCTAAAGAAATGTCAAAACTGACAAGCAACTTCAGGCTGGGCTTTGGATCCTTTGTTGAAAAACCAGTCTCACCCTTTATCAAAACAACAGCTGCGGAACTAAGCAACCCTTGCAGGTAGACTGGGGAAATGCCTACCCCTGTTTGCATGCCAACTTAAAGTCATAATGTGATTCAGGGTGACAGGAAATTCAGCAACCTCACTGGAACCTCTGCCCTCATCCAGGGTCAGTTTGGGAAATAAGATTTGTTGCTTTTCAGTTTTGCACTCTGATTGTTGTTCTCTTGAGTCCTGCGTTGCTTGGAGAGAGGAATCTGGGAGTGATCCTGCTCTGTAGCTTCTGCTGCTAGTTGTAAATGTGGTTAATGAGTTAACTAACAGGTGTGCCCAATCCTTTATTTGCTTTAATAGAATATATAGCATATATGGTCTCAAGGTGTGCCAGGGGAAGTATAGGCTGGATGTTAGGAGGAAGTTGTTGTCAGAGAGAGTGATTGGCATTGGAATGGGCTGCCCAGGGAGGTGGTGGAGTGGCTGTCCCTGGAGTTGTTGAAGCCAAGCCTGGCTGAGGCACTTAGTGCCATGGTCTGGTTGATTGGATAGGGCTGGGTGCTAGGTTGGGCTGGATGAGCTTGGAGGTCTCTTCCAACCTGGTTGATTCTATGTTTCTATATAACATTTTTATTGATAATTGATGACTAAGGAGGTGCAATCTCAAATGCACTGCAGAACAGCAGTTCCACATCGCCCAGCAGGACTAGATGCTAGGTTGAACTGGATAAGCTTGGAGGTCTCTTCCAACCTGGTTGATTCTATGATTCTATATAACATTTTTATTGATAATTGATGACTAAGGAGGTGCAACCTCAAATGCACTGCAGAACAGCAGTTTCACATCGCCCAGCAGGACTAGGTGCTAGGTTGAACTGGATAAGCTTGGAGGTCTCTTCCAACCTGGTTGATTCTATGATTCACACATCAGTGATGGTTTCCTTTAAGGCCTGGGAGTATCCCCCAAGCCCTAATCCTTTCCTAACCTAGGAGAAGCTGTGCTGAAGCTGGGCTGCAGAAGCTTGGTGGTGGTCCCCAGAAGTCATTAAGGGACTACAGATCCTAATGCGCTTCTATATATGACAGCAAGGTGCAGCAGGGAGCGCGGCAAGGACTGCATGCTGTTATCTGGCTGAACTGCTCTGCTCTAGGAGCCATTTCCCAGGCTTTATGCAGACCTCTTTACACTACCTACCCCGCTGGAAGCTTGTGATGGTTTGGGCTCTTACCTGCCCCCCCACACTTTTGGAATTGCCCCAGCTAACTGAGATGGCCTCTGGGAATATAAATGAAGCTATTTATTTTACAGCAGCAAATATACAAGCAGCTATTTACAATATATACAGTTGTATACAGAAATATACAAAGGATAAACAATACAGAAGCACAACTCCCCTCCCAGAAACCTGAGTCCCCAGGAGGGGCTCTCAAACCACCCCAACACCTCCCCTTGCCCTCTCAACCTTACCCCAGTTCTCAGGAAGAAGAGAGGTGCAGCCAAGAGGTTAGGGAGCAAGGTTAGTAGGAGCAAGGTTAATGAGATGTGACCAGGTCTGAAGGCAAAGGCAGAAGTGAAAAACAAAATGGGGAAAGTTTACTTCTTCTTCTTCCCAGAGTTCTCAGCATGACTGTGAGCGAAGAGACACAATTGTTTTTCATTTCACTGCCCGTTATCTAGTTATTTTACCAAAACATTCCAGCTTGCTTCAAACTAGCACAAAGCTCTCTGATTATCTTGTGTTTTTCACTAGATCCACCTCAGAGAGAGAGGAGAGATACACGACCAAACCCTAATCCATACCAGCCTGCAAAGTAGCCACTGTAGCGATTTTCCCCTTTGTGTTATGCATAAGCTCGTTCCCACTTATCTTGCAGAAGTGTTCCATACGAGTGCTTGCCCACCTTTGGCTACAAACATGTTTTGCCACTAACAAGTGATGCTGAAAGGTTCAATGACATCGTGAAAGGGCAGCGAATCTCTGCTAACATAGACACGCCAGAGGGAGGCTTTGATGCAATTATGCAGGCAGCTGTTTGTAAGGTAACTGAAACTTCCAGGTATAGTAGTCTTTATTTTCCTGGGTTCTCACTTCTGGCGTTATATGGTTGTGCTTGAAAGCACCAGATTGTTGTTATGCTAGACTTTTTCAGTGCATGGGATGGTTTGGGTGTTCCCTGCCCCCCCATGCTGAAGAAAATCACCCAGACTAGACTCAGCCAAGCTGGACGTTAAGGAATGAAGCTTTAGATGTGCAGCTTAGCACAATACACAAGCAGTGTGATGGTTTGGGTGTTCCCTGCCCCCCCACACTTAAGAAAGTCACCCAGACTAGACTCAGCCAAGCTGGACGTTAAGGAATGAAGCTTTAGATGTGCAGCTTAGCGCAATACACAAGCAGTGTGATGGTTTGGGTGTTACCTGCCCACCCCACACTTAAGAAAGTCACCCAGACTAGACTCAGATGAGCTGGAAATTAAGGAGTGAAGCTTTCTATGTACAGCTTAGCACAATACACAAGCAGATATTGACAATCTGTACAGATAGAGACAGAAACAGACAAGTTAAAAAGTAATACAGAAACACCACAGCTCTCCCAGAAACCACAGTCCCTAGGAGGGGCTCCCACCCACCCTTCCACCTTCTTCCCACCCCTGTACCTTATCCCAGACTATGCCTTATGTTCAAGGTGAGTTTGGAGGATTGGCCAGGGGGGTTAGGAAGCAGAAGAATTAGGTAGGCAACAAGTAAGAGAGAGAGAAGTGCATGCAGCCCAAAAGCCAGAGAGTAGCTCCTTTATGTTTGTGTTCTTGTTTTTATCCATCTCAGCAAGCCTGTGAGTGCAGCAGACATCAGCATTGCTTCCTTTTCACAGCCTAGCATCTAATTCCTCTCACTAAAATACCCCAGCTAGGCTCAAACCAGCACAATAGCCAGAAGTATTTTCACACAAATGTTATGGGGCTCTTGAACTGCCCTGTGCTGGTTTGAGCCTAGCTGGGGTATTTTAGTGAGAGGAATCAGATGCTAGGCTGTGAAAAGGAAACAGTGCTGATGTCTGCTGCACTCATAGGCTTGCTGAGATGGATAAATCAAGAACACAAACCTAGATAACAGAGTTGCTCTCTGGCTTTTGGGCTGCATGCACTTCTCTAACCTGACTAATCCTTCTGCTTCCTAACCTCCTTGGCCAACCCTTCAGACTCACCTTGAATATAAGGCAAAGTTGGGGGTAAGGTGGAGGGGTGGGAAGGAGGTGGAAGGGTGGTTGGGAGCCCCTCCTGGGCACTCTGGTTTCTGGGAGGGCTGCTGTGTGTCTATAATACTTTTTGCCTTGTCTATTTCTGTCCCTAGCTGTAGATACTGTAAATCTCTGCTTGTACATTGTGCTAAGCTGTAAACATAAAGCTTCATTCCTTCATTTCCAGCTCAGCTGAGTCTAGTCTGGGTGATGTTGTGAAGTGTGGAGGGGTGGGTAACACCCAAACCATCACAGCTACCTCAAGTAAAACATACATATTGCAATGTTTCAGTGTTTCTTTTGAATTGTCAGGGATAAAACAGCCCAGCAACATGCAACTATTTAATTACTGCATCTCTTTTCTTGATTGCTTCTTGTTTTTTCTCAATTTATCTTTGATTACCTATGTTTAGAATAGGAAGCAGGTTGGCAGGACTGTGTTCAGCCTGTTATTAAACACAAGAGACAAAATATTAGCCAAAGATAATGGAATGAAGATCATCTCTCGGGAGATGCTGTGATGGTTTTTTTCCTCTCCCTTGCAAATGAGTTCATTTATACTGAGATGTCCTTATCCAAATCACTTTTTCCTGCTCTTCTGTACTGTGAGTGCATTACACCCTGCTAAACTGATGTGTTTTTAATGACAGGAAAAAATTGGATGGAGGAACGATTCTCTTCACTTGCTGGTGTTCGTGAGTGATGCCGATTCCCATTTTGGGATGGACAGTAAACTGGCAGGGATTGTTATTCCCAATGATGGCAACTGTCATTTGGACCATAATAATGAGTACTCCATGTCAACTGTTCTGGTAATTGACTATGAATTTTGTGCAACTCTCACTCTGGAAATGTAAAGGTTAACACAAGAGACATAGAAAATTAATGACTATATATATATACACACACACCCCCCTACCTTTCTGACTGAGAGATGCTGGAGTTGAGGAATCCAGAGATTTTATCAATCTATTTTGTTTGTAATTGTGCAGTTCAGTAAAAAGAGAACAGTGTGAGAGGCCTGGAGCACAGCCCTGTGAGGAGAGGCTGAGGGAGCTGGGGGTGTGCAGCCTGCAGAAGAGGAGGCTCAAGGCAGAGCTCATTGCTGTCTGCAGCTCCCTGAAGGGAGGCTGTAGCCAGGTGGGGTTGGGCTCTTCTGCCAGGCAAGCAGCAACAGAAGAAGTGGACACAGTCTCAAGTTGTGCCTGGGAAGGTCTAGTCTGGATGTTAGGAGGAAGTTGTTGTCAGAGAGAGTGATTGGCATTGGAATGGGCTGCCCAGGGAGGTGCTGGAGTTGCCATCTCTGGAGGTGTTGAAGCCAAGCCTGGCTGAGGCACTTAGTGCCATGGTCTGGTTGACTGGCTAGGGCTGGGTGCTAGGTTGGCCTGGATGATCTTGGAGGTCTCTTCCAACCTGATTGATTCATATGATTCTATGATTATAGAGAAGAGAAAAATAAAGCACAAATCATACTCCTTTCCTGACAACCCAGAAAACACCTGGAATGGGACTGACTAATGTTTCCTTCTGCAGAGAAGGAAATATTTTTCATTAATTGTGGTCCCTATAAGAGTGTCAATTCAGGAGTTTAGAAATTTGTAGGACACTGCTGATATAGGAGAACCTTGCAGCTTAAGTACAGGCTTGATATTAGAAGGAAGTTCTTCACAGAGAGAGTGATTGGCATTGGAATGGGCTGCCCAGGGAGGTGGTGGAGTCGCTGTGGCTGGAGGTGTTGAAGCCAAGCCTGGCTGGGGCACTTAGTGCCATGGTCTGGTTGCTTGGGCAGAGCTGGGTGCTAGGTTGGACTGGGTGAGCTTGGAGGTCTCTTCCAACCTGGTGGATTCTATGATTCTAAATATATACACAATGGTGTTCAGTGTAAAGCTCTGGTGCAGTGCTAGTCTTTGGATTACACATACCTCACAGATGCCACTGAGCCAAAGGTCCCAGTATGGAGTCTGGAACTGTACTCTTCTGAGGGGGGTTTCCTTAAAAAGGACATGAGGAAATGCCATCCATGCTCTTTTACTTTGTATACATTTAGTGCCTAGTTATAGCTGATACTCTGCAGGGAATGCAGTGTCAATGATGACTGCTTAAATGTGTGTTTCCTGCCAGCTGATTAGCAACTGGCTGCACATGGAAAACCTGTTGATGTGGTTCTCTTGCAGGAGTACCCCACCATTGGACAACTAATTGAGAAACTGGTGCAAAACAATGTCCTGCTTATTTTTGCTGTGACCAATGAGCAAGTTCACACATATGAGGTGAGCAAACTAAAGATTTCAGTTCCCCATTATTCATTTCAAAGTTCAAACCTTTTTCACAGCTGATTCTGTGGTGCTGCTGTTAAGGGCTGGGTTCTGCAGGATGCTCAGGTAGTAACTGGCTGGGAACTTATATAAAGAGTCTTTTCTACCGAGGAAGTGCTTCTTCATTTTGCTAGTTTGAGCCTAGCTGGGATATTTTGGTGAGAGGAATTAGGTGATAGGCTGTGAAAAGGAAGCAATGCTAATGTCTGCTGCACTCATAGGCTTGCTGAGAAGGATAAAAACAAGAACATAAATATAGATAACAGAGTTGCCCTCTCTGGCTCTGGCTGCCTGCCCTTCTCTCCCTAACTTGCTGTCTAACTTAATCCCTCTGCTTCCAACCCCCCCTGGCCAATTCTCCAAACTCACCTTGAACATAAGGCAAAGTCTGGGATAAGGTAGAGGGGTGGGAAGAAGGTGGAAGGGTGGTTGGGAGCCCCTCCTGGGCACTCTGGTTTCTGGGAGGGCTGCTGTGCTTCTGTATTAACTTTAACTTGTCTGTTTCTGTCTCTAGCTGTAGAGATTGTCAAAATCTGCTTGTACATTGTGCTAAGCTGTAAATATAAAGCTTCATTCCTTAATGTCCATCTTGGCTGAGTCTAGTCTGGGTGGTTTCATAAGAGTGGGGGGGCAGGTAACACCCAAACCATCTCACTGCTTGTACATTGTGCTAAGCTGTGAATATAAAGCTTCATTCCTTAATGTCCAGCTTGGCTGAGTCTAGTCTGGGTGACTTTCTGAAGTGTAGGGGGGCAGGGAACACCCAAACCATCTCATTCATGTGTTGATGTTCTTAGGTAAGCCTTAAATTGGATTTCAAGCTGGCTCACACTAACTTTTGAAGTGGAGGATTGTCAGTCTAAGCATTGCTAAAGTGTCTATTTGCCATGGGAAGTAGATAGTTGGTGCAGTTTCCCCACACCTTCAAGGGCATGCACAGAATCTGCAAGCAGGGCAGTAGGGTTGTGTTCTGATCTGTGAGGTTTGAATCTGTCATCAATGCAAGCAAACAGGTGTCCATGATCAAGAACATCCTCCTGGTATCTGAAGGGGGCTACAAAAAAGCTGGGGAGGGACTTTTGAGGCCATCAGGGAGTGACAGGACTGGGGGAGAATGGAGCAAAGCTGGAGGTGGGGAGAGTCAGGCTGGAGGTGAGGAGGAAGTTGTTGAGCAGGAGAGTGGTGAGAGGCTGGAATGGGTTGCCCAGGGAGGTGGTTGAGGCCCCATGGCTGGAGGTGTTTGAGGCCAGGCTGGCTGAGGCTGTGTGCAGCCTGCTCTAGGGTAGGGTGTCCCTGGGCATGGCAGGGGGGGTGGAACTGGCTGCTCCTTGTGGTCCCTTCCAACCCTGCCTGATTCTAGGATCTATTCCAAAAGAACAAAGCAAGTCAGTGAGCATTGTCCTTGTGTGAAAGCCATTGCTGACAGAGCCTGGGGGAGCAGGGAGAGGGCCCTGAACTGGCACATGGGCACCACCATTGAACCATCTCAGTTTTACTCCTTTTTAAAGAGAAATTATTAAGATTCTGCAGTGTCCCTCAGGATAAAAAAAAAACCAACAACACCCTCCCAACCTTTTATATCCCTTGAGGTGGAAAGCCTCTCCCCAAATATCTCATCTTAAATCTGCTTCAACTCCACATCTAATTATATCAGACCCTGAAATTGACCCTTGCTATTTGCCATCCATTTCTTAGGAACAAAGGTGGACTAAAATGACTATGAGGACTTAGAAAGCAGCTCTTCAAATAGGCTTGTTAGATTCCATTAGTCTTAAGTGCAGTGTTCAGACTCTCAAATAGATATATTTTCTATTTCTAGCTCTGCATAATCCCCAGCAATTTAGACCAAAATAATTCAGCCCTTTAATATTCTTGATGCCCCTTCAACTGAATTTTCACTTTCTCTCTTCTCATGTATTGTGCATTAGTACTGGAGACACAAATAGGGTGGATTGGGCAGGCACAGCACATGTATGCTTGTAGCAGAGCTGCTGTTACCTACCTTTCCATGCAGCCACCTGCTGCACAGCAAACCTAAGAGAGGAGAAAAGTTTAGCTCTGCTTCTCTCCCTGACCACAAGAACTTCAAAAGCAGTATGTATAAAACCACTCAAAACTCAATACAAGAGAGAGGAGGAAGTTCCTTACACTGAGCTGTGATAATCTGGGATTATTTATTGAAAGGATTTCCACCCCCAGCCCAACCATAGCCAGCAGTGTGCACTTGCAGCCCAGAAAGCCAAGCAGAGCCTGGGCTGCAGCAGCAGAAGTGTGGCCAGCAGGGCCAGGGAGGTGATTCTCCCCCTCTGCTCTGCTCTGCTCTGCTCTGCTCTGCTCTGCTGAGACCTCACCTGGAGTACTGCATCCAGGTCTGGAGCCCCTGGGACAAGAGGGTTGTGGAGATGCTGGAGTGTGTCCAGAGCAGGGCCAGGAGGATGCTCAGAGGCTGCAGCAGCTCTGCTGTGAGCACAGACTGAAAGAGTTGGGGCTGTGCAGGCTGGAGCAGAGGAGGCTCCCAGGGGACCTTCTGGTGGCCTTCCAGGATCTGAAGGGGGCTACAAAAAAAAAAGCTGTGAGGGAGTGCCAGGACTGGGGGGAATGGAGCAAAGCTGGAGGTGGGGAGAGTCAGAGTGGAGGTGAGGAGGAAGTTGTTGAGCATGAGAGTGGTGAGAGGCTGGAATGGGTTGCCCAGGGAGGTGGTTGAGGCCCCATGGCTGGAGGTGTTTGAGGCCAGGCTGGCTGAGGCTGTGTGCAGCCTGCTCTAGGGTAGGGTGTCCCTGGGCATGGCAGGGGGGTTGGAACTGGCTGCTCCTCGTGGTCCCTTATTGAGCCCGCAGAGGTCCTTTAAACACCACAATTGTTTCTTTCAGTTGGCTCCAGTGTATTTTGGGGTTTGCCATATGGTAGCTTCTCGTTCTCATTTTTTTTGGTGTCCTTTAAATTCCTGTTTTATATTTGCAGAACTATGCAAAGCTTATTCCTGGAGCTACTGTTGGACGACTGCAGGAAGACTCTGGAAACATTCTTCAGCTGATCATTGCTGCTTACCAGGTAAGATTATTATGAAGTGTTTGGGTTTTTTTTTCTTGCATGTCTGCATTTCCAAAATCAGATTGGAGTTTGATAAGTGTCTTGGATTCTTCTTACACACTCCCCAGGGAGGTGGTGGAGTTGCTGTCCCTGGAGGTGTTGAAGCAAAGCCTGGCTGAGGCACTTAGTGCCATGGTCTAGATGACTGGCTAGGGCTGGGTGCTAGGTTGGGCTGGATGATCTTGGAGGTCTCTTCCAACCTACTTGATTCTGTGATTCTATGATTTTTGCCTTCTTAAATGCTGACCTTAACAACAGAAGTTGCATTCGTTATGAGGATTAAGTGAGCATGGAAACAAAATTCCAGTAACCTTCTGTCATTCCTTAGTTCTGCTGGAATTCCAAATGTGCATCAGTGCTCATCTGTCTCACCTTCTTCATAGTCTTATATAACACACCTACTCTTAAGCCTTCTTTATTATAGGTATTCCCCTGTGCTCAGCACTGGTCATGCCACATCGTGAATGCTGTGTCCAGGTCTGGGCTTCTCAGTTCAGGAGAGATGTTGAGGTGCTGGAAGGTGCCCAGAGAAGGGCAGCAAGGCTGGGGAGGGGCCTGGAGCACAGCCCTGTGAGGAGAGGCTGAGGGAGCTGGGGGTGTGCAGCCTGCAGAAGAGGAGGCTCAGGGCAGAGCTCATTGCTGTCTGCAGCTACCTGAAGGGAGGCTGTAGCCAGGTAGGATTGGGCTCTTCTGACTGTTCTTCTGTTGCAAGCAGCAATAGAACAAGTGGACACAGTCTCAAGTTATGCCAGGGCAGGTCTAGGCTGGATGTTAGGAGGAAGTTGTTGTCAGAGAGAGTGATTGGCATTGGAATGGGCTGCCCAGGGAGGTGGTGGAGTTGCCATCCCTGGAGGTGCTGAAGCCAAGCCTGGCTGAGACACTTAGTGCCATGGTCTGGTTGACTGGCTAGGGCTGGGTGCTAGGTTGGACTGGATGAGCTTGGAGCTCTCTTCCAACCTGGTTGATTCTACAATTCTGTTGTCCATGATTCTTTATTTTTCTGCTCTCTTTTTTTATCCTGAAGGTATTTTCAGTCTCCATTGCCTTCTGTGGTAAAAAAAAAGGTTAATTTGCACTGCATCAAGACAGAGTTTTGAGCTACTCTCTAAGTTTTAAAGTTTCACTTGAAAAGCTGTGGTCTTAAAAGAGTTTGGTGCATTTACCTTATCTTCATCTCTTTGTGATTTCATAATGTTTTACCACTGAGACACCTTCCACTCCCACCAATCTCCTTTCCAAATTAGACAATCCCAGCCTTTGAAGCCTGTCCTTGGCTGCTTCATCTCCTTAGTGACTTTAGTTGACATCCTGTTTACCCTCCCTGACTCCTCTGAGTCCTTCCTGAGATGTGGAAAGCAGAAGAGCTTGTGTTATGCACAGCAGGGCATGCTAAGGTTTCTAAGATGCCCTCTGCCTTGTTCTCAGCATTCTTGCTGATGACACCCACAACATTTTTGTCTTTTTAGCTGCTGAGTGCTTTGAGTAAATCATTTTCAGAGCTGTCAGTAGTGACCTCCGTGCAGCTCCTGGGTTGTTTCAACTGATCTTGGTTTCAGCCTACGGGCAGCATTGGTGCTCAGTCCTATCCCATAGTGTGAGGGATGCAGCTGCAGGCACTGTGCTCCTGCCTCCAAGCCTTGTGCCCTCGTTCAGGTACAGCATGTCTGGACCACGCACCGGAGCCGATCATAGGCTCTTAAAATCCCACACGCGTTGGGAGGCGCTCAAAGTGCGCAAGCAGCAACATGCCACACTCAGAATTTACTGGAGCCCATTCTATTAGACTTAGAGGCCAACAGCCCTATTGCTTCATGATGGAAAATTCTCCAAGCAGGAAGTACTGCAAACCACCTTATTTGACAGAAGTGAAGACATCTGCATTCTTTCGGGCTGGGAAGTGGGACAGGAGGGTAGGCTTATGGTTAAAAGGCACATGCAAAACAGAAAACCTAATTCCACTTCTGTCAGAGGCTTTTCACAGTATCACAGTATCATCAGGGTTGGAAGAGACCTCACAGATCATCAAGTCCAACCCTTTACCACAGAGCTCAAGGCCAGACCATGGCACCAAGTGCCACGTCCAATCCTGCCTTGAACAGCTCCAGGGACGGCGACTCCACCACCTCCCCGGGCAGCCCATTCCAGTGTCCAATGACTCTCTCAGTGAAGAACTTTCTTCTCACCTCCAGCCTAAATTTCCCCTGGCACAGCTTGAGGCTGTGTCCTCTTGTTCTGGTGCTGGCCACCTGAGAGAAGAGAGCAACCTCCTCCTGGCCACAACCACCCCTCAGGTAGTTGTAGACAGCAATAAGGTCACCCCTGAGCCTCCTCTTCTCCAGGCTAACCAATCCCAGCTCCCTCAGCCTCTCCTCGTAGGGCTGTGCTCAAGGTCTCTCACCAGCCTTGCTGCCCTTCTCTGGACACACTCAAGCATCTCAATGTCCCTCCTAAACTGGGGGGCCCAGAACTGAACACAGTACTCGAGGTGTGGTCTAACCAGTGCAGAGTACAGGGGCAGAATGACCTCCCTGCTCCTGCTGGCCACACCATTCCTGATGCAGGCCAGGATGCCACTGGCTCTCTTGGCCACCTGGGCACACTGCATACTCTCAGCAGTGCAATCCAATGCCCTCTGTCTCTGTTTCTTTACCCCCAGAAGAAGGAATAAATAACTGTTTTCCAGCCAAGAGCAGAATTAGGCTAAGCCTTCTAATGCTTTTCAAGTGCTTTCATCTTTGCTTGCCATACAAACATGAGGTTTGCTAATACCGTTCACCATGTGTCACTACCTAAAATCTTCAGAGAAGGAAGTAAGCAAGTTAGGAAACTCTGAGCTGTCAAAATATTTGTTGAGAGGAGTTCTTGTGTTCTTTCCAAGTGTGATTCATCTTCATCTCAAGTATATTTCTGTCTGCTTTGTTTGATATTGAAGTCTGCGTAGCTGCGTATTGCAGAGCTGTAGGCTAGAATGCAGTTGTGACAGCTACCAGGCTGTTGGGTTAATGTTATTTCAGGCTTTTAAATTTTCATTAAAATTCCACCTTTTTTTTTTTTTAAAGTAGTTGATTCATTCATTTAGAGGAAAATGAGCCCAAAGAAATAACATACCAAAAACCAGGTTTGTAACACTGCTTTGTCTGTGGTTTTGTTAAGGACAAAAAAACCCAAACCCTGTGAACCACAAATATTTCTCTGTGAACATCTTAAAGTTCACTAAAATGTATATTACTTGTCTCTAAACAATGGCCAAGCAGCTTGGTAAATGAGAATAGACTAGAGTCAATTAGGTTGGAAGAAACCTCCAAGCTCATCCAGTCCAACCTAGCACCCAGCCCTAGCCAGTCAACCAGACCATGGCACTAAGTGCCCCATCCAGGCTTTGCTTCAACACCTCCAGCCACAGTGACTCCACCACCTCCCTGGGCAGCCCATTCCAATGCCAATCACTCTCTCTGCCAACAACTTCCTCCTAACATCCAGCCTAGACCTCCCCTGCCACAACTTGAGAATCCTCAATTCAAGAGAGATGTTGAGATGCTGGAAGGTGTCCAGAGAAGGTCAACAAAGCTGGTGAGGGGCCTGGAGCACAGCCCTGTGGGGAGAGGCTGAAGGAGATGGAGTTGTTTAGCCTGCAGAAGAGGAGACTCAGAGTAGAGCTCATTGCTGTCTACAGGTACCTGAAGGGAAGCTGTAGCCAGGTGGGGTTGGTCTCTTCTCCCAGGCAACCAGCAACAGAACAAGGGGACACAGTCTCAAGTTGTGGCAGGGGAGGTCTAGGCTGGATGTTAGGAAGAAGTTCTTCACAGAGAGAGTGATTGGCATTGGAATGGGCTGCCCAGGGAGGTGGTGGAGTTGCTGTCCCTGGAGTTGTTGAAGCCAAGCCTGGCTGAGGCACTTAGTGCCATGGTCTGGTTGACTGGATAGGGCTGGGTGCTAGGTTGGGCTGGATGAGCTTGGAGGTCTCTTCCAACCTGCTTGATTCTGTGATTCTCTATTTGAGCCTCATAGTTTTGTAGCTGATGGCAGAAGGACTACTTGGTGACAGTCCCTGTAACGTTAGTGCATACCCAACATTCAGAGCTTTATCTGGAGCCTTGTTATGTTTGGCCCTTTTGTGAGAGCCCAGCTCTGGCAAACATACTGTTATCTAAGGCTCTCTGTGTTGTTTCAATAGTGGCATAAGCACCTAAATCTGAGTGTGAAGGGCAGAGTGGGCATATCTAGAGCTACCAACATTGCAAACCTGATGCCTGGAGCACAGTTTTACTGCTCTGGCTGTGTGCTGGAAAGAGCTCTGGGTATTACATGAATGTTTCTTGCATGCCATGTCTTGCATTGGTTTACTGGCAAAGTTTTCCTGATGAAAAGGTGTTACAGAAGTTCTACCAAGCACAACCCTAAGACAAATTTCCAGAGAACCCAGAACATGTACAAAGGACAGGGAGTAGCTGCTTGTGCAGGTTGATACCTATTCTACTGGTTTTACCCTACCAGACCTTTACTCCAGTGAGTCACCCTGATGCCTTTACTAGAATGACTCACTGAAGTCATGTCATTGGGCTGCCCCTGCCCTGATTGAAGTGCAGGGGGTATTTTGTGAAGCAATCAAGCTTGCAGGAGCACAAAGCCAAGACTTTTGCTTAGCAATTACTGAAGTACTTCTGAAAAATTCCCATTTACTGGCTCCACAGTCCAGTGAAGTCATAGGGAATTCCCCATGGTCTGCCACAGGCTTTGGATTAAGGTTAAGCTGTTTAAGCAGTGTGGCTGTAAAACATTTTCAAGAGTTAAGTATAAAAACTTGGTATGAGAGAGTTCAGGAAGTCAGGTTTTGATTTGAGAAATGAAATGTTCTGATACAAGACATGAGGACACTGCAAACTGTGATGTAAAATGTCTCATGGGACAGGAATTTCCATCAGGAGAAAAAAGGAAGGGACCAAACCCCCTCAGCTGCAGAAGCTTGTGGTGGAGCTTGTCTAGGGCTCGACCACTGGAAATTCTGGGCCAAACCTGAGCTCAGAGTCTGCCCTGTAAGGAGAGTGATTGTGAGATTTTATTCTATCAGAGCAGATAAAGAGGCAGCAATGTTGACACAGGGTGGCTAATCAGGAAAAGCCCAGTATGAGGAAGGCCAACAGGGACACAAATCTCTTCCTCTGTGAGACCAGACCCAAAGCAGAACCTCTATCAGTCAGCAGAGCACTTTGTGATGAAAGATGGTTTAATAAAACACTGAATCTGTGCTCCTGAAAGGGCAGTAAATAAGTCCCATGGCAGCAGACGTTAAACCAGTACCACCACTGCTTTCCACTGAAAGATGATTTTGTTGGCACTTGTGTTGTTTGGCCTGCTCCTCATTTCTCTTGCAACAGAAAAGGCTGTGCATGAAGTGCCAAACCCACACATTTGCTCAAGTGTAAGCTGGGATAAGTCGTGGTCTGTGTTAGGCAGATGTGGAGCATTAGCAGTACTTTGCAGTGTTTATTGCTCCATCCGTCTGGAGGTCAGACTGCTCAGGCCACCCCTTGAGTGCTGTGTCCAGTTCTGGGCTCCTCCATTCAAGAGAGATGTTGAGATGCTGGAAGGTGTTCAAAGAAGGGCAGCAAGGCTGGGGAGGGGCCTGGAACACAGCCCTGTGAGGAGAGGCTGAGGGAGCTGGGGGTGTGCAGCCTGCAGCAGAGGAGGCTCAGGGCAGAGCTCATTGCTGTCTGCAGCTACCTGAAGGGAGGCTGTAGCCAGGTGGGGTTGGGCTCTTCTGCCAGGCAAGCAGCAACAGAACAAGGGGACAGAGCCACAAGTTGTGCCAGGGGAGGTCTAGGCTGGATGTGAGGAGGAAGTTGTTGTCAGAGAGAGTGATTGGCATTGGAATGGGCTGCCCAGGGAGGTGGTGGAGTTGCCATCCCTGGAGGTGTTGCAGCCAAGCCTGGCTGGGGCACTTAGTGCCATGGTCTGGTTGCTTGGGCAGGGCTGGGTGCTAGGTTGGGCTGGATGAGCTTGGAGGTCTCTTCCAGCCTGTCTGATTCTATGATCTCACATCTTTTTCCTTTAAGGAGCTGAGGTCCGAGGTAGAGCTGGAGGTCTTGGGAGAGACAGGAGGGCTCAACCTGTCTTTCACAGCCATCTGTAACAACGGGACCGTTTCTCCACATCAGAGGAAATGTTCTCATGTGAAAGTGGGAGACACAGTAAGTAGAGAAGGACCTCTACAAAGACCTGAAGTCCAGCAAATTGAGGGCACCGGGGTAGAGAGTTTGCTCTCTGTCAATCTTCCCCCAGATAAGTCAAGAAGCAGTGGGTGGTATCCACCACCCTCTTGCTCTGTGCTCTGCATGTGCTTCCAGAGCACCCTGCAGCCTCACCTGTGCTGCAGCTCCGAACAGCCATCGCGTTGTGTTCCAGGTGTCTTTCAACCTGACCGTGAGCCTCTCCTCCTGCGAAAGAGGCAAAAGGCACATTGTGATCAAACCGGTGGGGCTCAGGGACACGCTGGAAATGGAAATTTATCCCCAGTGCAGCTGCAGCTGCCGGGCAGAGGCGGAGACGAACAGCCCAAAATGCAGCGGAGGGAAAGGCTCGTTCGAGTGCGGGGTGTGCGTCTGCAGCCCAGGGTACGTGGGGCCGCGCTGCGAGTGCCAGGAGAGCTCCCTCGGCGCCGGCTCCTGCAAGGGCTCGGCAGAGCAGAGCTCCTGCAGCGGCAGAGGCGACTGCTACTGCGGGCAGTGCGTGTGCCACCCGTCCCCGCACGGCAAGGTGTACGGGCCGCGCTGCGAGTGCGACGACTTCTCCTGCGGCAGGCACAGAGGGCTCCAGTGCGGAGGTACGGCCGCCCGGCGGAGCTGCGTGTCTCTCAGCTAGCACCTGGCGAAGCTGCAGCTTCACATATGCAGTGCAAGCAAGTCCATAGAAAGTGTAATCTGTTTCTGGGGGTGTGCAGCCTGCAGCAGAGGAGGCTCAGGGCAGAGCTCGTTGCTCTCTGCAGCTCCCTGAAGGGAGGCTGTAGCCAGGTGGGGTTGGGCTCTGCTGCCAGGCAAGCAGCAACAGAAGAAGGGGACACAGCCACAAGTTGTGCTGGGGGAGATTTAAGCTGGATGTTAGGAGGAAGTGCTTTGTAGAGAGAGAGTGATTGGCATTGGAATGGGCTGCCCAGGGAGGTGGTGGAGTTGCTGTGCCTGGAGGTGTTGAAGCAAAGCCTGGATGAGGCCCTTGGTACCATGGTCTCTTTGATTGGATAGGGCTGGAGGGGAGGTCGGACTGGATGAGCTTGGAGGTCTCTTCCAGCCTGGTTGAGTCTATGATTCTATGATCTAGCATCCTGTGATTCCATAGCTACTCTAAGTTGTTCTGGCTTTACTGGAGCATAATCAGCTACCTGGGTCAGATTTTTAATGGCTGTGTGTGACTGTAGCTCCAAGGATTTGGAAGTATATTGGCATACACCCATGTTAGGCAGTGTACAGTGTCACTCTGACATAATTATCACAGAATCAACCGGGGTGGAAGAGATCTCCAAGCTCATCCAGTCCAACCTATCCCCCAGCCCTATCCAATCAACCAGACCATGGCACTAAGTGCCTCAGCCAGGCTTTGCTTCAACACCTGCAAATAATAGAAGTTATTACTTACGTAGAAGTATGTTAAATGTTTTCCCAGGCAATGGTGGCTGTGGGGAGTGCACCTGCCACAGTGGATGAAGTATGTTAAATGTTTTCCCAGGCAATGGTGACTGTGACTGTGGGGAGTGCACCTGCCACAGTGGATGGACTGGAGAATACTGTAACTGCACAACCGACACCAGCGCCTGCGTTGCCGAGGACGGGATACTGTGCAGCGGCAGAGGCGACTGCGTCTGTGGGTCGTGTGCTTGCACCCATCCAGGTGCTTCAGGCCAAAGGTGTGAGAAATGCCCTCTCTGTGGTGACCCTTGCAGTTCCAGGAGGTAATGTCATAAGTTTATATCTCTGATGCTGATCTATTTCCTACAGTGCCTCAGGAGTGTGCTTACCGCTACTACTTGTGTGATGGTTTGGGGGTTACCTGTCCCCCACTCTGATGAAGTCACCCAGACTAGACTCAGCCAGCTGGAAGTTAAGGAATGAATCTTTATACTCTATGAGGAGAGGCTGAGGGAGCTGGGGTTGTTTAGCCTGGAGAAGAGGAGGCTCAAGGGTGACCTCATTGCTGTCTACAACTACCTGAAGGGAGGCTGTAGCCAGGTGGGGTTGGGCTCTGCTCCCAGACAACCAGCAATAGAACAAGGGGACACAGTCTCAGGTTGTGCCAGGGGAAGTATAGGCTGGATATTAGGAGGAAGTTCTTCACAGAGTGATTTGCCATTGGAATGGGCTGCCCAGGGATGTGGTGGAGTCGCCACCCCTGGAGGTGTCCAAGAAAAGCTGGATGAGGCAATTAGTGCCGTGGTCTAGATGACTGGATAGGGCTGGGTGCTAGGTTGGGCTGGATGAGCTTGGAGGTCTCTTCCAACCTGGCTGATTCTATGATTCTATATTTACAGCTTAGCACAATATACAAGCAGATACTTACAATCTATACAGCTATACCTGGAGGTGCTCAAGAAAAGCCTGGATGAGACACTTAGTGTCATGATCTGGTTGATTGGACAGGGCTGGGTGATAGGACGGACTGCATGATCTTGAAGGTCTCTTCCAGCCTGGTTGATTCTATGATTCCATATGCAGAACTATACAAGTTAAAAATAATACAGAAGCACAGCAGCCCTCCCAGAAACCAGAGTCCCCAGGAGGGGCTCTCAAGCACCCTTTCAACTTCTTTCCACCCCTTGACATTATCCCAGACTTTGCCTTACGTGCAAGGTGAATTTGCAGGATTGGCCAGGAAGGTTAGAAAGCAGAAGGATTAGTTGCACAGAAGTAGCCCAAGGAGAAAAAGCATAGTCTCCCAGAGACCCACACCAACTGTCTTATCTATCTTCATGTTCTTGTTTTTATCCATCTCAGCAAGCCTATGAGTGCAGCAGACATCACCACTGTTTCCTTTTCCCAGCCTATCATCTAATTCTTCTCACTAAAATATTCCAGCTAGCCTCAAACTAGCACAACGTGAAATTGGATTTGCAGACTAGAACCCAAGGGCTTCCATGCTATTTGAGAGAAGAATCAAGCAGGTTGAAAGAGACCTCCAAGCTCAGCCAGCCCAACCTAGCACCCAGCCCTGGCCAATCAACCAGATCATGGCACTAAGTGCCTCATGCAGGCTTTGCTTGAACACGTCCTGGGGCAACAACTCCACTATCTTCTATGACTCATGTATAGAGTCACAGAATCAGCCAGGTTGGGAGAGACCTCCAAGCTCATCCAGTCCAACCTATCCCCTAGCCCTATCCAATCAACCCAGACCATGGCACTAAGTGCCTCAGCCAGGCTTTGCTTCAACACCTCCAGGGATGAGGACTCCACCACCTCCCTGGGCAGCCCATTCCAATGCCAATCACTCTCTGTGCCAACAACTTCCTCATAACATCCAGCCTAGACCTCCCACAGCACCTCCTGTGCATCAACCATTTATTTCTTGTACAAACAGCTTTATGCAAAACAATTTAATCTCCTTCAAGCAGCACAAGTAAAACATCTTGCTTCTACTGCTGCCTCGGTTGTACAACTCATCAGAATGGTGGCCTCATAAAACCAGATGAACCTCAGTACAAAATAAAACCATCCCAGCATAGCTGCTACAGCAAAACTGAGGACTCACAGGGAAAAAAAATTAGCATTTGTATTACTGTTCTCAGGCATATGAATTAATAAGGTCACAGTGTCTGCTCAAGCCTTACACATGTACAGATTCATAGTCCACATTCAGTGAAGCTTGACTGAACTAGAAAAAAACCTCCCTCAACTGTGTCAAAGTAGGGCATAGTCTGGGATGAAATCCGTGGGTAGCAGTATGTCATGTATGTGGGTGATAAACTGGCAGTGCTGAAGTGCCTTCTGTTCACAGAGCATGCCAAATTGATGCAGCTTTCCTGCCATGGTGCATGCTCTATGCCAGGGTGCACGGAAAGAAAAGCACCCAAAGATGTGTCTGGCATAAGGGCTGGCCACTTTCAAGCAGGATGACTCTCAGCTGACCACCCATGCTTGTGTGACGTGAGCTCTTGTGGGACTCAAGTCAGCTCTAAGTGAGCAGTGCTCAGTAGAAATTGAAGCTGGAGGCTGAGTTAGGTTTTGTGTCATGCATGGCCCTGGTTTCGCTTGCTGAGCACCAAGGCAGTGTAAATGGCATTGCTGGTTCATGACAGTGTTGTGGTTATGATTTAGGGTTGAGGCTCATTTCTCTCCTAGACTTCCTCACCACTACTGTATGCCTGCTGACACTGCATCTGAGATGAGAAGTTACTCTCTGGCACGTAATTCTTCAGGCTGGAGCAGAGGAGGCTCCCAGGGGACCTTCTGGTGGCCTTCCAGCATCTGAAGGGGGTTACAGAAAAGCTGGGGAGGGACTTTTGAGGCTGTCAGGGAGTGACAGGACTGGGGGGAATGGAGCAAAGCTGGAGGTGGGAAGAGTCAGAGTGGAGGTGAGGAGGAAGTTGTTGAGCATGAGAGTGGTGAGAGGCTGGAATGGGTTGCCCAGGGAGGTGGTTGAGGGCCCCTGCATGGAGGTGTCTAAGGCCAGGCTGGCTGAGGCTGTGTGCAGCCTGCTCTAGGGTAGGGTGTCCCTGGGCATGGCAGGGGTTTGGAACTGGCTGCTCCTTGTGGTCCCTTCCAACCCTGACTGCTTCCCTGAAACACCTTTTATTTATTGTTGAAGTTAAATTTTCTCTTTTAACTTCCAAATCAAAGTGAGACTGTTTTGTCTGGGACTGTTCACCTTTCCCTCTCTACCTCTAATTCCCTTTCTTTGGAAAAAAAAAAAGGAGTGGAGAGGGAAATGCATCCTAGAAATTGTTATTGGTTCTATTACCTATATTTGAGTCTCTGTGATATTTAAACTAGAACAGAGACACCTTGCTAGAACGTGGGGCAAGGCAAGCCAAAAGAGACAGAAGGTTGGGAATACCTGGGTGGTGTAGCTGAGACAGCTGAAAGCCCAGGTCAGAGAAGGTGGAGAGCAATGCTGAAGAAGCTGAGAAGAATAATGGTAGCTTGAGAAACATGGCAAATATGACAAAACCACCAACACTGAATCTGTCTCCATGAGATAGAGGTTATCCCATTACCCTCTTCCACTCTTTGCTATCTCCAGAGCTAGTGATAAGGTCACAGGCTCACAGGATATTAGAGGGTGGAAGGGAACCAAGGAGATCATTGAGTCCAACCCCCTTGCCAGAGCAGGACAATCCTAACACAGATCACAGAGGAACACATCCAGACAGGCCTTGAAAGGCTCCAGAGAAGGAGACTCCACAGCCTCTCTGGGCAGCCTGTGTCAGTGTTCTGGGACCCTTACAGTCAAGAAGTTCCCCCTTGTGTTGAGGCAGAACCTCCTGTGCTGCAGCTTACACCCATTGCTCCTTGTCCTATCCCAGGGAGCAGTGAGCAGAGCCTGTGCCCCCCTCCTGGCCAGCCTACATCCCACACTTCCTCAGCTTGCTCACTAAAATGTCATGGGAGACTGTGTCAAAAACCTTGCTAAGGTCAAGGTAGACTACATCCAGTGGTCATCTCTATCCTCTGAAGATAAACATATTAGAATCATAGAATCAGCCAGGTTGGAAGAGACCTCCAAGCTCATCCAGTCCAACCTAGCACCCAGCCCCAGCCAATCAACCAGACCATGGCACCAAGTGCCTCATCCAGGCTTTCCTTGAACACCCCCAGGGATGGTGACTCCATGGATATATATTCCCATGGATATATCTAACTCAATGCCACAGGAGATGGCCATGGGTTTTCTTGCAATGTTTTGTTGCAGTTCCCTACCCTGTTTTTCAAGCAGTCTGTCCTTCAAACTGCTGCTCAGCATCTCAGCACTTCAATCTGGCTGAAGCTATTTATGGAGATCCAGCAAGAAACGTTTTACATCAAAAATGTTCAGCTAGGAATTACATTCCTTGTTTCCTCTTTCCATGCATAAACTCTGGATTTAGCAAAATCCACACTGAATTTATAGTAAGACTTTCAGAGGCTTCTAAAGGAACTGAATCAGATTCTGTGTTTTTAAAGAAAGCCCTGTGAGGAGAGGCTGAGGGAGCTGGGGGTGTGCAGCCTGCAGCAGAGGAGGCTCAGGGCAGAGCTCATTGCTGTCTGCAGCTGCCAGAAGGGAGGCTGTAGCCAGGTGGGGTTGGGCTCTGCTGCCAGGCAACCAGCAACAGAACAAGGGGACAGAGTCTCAAGTTGTGCCAGGGTAGGTCTAGTCTGGATGTTAGGAGGAAGTTGTTGTCAGAGAGAGTGATTGGCATTGGAATGGGCTGCCCAGGGAGGTGCTGGAGTTGCTGTCCCTGGAGATGTTGAAGCCAAGCCTGGCTGGGGCACTTAGTGCCATGGTCTGGTTGATTGGCCAGGGGTGGAGGTCTCTTCCAACCTGGCTGATTCTATGATAATTGTTTCAGTCATTCCACCTTCAAATAAAGTAAATAATTTCCCCATTGTGCTAGTTTGAGCCTAGCTGGAATATTTTGGTGAGAAGAATTAGGTGCTAGGCTGTGAATAGGAAACAGAGGTGATGTCTGCTGCACTCATAGGCTTGCTGAGATGCATGAAAACAAGAACATAAATATAGACAACAGAGTTGCTCTCTGGCTTTGGCTGCCTCCCTTCTCTCCCTAACCTGCTAACTAATCCATCTGCTTCCTAACCCCCCTGGCTGATTCTCCAAACTCATCTTGAACATAAGACAAAGTCTGGGATAAGGTAGAGGGGTGGGAGAAGGTGGAAGGGTGGTTGGGAGCCCCTCCTGGGCACTCTGGTTTCTGGGAGGGCTGCTGTGCTTCTGTATTACCTTTAACTTGTCTATTTCTGTCTCTAGCTGTACAGATTGTCAATAGCTGCTTGTGTATTATGCTAAGCTGTGGATATAAAACTTCATTCCTGAATTTTCAGTTCTGCTTAGTCCAGTCTGGGTGATTTTTCTTAAGTGTAGTGAGGTGGGGGGGCAGTTAACACCCAAACCATCACACCCATAAATTGCATTAGTATAATTAGGACCTTAATAATTCTTGAGGGATGTAATGATATTCAAGAGACATCTGTGGAGACACCTGAAAAGTGTCTTAATGCATTATTCAGCAGACTTTGAACAAAAGAAGATGTATAGGAGGTGCCCCAGCTTGATCTCTCTGAAGCCTATCTCAGATATTGTTCATCCCATAGGCATTCCTTCCACTGATATTTAGGATGAGCTCAGCTCAGAATATTTATGTCTGAAAATGAATGTTCTGTGTGAGTAACCTCAAGTCTTTGATAGACCTACGTGAATAATGCTGCCTGGGGTTCTGTTTGTTAGCTAATAAGCTGGGGAAGGAAAGAGGACAAGAAAGAGCACATCCACAATAGCTTTGTTCAGGTGGGTTTGGGATCTTTGGTGTTTTGTTGCTGGGGGTTATTTTTTGCTGTTTGGTTGGGTTTGGCTGGCAGTGCCTGTGATGTTTCTGAGCAGCACTGCATCCATGGCACAAGACCTTTTGTTTAGCTTCTCTTTTAAAATGCAGGCTCATCCACCCTGCCTTTTAGGTTGCTGCTGTGTGACAGGCACAGATTGATGGGCTGCTGAACTCTTTCCTGCAGGAGCTGTGTGGAATGTCACTTGGCTTCCCAAGGCAAGGCACCAGGAGAATGCAGGGAGAAATGCAAATTGGTGGATGCAACTGTCAGCACTGCAGAGGGTTGGTGCACTCAGTTTTCCTTCTCTCTCTGTGTGCATGGTTAATGGTGGCTTTCTCTTGTAGCCATTTTGTATTTGAAAGTAGTCTTGGGGTTGGCTATTAGGGGTTTTTTTTTGCCATGGAATTATATCAAGGATCATAAAGCACTTCCTGCCTACAGTTCTTCTGTGGTAAGCAGGAATCATGGAGTCATAGAGTCAAGCAGGTTGGAAGAGACCTCCAAGACCATAGAATTATAGACTGGTTAGGGTGGTGGAGCTCCTGTGGAGAGAATCATAGAATCAAGCAGGTTGGAAGAGACCTCCAAGCTCATCCAGTCCAACCTAGCACCCAGCCCTGGCCAATCAACCAGACCATGGCACTAAGTGCCTCAGCCAGGCTTGGCTTCAACACCTCCAGGGATGGCAATTCCACCACCTCCCTGGGCAGCCCATTCCAATGCCAATCACTTGTCCTGGTAGTAGTAGGATCAAACATTCCTGCCCTTTCTTACAGCTTATGACTTTGCTTTGAATGTCCTGGGCTTCACAGGCTATCCAGCAACTGCTGAACCACATTTAGCCATAGATACAACTCCTGCAAACCCACAGGGAGCTAGCAACAGATATTTGCAAGCTTGCCAAGACGTACCCTAATAGCTCAGTCATATCTCAGTGCTTTGAACCAGGCAGTTAGTGGGCAGGAAGCTGCTGGTTTCATGGACATGTTACGAAAGAGAAAGAAATGAGAGCCTGGGACATTGCTGTCACAGAATCAGGCAGATTGGAAGAGACTTCCAAGCTCATCCAGCCCAACCTAGCACCCAGCCCTGCCCAATCAACCAGACCATGGCACTAAGTGCCTCAGCCAGGCTTTGCTTCAACACCTCCAGGGACAGCGACTCCAGCACCTCCCTGGGCAGCCCATTCCAATGCCAATCACTCTCTCTGACAACAACTTCCTCCTAACATCCAGCCTAGACCTGCCCTGGCACAGCTTGAGACTGTGTCCCCTTGTTCTGTTGCTGCTTGCCTGGCAGAAGAGCCCAACCCAGGCACTTCCATTTCCCTGACATTCACACTCCCCTAGATCACCAAGATGCAGCAGAAGCTCAGTGCAGATTGATTACACCTGGAGCAGTCCCTCAGGAACAGAAGTGAAAAGTCAGAAACAAAACAAAGTTTGGGTTGGACAACATTTGTGACACTTGGTGGAAACTGACAGTATTGCTGTTTTCATCTTTCACTCCTTACCACCCACAGTTGAGGCTGTGACAAAGAATCATAGAATCAAGCAGGTTGGAAGAGACCTCCAAGCTCATCCAGCCCAACCTAGCACCCAGCTCTGTCCAGTCAACCAGACCATGGCACCAAGTGCCCCAGCCAGGCTTGGCTTCAGCACCTCCAGGCATGGTGACTCCACCACCTCCCTGATGGATGCCACCAGCCTCTCATGGTATGAGATGCTAAAGTCCATGTTATCTGAGCAATTCTATCCCCCCTCCCCCCATTTCTCTGCAGATTACCCAGAGGTTAAATCCATTCCCTGCTCTTTGCAGGGGGACAACGACTGCATAACCACGTTTCTGCTGGCTCTGGATGAGCAGGGAAGGACAGTCATTCACAGCATAAACCAGCAAGGTAGGCACTGAATGTTGCTTTTCCTAGGTGAAATCTGGTTTCAGAATATAGCAGAGTGAGCTGTGTGGAAGTGAGGGTTTTCTTTTCCTGCAGCACTGCACCTCCTTGTGATTGCAGCATTCCTCTGCTCAGTCAGAAGAGCACCTCCTCAAGTGTGGTGGAATCATAGAATCCAGCAGGTTGGCAGAGAAAGGAAGAACATGTTAAGGAATGCAGAGTTGATTACGTGGTGTGTAGTGACCCCACCACAACTCCACAGCTGCCACCTGCTGTTCAGCTCCTGGGCCTTTAAATCACAGTTTCACAGTATCACCAAGGTTGGAAGAGACCTCACAGAGCATCAAGTCCAACCCTTTACCACAGAGCTCAAGGCCAGACCATGGCACCAAGTGCCACGTCCAATCCTGCCTTGAACAGCCCCAGGGACGGCGACTCCACCACCTCCCCGGGCAGCCCATTCCAGTGTCCAATGACTCTCTCAGTGAAGAACTTTCTCCTCACCTCCAGCCTAAATCTCCCCTGGCACAGCCTGAGGCTGTGTCCTCTTGTTCTGGTGCTGGCCACCTGAGAGAAGAGAGCAACCTCCTCCTGGCCACAACCACCCCTCAGGTAGTTGCAGACAGCAATAAGGTCACCCCTGAGCCTCCTCTTCTCCAGGCTAACCAATCCCAGCTCCCTCAGCCTCTCCTCGTAGGGCTGTGCTCAAGGCCTCTCCCCAGCCTCGTTGCCCTTCTCTGCACACGCTCAAGCATCTCAATGTGTGGTGCTGCATGGGAATGTGTACTGAGCTGAGCCCTCCAGAAATTGATTTCATTTACAGAAATAAAGGCAAGGTGGCAGTGGGAGCCAGAGTGTTAAAGCACTGCTCAAACCAGACTCCTCTGAATTAGTGAAGTGATGACAACAGATACAAAAGTAAAGCGAAGCACAACCATGTGAGGCACAAAGTCTGAAATGACTTCTTCAATGTCCTTAAACCATGTTTCAGTAGAAGAGTTTGCAAAATAGTAGTGTTCACAGGATTTCATGAGCTGTCATAGAACCCACCAGGTTAAAAGAGACCTCCAAGCTCATCCAGCCCAACCTAGCACCCAGCCCTGCCCAGTCAACCAGACCATGGCACTAAGAGTCTCATCCAGGCTTGGCTTCAACACCTCCTAACATCCAGCCCAGACCTCCCCTGCCACAGCTTCAGACTGTGTCCCCTTGTTCTGTTGCTGCTTGCCTGGCAGCAGAGCCCAACCCCACCTGGCTACATCCTCCCTTCAGGCAGCTGCAGACAGCAATGAGCTCTGCCCTGAGCCTCCTCTTCTGTAGGCTGCACACCCCCAGCTCCCTCAGCCTCTCCTCACAGGGCTGTGCTCCAGGCGCCTCCTCAGCCTTGCTGCCCTTCTCTGGACATCTTCCAGCACCTCAACATCTCTCTTCATTTGAGGAGCCCAGAACTGGACACAGCACTCAAGGGGTGGCCTGAGCAGTGCTGAGCACAGGGGCAGAAGAACACTTTCATGCTCAACAACTTCCTCCTCACCTCCACTCTGACTCTCCCCACCTCCAGCTTTGCTCCATTTCCCCCACTCCTGTCACTCCCTGACAGCCTAAAAAGTCTCTCAGCCTTTTTGTAGTCCCCTTCAGATTCTGGAAGGCCACAAGAAGGTCACCTGGGAGCCTCCTCTTCTGCAGCCTGCACAGCCCCCCATGGCAGGGGGGTGGCAGTGAATGATATTGATGGTCCCTTCCAACCCATGCCATTCTGTGACTCTATGAATCTGCTGTGCTGTTTAATCAACTTAATTGATTGCCTATCCACAGTCCTATTTGGTTTTGCTCCCACAGACTGCCTGCAGCTGCCAAATATCCTGATGATAACAGTGGGTGTCACACTTGCTGTGCTCCTCATTGGCCTCGTGTTGCTTTGCATCTGGAAGTTACTGGTGTCAGTTCAAGACCAGAAAGAGGTGGCCAAGTTTGAAGCAGAAAAATCCAAAGTGAAATGGCAAACGGTAAGTTAAATGAGGTCCTTAATTGGGTTGCTGCTTGGTTGGTTGCATGGTGCACAGCTGCCTTTGAAATCTCCTGTCGTGGGTTTCTGCTTTCAAACTGAGGATGCTCAGAGGCTGCAGCAGCTCTGCTGTGAGCACAGACTGAAAGAGTTGGGGCTGTTGAGTCTGGAGCAGAGGAGGCTCCCAGGTGACCTTCTTGTGGCCTTCCAGGATCTGAAGGGGGCCTACAAAAAAAGCTGGGGAGGGACCTTTGAGGCTGTGAGGGAGTGGCAGGAGTGGGGGGAATGGAGCAAAGCTGGAGGTGGGGAGAGTCAGAGTGGAGGTGAGGAGGAAGTTGTTGAGCAGGAGAGTGGTGAGAGGCTGGAATGGGTTGCCCAGGGAGGTGGTTGAGGCCCCATGGCTGGAGGTGGTTGAGGCCAGGCTGGCTGAGGCTGTGTGCAGCCTGCTCTAGGGTAGGGTGTCCCTGGGCATGGCAGGGGGGTTGGAACTGGCTGCTCCTTGTGGTGCCTTCCAGCCCTGCCTGATGCTATGCTTCTATCTATCTGTTGGAGCTGAAACGATAGCAAGAGCAGTTAAAGAATTCTGACTCCCTTTGCTTCTGTTGCTTTTATTTTTGCTGTTGTTTTTGTTTTCAGGAAACAAATCCACTGTACAGAGGCTCAACAACTACCTTTAAAAACGTGACCTACAAGAACCAAGACAAGCAAAAAGGGGTCATGACTGCAGATCTCTATTAGCACTTCCAACACCACAGACCTAGTTTTACTGGCAAGAACCCTTGGAAGCCTTGTTTCTCCTCAGCTGATTATGTGACACCTGTCTCCTTGTTTGTAGTGCTATAGTCATTCTGCTAGAGAAAATATGCCCTGAGATGGGAAAACATGTTAGTGGGGGAGGTTGGTAGGAATGTTGAGAGCCCCTCACCTGAAAATATCACCACAACTACTTTTAATCTTAGCTCTGAGGATTGAGAATGATCATATAGAAAGCTACTTTTGTGGCAGTAGGTACCAGCAGTGTGTTGCATACTACTGTGCTCAAACACAGCATGCCACCTCTCTGTGTTTAGGAATGTTCTTGTACCAGTCATAGAATCATGGAATCAACCAGGTTGGAAGAGACCTCCAAGCTCATCCAGCCCAACCTAGCACCCAGCCCTGCCCAATTAACCAGACCATGGCACTAAGTGCCTCATCCAGGCTTGGCTTCAACACCTCCAGGGACAGCAACTCCAGCACCTCCCTGGGCAGCCCATTCCAATGCCAATCACTCTCTCTGCCAACAACTTCCTCCTAACATCCAGACTAGACCTCCCCTGGCACAGCTTCAGGCTGTGTCCCCTTGTTCTGTTGCTGCTTGCCTGGCAGCAGAGCCCAACCCCACCTGGCTACAGCCTCCCTTCAGGGAGCTGCAGGCAGCAATGAGCTCTGCCCTGAGCCTCCTCTTCTGCAGGCTGCACACCTCCAGCTCCCTCAGCCTCTCCTCACAGGGCTGTGCTCCAGGCTTGCTGCCCTTCTCCAAACACCTTCCAGCACCTCAACATCTCTCTTGAATTGAGGAGCCCAGAACTGGACACAGCACTCAAGGTGTGGCCTGAGCAGTGCTGAGCACAGGGGCAGAATAACCTCCCTTGTCCTGGCCACACTGTTCCTGAGCCAGCCCAGGATGCCATTGGCTCTCTTGGCCACCTGGGCACATTGCTGCCTCATCTTCAGCTACTATCTATCAGTACCCCCAGGTCCCTTTCCTTCTGGCTGCTTTCCAGCCACTCTGTCCCCAGCCTGTACTGCTGCTTGGGGTTGTTGTGGCCGAAGTGCAGAACCCTGCACTTGGCCTTGTTCAGTCTCACCCCATTGGCCTCTGCCCACCCATGCAGCCTGTCCAGGTCCCTCTGCAAGGCTCTCCTACCCTCCAACAGCTCCACACTGCTCCTAGCTTGGTGTCCTCTGCAAACTTACTGATGCTGGACTCAATCCCCTCGTCCAGATCCATTTGGGGGGGCTACTTTCAACATAAACAGATACTTTTTTCCCCAAGAAAGATATTTAAACTACTGAGGCTTCCTCACCTGTGTGCCTGAACAGATTTTTCACCATCTGCAAGGAGCATTATGGCCTATCTTCTGTTAGAGCTAAAGTATACAAAACCAGCACCTCTCTAATTCTTTTTTCTTGTCCTATTTCCCTCTTTCCATGTTGTTAGTGAGAGTTTGAGCTTACTACTTGCCATAAATGCTTACACTGTGTAATGCACAGCATCAGGAAACTAAAAGCCCCAAAGAAATCAAGTGCTGGCATAAACAGTTACAACATTTGGGCTAACAATGATGTGCTCTATTGTTTTATATCCTGTCCACTTTTCAGTACTCTGGAACAGATGAGTGATTTGGGACAATGAAGAAGGCAGGAATTACAACACAGGTAGTTAATTTTATTTCTGGAAAGCCCTGCCCACAAGTCTATACTAATAAGTTACATTTGGGTCCTAATTCAGTCAGAAAACTCCTCCCAAGGATGCTTCCGGGCAATTCATTCAGTTAGGAGAATCAGAAGAATTGGACAAGTTTAGCCACAAAATGGCTTTGCCTCACTTACAAATAGGCAGCCTGGAGCCCCAGGGCAAGTCTGTGCTGCTCACTGGGGGGGAGTAGGAATTTCAAGCTAGCTCCTGGCTCCTTTGTGGCAGAGTTGGAACTGCTCAGCCCTTGAGAGGCTTCCAGATCTTCCCAGGGTGCTGGGAAAGAGGCAGATGATCTCTGACCTGATCCTGGTTGCTCTTGGCACAGAGGTTTGCAGAGGTGCAGGCAGATCTCTTGCAGAGAGCACCATGTCAGTGGCACTTCTTGCCATGTGAGGCACTGAAATGTCTTCTCCTGGGAAACTTGAGGCACTTCAGTTTCCAGGTAGTTCAAGCCCAAAACATCAGGACTAAGGTGGTCTGAAGCACGAGGCAGAGCAGAACACATTGTCCAAGAGCAGTGAGCCAGAGGCAGCTCAAGTGCTTGCAACTTAACCCAATGTCTATTACTAGTCTGAGTGCAAAGGTTCCTTTGGCCACAGAGATTCACCAATCAAAATGGCATCTGCAAAACTGACTCTATCAGGTGAGCCCAGGGCTTGCTCACCCTTATTTGGGCAAGACACCAACAAGTACCTGTTTATCACTTTGGGAGGGGACATAATGGCCCCAGCCTTTGTTTTCCTCCCCCCCTACTTGCTTCCCCCATCAGGAGAAGGGTGAGGCAAGCCAGGACACTGGTCCAAATGTATATATGTATACACTTACAAAGGAGAACTTAGAGATCAAAGGTGCATTGACCCAGTCACAGGCAATTCTGTACATTCCCTATGGCAAATCCTGTATTTGATCTAAAAAAAATCAATGTGCATTTTGTAATAAATCTTCACAAAGTCTCTGTGACTTCATCCTCTATCCTCTGCAGTTCCAGGGTGTGAGACTGATCTGGTAGCTAGCTCTGAACCATGCCTGTTGTAGGGTCTGAGCCAAAGCCTGCTGGAATCAAGGGGTACAGATGAGGATCTAGTTTCAGTGAAACTATTCCTTTTGGTTTACAAAGACTGTTTGGTTTATACAAACTGCTTACTCCTACCTATTAGTGGAGGAAACCCTACAGCATCTATTTCCATGCAAAGAGAAACAAACAGTATCAGATGCCTTTGGGAAGAAGGTGATGCTCTAACCACACATTCATGACAAAATCATTGCCATGTAAAGGAGGTGCTGGCTGCCAGTAAACAGAGTGGATTGATTGCAGCCTGCTCTAGGGTAGGGTGTCCCTGGGCATGGCAGGGCAATTGGGGAACTGGCTGATCCTTGTGGTCTCTTCCAACCCTGACTGATTCTATGATTCTATACATTTCATGGTGAAAACTGTGCACAAAGACTTGCATCTGCAGCCCTTCCAACCACCAGATTCCCAGAGATGTCAGTGCAAGTTACGTGTGGGATCAGATCCTGTTTCCCTGGCACATGGATAAATTCCTGGGAGGCAAAGCTGGCCTCTGGATTTTATCTCAAATTCCACTTGAGTTAGAATTGCCTAAAGGACTAGAGAAATCTGGCTTTAGCCCATGTAAGTTATACCCAGGTATCTGTCCCACCTTACCTAGATATCTATCCCACCTTATTTAGATATCTGTCCCACCATATCTAGCTGTCTATCCCACCTTACCTAGATATCTATCCCACCATATCTAGATATCTATCCCACCATATCTAGATATCTATCCCACCTTACCTAGATATCTATCTCATCATACCTAGATATCTATCCCACCTTACCTAGGTATCTATCCCACCTTACCTAGATCTCTATCCCACCTTACCTAGATATCTATCCCACCTTACCTAGGTATCTATCCCACCATATCTAGATATCTATCCCACCTTACCTAGGTATCTATCCCACCTTACCTAGATATCTATCTCATCATACCTAGATATCTATCCCACCTTACCTAGATATCTATCCCACCTTACCTAGATATCTATCCCACCTTACCTAGGTATCTATCCCACCTTACTTAGGTAACTATCCTACCTTACCTAGGTATCTATCCCACCTTACCTAGATATCTATCCTACCTTACCTAGGTATCTATCCCACCATATCTAGATCTCTATCCCACCATATCTAGATATCTATCCCACCTTACCTAGGTATCTATCCCACCTTACCTAGATATCTATCTCATCATACCTAGATATCTATCCCACCTTACCTAGGTATCTATCCCACCTTACCTAGATCTCTATCCCACCTTACCTAGGTATCTATCCCACCTTACCTAGGTATCTATCCCACCTTACCTAGGTATCTATCCCACCATATCTAGATATCTATCCCACCTTACCTAGGTATCTATCCCACCTTACCTAGATATCTATCCCACCTTACCTAGGTAACTATCCTACCTTACCTAGGTATCTATCCCACCTTACCTAGGTATCTATCCCACCTTACCTAGATATCTATCCCACCTTACCTAGGTAACTATCCCACCTTACCTAGGTATCTATCCCACCTTACCTAGATATCTATCCCACCATACCCACATATCTATCTCACCATACTTATGTATCTATCCCACCTTACCTAGGTATCTATCCCACTGTACCTAGGTATCTATCCCACCAAGAGAACCTTTTAAGTTCCCTTTCTAAGAAGGCTGATTCTGCTGCTTACCATTAGGTTTGAAAGCCTTTTTTTTTTCTGTAGGTCACCAATTTCAATATTGAATGACATGTCAATATTCAAATGTTATTGGGAAAGTGATGTTTGCAGTTCATAGCAATCATTTGGTGGTCTCCATTCCCTTTTCCTGGAGGTTTAATTTCACAAAGCTCTACTGGCTCTCTTCCCATCACTTGTACTTTGTGATCCTCAGCAAAGATCCAATTTGGTCCTAGGGCAATGTCAACAGTCACAGGCTCACAGGATGTTAAGGGTTGGAAGGGACCCAAGGAGATCACTGAGTCCTGCCAGAGCAGGAGAATGCTACCTAACACAGACCACAGAGGAGCACATCCAGACAGTCCAGTTATTCCTCCTGGCAATCTGTCTCCAAATTACTCAGGCTATACAGAAATCAGCAGCAGGGTTTGCAGTTTCTCTGCTGCGACTGACTGTGCTCTAAATGTTCTGTGCACCTTCAAAATCATCAGGAGGAGATGATAGAATCACAGAATCAACCAGGTTGGAAGAGACCTCCAAGCTCATCCAGTCCATCCTATCCCCCAGCCCTATCCAATCACCTAGACCATGGCACTAAGTGCCTCATCCAGTCTTTTCTTGAACACCCCCAGGGACGGTGCCTCCACCACCTCCCTGGACAGCCCATTCCAGTGCCAATCACTCTCTCTGTGGGAATCATTAAAAATTAATCAAAAGAGAGAAAATAGAAGGCTTTGCTGAGGAAGGTCTCTTTGATTCAGGGATATCAAAGAACTAAGCTCATTCATATGAGCCACCCTCTTTAACTCCTACCACAAATTTTGACTAACCTCCCAGATTTCAACAGCTTTCAGTATCTCAGCTGGCATTCAGCCTAGCAAAAAGAGTGGTGATGGCTTTTTAAATTAACTCCACTGGTTTTAGCCTGTAGCATTTGGTTCCAAAGTCCTTGTTCCCATCTCTGTCTTCCCTGAGCTATGCGTGGTTTAGCTCATGGTGAGTGGGATGGAAAAGCCTTTCTGCCGTTTCCACAAGTGTTGTTTTGACCTAAGGCTGGACCTTGAGAGTGGCCAAAACAGTTTTTTTTTTGTTAATAGTAATACTTAGAATCATAGAATCAACCAGGTTGGAAGAGACCTCCAAGATCATCCAGTCCAACCTAGCACCCAGCCCTGGACAATCAACCAGACCATGGCACTAAGTGCCTCAGCCAGGCTTTGCTTGAAGACCCCCAGGGACGGTGACTCCACCACCTCCCTGGGCAGCCCATTCCAATGCCAATCACTCTCTCTGTGAAGAACTTCTTCCTAATATCCAGCCTATACCTCCCCTGGCACAACTTGAGACTGTGTCCCCTTGTTCTGGTTGCCTGGGAGAAGAGGCCACCCCCCACCTGGCTACAATGCCCCTTCAGGTAGTTGTAGACAGTAATAAGATCTCCCCTGAGATTAACTTCTTTTCGCTGAAGAGTTAAGCTGAATAAAAATAGAATAATCCTTAGCAGTTTGGTGGTATTTTGTGTACCTTTTACATCCTGCACATGCTGACTTAATGTATCTCGAAGGGATCGTTTTTCATTTGGTTGTATACAAATTGCATGTTAAACTGTATTGGACGTGTCCAGATTATGTTCAGCTTTGTTTCTGTGATAGTTTGGGTGTTAACTGCCCCCCTCCACTTTGGAAAATCGCCCAGACTAGACTCAGCAGAGCTGGAAATTAAGGAACGAAGCTTTATATTCACAGCTTAGCAAAATACACAAGCAGATATTGACAATATATACAGCTAGAGGCAGGAATAGACAAGGTAAAAAGTAATACAGAAACACAGCAGCCCTCCCAGAAACCAGAGTGCCCAGGAGGGGCTCCCAACCACCCTTCCACCTTCCTCCCACCCCTCTACCTTACCCAAGACTTCACCTTATGCTCAAGATAGTTTGGAGGGTCAGCCAGGGGGGTTAGGAAGCAGATAGATTAGTCACACAGACAGCAGGTTAGGTTAGAGAGAGAGGTACAGCCACAGAGAGTGACTGTTTATGTTCTTGTTCTTATACATCTCAGCAAGCCTATGAGTGAAGCAGACATCACCATTGTCTCCTTTTCACAGCCTAGGAAGTTGTTGGCAGAGAGAGTGATTGGCATTGGAATGGGCTGCCCAGGGAGGTGGTGAAGTTGTCATCCCTGGAGATGTTCAAGCCAAGCCTGGATGGGGCACTTAGTGCCATGGTCTAGGTGACTGGATAGGGCTGGGTGCTAGGTTGGGCTGGATGATCTTGGAGGTCTCTTCCAGCCTGGTTGGTTCTATGATTCCAAGTGTAGCCTTTGTTGATGACCCTGTGTGTCATTTCTGGGGTTTAGCACAATGGGTGACAGGCTTGTTTAGTGAACAAGTCTACAGTCCAATATTAGCTCTTCTGGGGAACACATTACCTGCTCTTTTTCAGCAAGTGTGTGCAAAAATTGCCTTATTCTACTATTGATTTTTTTCTTGGACAGGACTAAAAATCTAGGGCACACTAACCTCGACTTCAGCCATGCATGTTTTAAGCCTGCTGACCTGAGGTTAGCAAAGTCCTTATGTGTCTCTGTGACCTCCCAGATGTAGGCAGGCTTATCAGTCATTACAAGCACATAAATGTTTAACATTTAAACAACAAATTAGTTTCCCTGCCAGGATTGAAAAATAAAAGTTAAACAGGGGAAATTTAGGCTGGAGGTGAGGAGAAAGTTCTTCACTGAGAGAGTCATTGGACACTGGAATGGGCTGCCCGGGGAGGTGGTGGAGTCGCCGTCCCTGGAGCTGTTCAAGGCAGGATTGGACGTGGCACTTGGTGCCATGGTCTGGCCTTGAGCTCTGTGCTAAAGGGTTGGACTTGATGATCTGTGAGGTCTCTTCCAACCTTGGTGATACTGTGAAATCCTCCAAATGCTTTAACCAGTAGAGCAGCTGTGGGTTATGGTTCTCAGCTCTGTAAACCTATGCTAGGTAAGAGGCATAGGAGCACTTAGGAGTCCATGCCTAGGGCAATGAATTCAGATGTGGGACATATGAGAGTAGAAGCAGTTAAGAGCTACATGAAGACTGCAGGCAAAAGTAGTTCTACATAATAATGGCATGTAATTCCTCATTCTGTGGTGACTGTGTAATTGAGTTTTGTTCTACCTGTCCAAAGTGCCAACTTAACACTAGCTCTTATCAGAAGTTCAGCCAAGGGAATATCCAAGACTCCCCTGCACAGCGTGGCAGCATCCTCCCCCTCCAGCAGTGCAAGAGAGGATGCTCAAAGGGTAAGAGAGAACCAGAGTCACTCGCTTGTTTTCTTGGCACTTCCTGCAGAGATGCTGACAGCACGTTTGGGATGCTGCAAAGAGCTCTTTACACACTCTGTTTTACCCGCGTCCTTCTGGTCCCACTGCTGGGAGACACTTGGAGCTGCTGTGTGTGTAATTCGTATGCGTAGGAACAGCCACAGAAGTAGCAACCGTCCCCATGTCATGCCCGGGCAGAAATAGGAGCTGTCTAGCAGAGCTCTAGAATCACCCAGGCTGGAAGAGAGCTCCAAGCTCATCCAGCCCAACCTAGCACCCAGCCCCGGCCAATCAACCAGACCACGGCACTAAGTGCCCCAGCCAGGTGAATACAGAGCATTTTGTCCGCTTGCACCCACAGCCCCAGTCAGCCCGGCCGGCCCCAGCCGCACGCCCGGCGCTCCCAAGCCTCCTGCGATCCGCCCCTACCCGAGCAGCTGCGCTCCGGCGGCACCTGCGCGGCCCCCCTGCACCCTCCCCCGGGCCGCACGGAGAGAGCCCTCCGGGCCCGCCCCGGCCCTCCCCTCGGCCGCGGGGAGCCGCTGGGGTGGGGTCGCGCTTCTGCCCTCCCCGGGGCAGGGCTCGGCGAGGCCGGTTCGGCAGAGCGGGCGCAGTGCAGCGGCGATGCTAGGCTGGCGGCTTCTGGCTTGCTGCCTGCTGCTCGGCGGTGCCGGCTCGGCGCGGGGCGCCGCGGCCCTCGGCCAGGACGCGGTGCCCTCCCTTCGGAGTGAGTGACGCCGCCGTGGGCGGCCCGGGGAGGGAAGGGAAGGGAAGGGAAGGGAAGGGAAGGGAAGGGAAGGGAAGGGAAGGGAAGGGAAGGGAAGGGAAGGGAAGGGAAGGGAAGGGAAGGGAAGGGAAGGGAAGGGAAGGGAAGGGAAGGGAAGGGAAGGGAAGGGAAGGGAAGGGAAGGGAAGGGAAGGGAAGGGAAGGGAAGGGAAGGGAAGGGAAGGGAAGGGAAGGGAAGGGAAGGGAAGGGAAGGGAAGGGAAGGGAAGGGGCTGGCGGCGTGCAGCGTGCGCCCCGGGGGAGCTCACGGCGGGGCGCCGCCGGTCGGGCAGCGGCGAGCGTCCCTCTCCGCGCCGCGCTGGCGCTGCCCGGTGCCGTCCCTGCGTGCAGCGCTTGCAGGGGTGTGGGGGTCTGCGGATCTCCCCCTTGGGGTTCTGTTCCTCGGCCCCCTGCGGGGCCGCGGCGGCTCTCGGGGGCTGTGGGCTGCCACGACGTGTCAGGGCCGGGCGCGTCTCCTGCTGGGGCCAGCCCGACCTCGGCCGGCAGGTTTCGGGCAGGGCGAAGGTCTCGGCTCGCACAGGGGTGAGGGGTCCCGGGGGCGGACTCCGACCCAGCCCGGCCAGCTGTGCCTTTGCACCCTTTCTGTCCTGCTCACTTACATTGCTTTCATTGCACCTGGAAGGGGTACAGCTTTTTTTCGGTTTTTCTTTCTTCTTTCGCCTCTTTTCCCCCTCCTCCTTCCCAATAAATTGCAGTCATTTTCGGTATTGCCGCCTAAACAGCTGACACTGCCTTTAGGGAGGAAGGAGGTGGGGGTGAGGAGGAAGGAAACGAAGATCTCTTGTTCTCCTAGTTTTGTTACAGCTAATTTTTCACCCTTAGCGGTTCTGAACCGAAGTCATCAGGAGCTTGGAGGTACCGATCAGCTGTTAGCACTTCAGCTGTGGCTTCACATCAGCTTAAGGCTTTGCACCTGGGAGTTGCCTTTTGGCCCCTGGGAAGGGCTCGCAGATCAAAGCAGGGTGTTGCCCAGGGCCTCCCTCCACCTTGTCAGTGTCTACAGCGCAGGCTACCTCCTTGTCTCCCCTGGGGCTTGCGAGTTCATGGAGCCCCTCGCTGCTCTTCATCTGCAGGACTTTGGGTACAGACTTCTCCAGAGCCCAGGAGCTTTGTAACAACCTCCTCCTAAGAGAACACCTGTGAAGTGGTAGGCGTAGCTTCACAAGCTGAAAGGAGTAGAGCTTGAGAGGTGTTGTCGAGGTTTGGTGTTGCTCGGGTTGTGTCAATGCCTGACTTGGAAGGGCTGAGTTGGGGCCCGTCTGGAGCTGTCGCTCAGTCTGCCTGCTCTGGAGTCTTACTCTGCCTTGGCTTGGCTGTTGCCTGGGTCAGCAACGGTGTGAGCAGCAGGGGTAGGGAGATGCTCATGCCCCTGTGTGCAGCACTCGTGAGACCACACCTCGAGTACTGTGTCCAGTTTTGGTCAGCACAGCACAGGAGGGACACTGAGGTGCTGCAGCTGGGGCAGAGAAGGGCGATGAGGCTGAGGAGAGGGCAGGCAAACATGTCCTGTGAGGAGTGGCTGAGGGAGCTGGGGGTGTTTAGTCTGGAGGAGGCTGAGAGGGGACCTTATTGCCCTCTACAGCTGCCTAAAAGGAGGTTGCAGTGAGGCTGGAGCTGGTCTCTTCTCCTGAATTACTAATGATAGGACCAGAGAAAATGGCCTCAAGTTGTGTCAAGGGAGGTTTAGTTGGATGTTGGGAGGAAGCTCTTTACTGAGTGGGTGGTCAGGCACTGGAACAGGCTGCCCAGGGAGGTGGTGGAGTTGCCGTCCCTGGAGGTGTGTAAGGAAACAGTGGATGTGGAGCTTGAGGCTATGGTCTGGTGATGAAGGATGCTGGGATGAAGGTTGGACTGCCTGATCCTGGTGGTCCTTTCCAACCATAGTGATTCACAGTGCTGAGATGTTGTGCTGAGGGGTTTGGTTTAGTGAAGGACTTGTCAGTGTGAAACTCAGGGTTGAACTTGATGAGCTTGAGGGTCTTTTCCAATCTAAGAGATTCTGTGATTCTATTCTGTTGTGTTCTATTCTGCTGTGATCCTGGTGGTCCTTTCCAACCATAGCCATTCATAGTGATGAGATGTTGTGCTGAGGGGTTTGGTTTAGTGAAGGACTTGTCAGTGTGAAACTCAGGATTGGACTCAATGAGCTTGAAGGGCTTTCCCAGTCTAAGAGATGCTGTGATTCTGTGCTAGCACAGCTCTTGACAATGGCATTTTGTAGCTGGGGATCAGAAACAGCATTTTGAAGGGCACTGTGTGGCTCAAGGATTATGATCTGGTTGTTCTTGGCATAAGTTCCTGCAGAGTGAAAAAGAGGAGCATTCTGTTCTTGGTGGAGATCATCCAGATGGGTTGTTTGTGTAGATGGTAAAAGAGCCTTATCTTTTCTCAGCAGTCATTGCCACTTGTAAGGCTCTTACAGATAAAAGTATTCAGAGGTTGTGTGATGAAGGGGAATTAATTGATGCAAGGTGAGATTTATTTCAACACTGATATTGTTTATTAATTTTGGTACTTGGGAGTCTTGCCCCCTCTGACTACTAATTTTAATAATAATAATAGTTTCTTTAATTTAGAAAGGAGGCTGTAGCCAGGTGGGGTTGGGCTCCTCTGCCAGGCAAGCAGCAGCAAAACAAGGGGACACAGTCTGAAGTTGTGCCAGGGGAGGTCTAGGCTGGATGTTAGGAGGAAGTTGTTGGCAGAGAGAGTGATTGGCATTGGAATGGGCTGCCCAGGGAGGTGGTGGAGTCTCTGTGCCTGGAGGTGTTGAAGCCAAGCCTGGCTGGGGCACTTAGTGCCATGGTCTGGTTGATTGGCCAGGGCTGGGTGCTAGGTTGGGCTGGCTGAGCTTGGAGGTCTCTTCCAGCCTGGTTGATTCTATGGTAGATGTGAACTATATCAGTCTGAGAAGGCTTTTGTTGTTACTGCTTCAGAAGGCTAGGTGTAGTGAGTTAGAGCAGCTAGAAAGCACACGTGGCAGGAACTGTCACTGTGGAGCTTGAAGGGAAAATGGAAGTGCTGCTCAGGTGTTCAAGGCATAGGCTTCCAAGGCAGAAAATAAATATCCTGCTGTGATGGGAGGAGATCCAGGGGTTAATTACTCTTGGATTTCAGAGTGGACAAAATAGCTGAGCTGTGGTTTTGCTGATTTTCAGTTCCTCAGCTGCCCTCATTTTCTTTGCTCAGTCTATATGCCCAGTTAAACGTTTGCTCCCAAGACACCAAACAGCTGACTCCTTTTCACATACTTAGAATGTGATGTCACAGAGTTCAGTATATTTCTTAATGGTTCCAAGAAGGGCTGGATGTCAAGGCTAACCCCACAACATCTGCTGTGCTCTGAGGTAGCCAGATGTGGTTGAGCTATATGTGTCCAATAGGGGAGTGATACTCAGCCAGCAGCTCTCAGGGCATGGATGAAGTCTCCTTTTCTGTATCCTGTTTGCAATGCAGTTTGTTTTTCATAGAATCAGTCAGGGCTGGAAGGGACCAAAAGGATCATGTTTGGAGCAGTTGTGTGCATGAAGCTCTCTTTACTTAAAGCTTTGAACAAACTGATAGGTCAGATTTAGCACTAACAGAAGTGATGCTGTAATCATAGTATCAGTCAGGGCTGGAAGGGACCACAAGGATCATGTTTGGAGCAGTTGTGTGCATGAAGCTCTCTTTACTTAAAGCTTTGAACAAACTGATAGGTCAGATTTAGCACTAACAGAAGTGATGCTGTAATCATAGAATCAGTCAGGGCTGGAAGGGACCACAAGGATCATGTTTGGAGCAGTTGTGTGCATGAAGCTCTCTTTACTTAAAGCTTTGAACAAACTGATAGGTCAGATTTAGCACTAACAGAAGTGATGCTGTAATCATAGAATCAGTCAGGGCTGGAAGGGACCACAAGGATCATGTTTGGAGCAGTTGTGTGCATGAAGCTCTCTTTACTTAAAGCTTTGAACAAACTGATAGGTCAGATTTAGCACTAATACAAATGATGCTTTAATCATAGAATCAGTCAAGGCTGGAAGGCACCACAAGGAGCAGCCAGTTCCAAGCCCCCTGCCATGCCCAGGGACACCCTACCCTAGAGCAGGCTGCACACAGCCTCAGCCAGCCTGGCCTTAGACACCTCCATGCAGGGGCCCTCAACCAACTCCCTGGGCAACCCATTCCAGCCTCTCACCACTCTCATGCTCAACAACTTCCTCCTATCTCTGCCTCTATAGTTTCAGAGGGTGAAGAATGAATATGGCAGAGATTTTGCCAGTGTCAGCTGTAAACTTTTCAGTGTTTACTGTTAGTTGCACTTTCCAATCTGCTCTCCTACTTCCCCTCCAGGATTATTTTGCACTTTCCAGTGTGACTTCTTGTAAACTGGTGAATGAACCTTATTAATCAGTGTTTAATGATGCTAACAACATCCCAGCTTCTGCTTTTGTAGCAAATGAACAGAGTGTTTTATTGGTTGTCCACTATAGGAAACACATAAGCTAGCATAGAATCACAGAATGGTTTAGGTTGGAAGGGACCTCAAGGATCATCCAGTTCCAACCTCCTGCCATAGGCAGGGACACCTCCCACTAGGACAAGTTGCTCAGGGCAACTTGTTCTTTGAACATGATGGATGTCTTTGGGCATTCCTTTTTATCTAGTTAGCATTTATTTCTGTTATCCAGCATAGGAGTTGTTACATAGATTTGGTTTTGTGTCCTTCACATGCCAGAAACTAAACTGACAGTAGATTTAGAGCTGTAGTAGATTTAGAGCTGTAGTAGATTTAGAGCTGTAGTAGATTTAGAGCTGTAGTAGATTTAGAGCTGTAGTAGATTTAGAGCTGTAGTAGATTTAGAGCTGTAGTAGATTTAGAGCTGTAGTAGATTTAGAACTGTTATTTTCTTGAAGTGCCAGTTAATTCTGATGGATATTTTCAGTTCTCTTCCCAAACAGCTCCATCTCCAATATTTGTGTTTTGGTACTATTTGATCAATTGCAGTGTTCTGCAGACTGAAACTTCTTCTGGACAAGAGGAGGCTCAGGGGGAACCTCATTGCTGTCTACAACTACCTGAAGGGAGGTTGTAGCCGGGTGGGGGTTGATCTCTTCTCCCAGACAACCAGCAATGGAACAAGGGGGCACAGTCTCAAGTTGTGCCAGGGGAAAGTATAGGCTGGATGTTAGGAGGAAGTTCTTCACAGAGAGAATGATTGGCATTGGAATGGGCTGCCCAGGGAGGTGCTGGAGTTGCCATCCCTGGAGGTGCTGAAGCAAAGCCTGGATGAGGCACTTAGTGCCATGGTCTAGGTGACTGGACAGGGCTGGGTGCTAGGTTGGGCTGGCTGAGCTTGGAGGTCTCTTCCAACCTGCTTGATTCTATGATTCTTCTTTTTTTTTATTCCCTACAGATGAAGGGATGTTTATTATCCAAAGTGAAGACTCCAACTTGTGCATTCAAGTGGACACAGTTGGCCTTCATCTGGGAGACTGCACTCAGCTCTCCAAAGACATGCTGTGGAAATGGGTATCCAATCATCGTCTTTTCAACATAGGCAGAGGTACCTGCCTAGGACTGAACATCAGTAGACCAGAGCAGCCATTAAGTATGCTTGAATGTGATTCAACTCAGTACTCCTTAGGGTGGAACTGTGATGGAAAAGCATTGGTTGGTGCATCAGAATACAAATTAGCTGTTGAAAGTGACAAACGCCTTGTGGCCAAGAAAAGCTCTTCCTGTCAGTGGAAACAGTACATGTCCTATGGTGAAGACCTGTGTGAACACCCGTTTCAAGGTAAAAAAACATAGTCATGGGAATGCAGGTAGGAAAAGTAGTTTCAAAAGGTCTTCTGGAGCAAGAGCAGGTGCTTAGGATCCCTTAGAATCATAGAATCAGCCAGGTTGGAAGAGAGCTCCAAGCTCATCCAGCCCAACCTAGCACCCAGCCCTGGCCAATCAACCAGACCATGGCACTAAGTGCCTCATACAGGCTTTGCTTCGACACCTCCAGGGATGCAGCCTCAACCACCTCCCTGGGCAGCCCATTCCAACCTCTCACTACTCTCATTCTCAACAACTTTCTCCTCACCTCCACCCTGAATCTCCCCACCTCCAGCTTTGCTCCATTCCCCCCAGTCCTGTCACCCCCTGACAGCCTAAGAAGTCTCTCCCCAGCTTTTTTGTAGCCCCCTTCAGATCCTGGAAGGCCACAAGAAGGTCACCTGGGAGCCTCCTCCAGCCTGCACAGCTCCAGCTCTCTCAGTTTGTCCTCACAGCAGAGCTGCTGCAGCCCTCTGAGTGTTCCAGTGGATGCCCTTCTCTGGACATGCTCCAGCATCTCCACATCCTTCTTATCCAGAACTGCATGTGAATGAAGCTGGTGAGGGCCTGGAGCACAGCCCTGTGAGGAGAGGCTGAGGGAGCTGGGGGTGTGCAGCCTGCAGCAGAGGAGGCTCAGGGCAAAGCTCATTGCTGTCTGCAGCTGCCTGAAGGGAGGCTGTAGCCAGGTGGGGTTGGGCTCTGCTGCCAGGCAAGCAGCAACAGAAGAAGGGGACACAGTCTCAAGTTGTGCCAGGGGAGTTCTATGCTGGATGTTAGGAGGGAGTTGTTGTCAGAGAGAGTGATTGGCATTGGAATGGGCTGCCCAGGGATGTGGTGGAGTTGCCGTGCCTGGAGGTGTTGAAGTAAAGCCTGGCTGGGGCACTTAGTGCCATGGCTAGGGCTGGGTGCTAGGTTGGGCTGGATGCTCTTGGAGGTCTCTTCCAACCTGTTTGATTCTGTGGAACGGTGATTGTGGCTCTTGGACCTTTTGTAGAAGCTCTGAGGTTAAGCAGATACTCCCTGAAGAAGCTTGTAGAGGTTTCACTTGCACTGGATTCTCAATATTTTGGTGCTGGAGTGCAATAGAAAAATATTTTGACTGCTTGGTAAGACATTGATTGATTGTGTCAACAGATGTGTGCAACATCAGCTTTTATAGGTAGGTTGTTATTCCCTGTGGCATAAAAAAAGTCATTTGTAAAAGCTCCTTTGTCTGTTCACATTTCCTTTCCCATAGAGTGACAAAGAGAATAGAAAAAGCTTTAGGAAATCACTTTATGAATACTGGGAGGAGCAGGAGAAAATCATGTGGAATTGATCATTTGTCCTAGGCTAACAAGGGAAAAATAAGTAGGGTTTGCATCTGAGCATGTACTGAGTCTGCTAACTGTTGTTCTGTGTAGCCATTCTGAAATGGAAGAGCAGGTTTGATATGTTCATTGTTCAGGAATGGTTTGGGTTCTCTGTGTTTCCAGGGAAGTTATAAGAGTGTGCCTTGTTTCGTGGTGACAGAGTGCACAAACTGTTGTTTGCAGATTCTCTTCACCCAAATGATGCTGCTTATGCTTGTGATGTTGTGTTGTTGATTAGAAAGGGTATTTGTTGTTGCTGGTGGAGAAGGGAGCAGTGAAATGTGAGGGCAATGAAGTTGATGTGATCTTAATGTCTATGTGGAGGCAAGTGACAAGTGGAGCCCCTCAGGGATCAGTCCTGGGACCAGTCTTGTTCAGCATCTTTGTGGGTGCCATGGACAGAGGCACTGAGTGCAGCCTCAGCAACTCTGCTGATGACACCAAGCTGTGTGGTGCAGCAGCCAGGCTGGAGGGCAGGGATCCATCCAGAGGGACCTGGACAGGCTGCAGAGGTGGGCACAAGCCAAGCTCAGGAGGTTCAACAAGACCAAGTGCAAGGTCTTGCAGCTGGGTCGAGGCAATGCCAAGCAGAAATCCAGGCTGGGCAGTGGGTGGCTGGAGAGCAGCCCTGAGGAGAGGAACTTGGGTGTGCTGCTGGGGGAGAAGCTCAACAGGAGCCAGCAGTGTGCACTTGCAGCCCAGAAAGCCAAGCAGAGCCTGGGCTGCAGCAGTAGCAGTGTGGCCAGCAGGGCCAGGGAGGTGATTCTCCCCCTCTGCTGTGCTCTGCTGAGACCCCACCTGGAGTACTGCATCCAGTTCTGGAGCCCCTGGGACAAGAGGGATGTGGAGATGCTGGAGAGTGTCCAGAGCAGGGCCAGGAGGATGCTCAGAGGCTGCAGCAGCTCTGCTGTGAGCACAGACTGAAAGAGTTGGGGCTGTGCAGGCTGGAGCAGAGGAGGCTCCCAGGTGACCTTCTGGTGGCCTTCCAGGATCTGAAGGGGGCTACAAAAAAGCTGGGGAGGGACTTTGGAGGCTGTGAGGGAGTGGCAGGACTGGGGGGAATGGAGTAAAGCTGGAGGTGGGGAGAGTCAGAGTGAAGGTGAGGAGGAAGTTGTTGAGCAGGAGAGTGGTGAGAGGCTGGAATGGGTTGCCCAGGGAGGTGGTTGAGGCCCCATGGCTGGAGGTGTTTAAGGCCAGGCTGGCTGAGGCTGTGTGCAGCCTGCTCTAGGGTAGGGTGTCCCTGGCCATGGCAGAGGGGGTTAGAACTAACTGCTCCTTGTGGTCCCTTCCAACCCTGACTGATTCAGTGATTCTATGATCTGTGTTCTTGTAATCTCTCCCTTTTTGTTTATTCCAGAAACCTACACCTTGCTGGGGAACTCTTTTGGTTCTCCTTGTGTTTTCCCATTTCAGTATAACCAGAAGTGGTATTATGAGTGTACCAAAGATGGAAAAGGATTTGACTGGTGTGCCACGACGACTCACTATGACCAAGATGAGAAATGGGGGTTTTGCCCAAAGGCTGGTAAGATGTTGCTTGTCTTTTCTCTCCCCCCAGCCCCTGAGAGCATCTTGGAGTAACTCTAGGATGCACCCTGTTTTGAGTTACTTCCCTTTTGTTAGAGGAGCAAATAATCAGCTCGTAGAAATGAATCAAAAAAGAAAAGGTAGCTCTGTTGACTTCAGGAGAGCTTTGAAAGCCACCTGCAGATGCACTCCAGCAGCCATATGGAGCACAGCAGAGTATTTTATTCCTTTAAAGCCCTGTTTCCATGTGAGCTTTAACCAAGGAATGTGGAAGGAGTTCACGGTCACAGCTCTGCTGTCATAAATCGCCTTTCTACTCAGTTTGCAGTCTTGGGCTGTTGGTGACAAGTCTGTTTTTGAGCAGAGAGTGGCTGTGGCAGTTTCTGGAAGAAGAACCCTGACACTCAGCTTTGCTACCAGTTCAATCTTGTGTCTGCTTTGACCTGGCGCCAGGCACGGGCTGCCTGTCAGCTGCAAGGAGGAGACTTGCTGAGTGTCACCAACCCTGAGGAGCAGGACTACATAAGTAACTTAAGCAGTGAGTAGATGTTTCTTTAATGTCATAGCATCATAGAATCAAGCAGGTTGGAAGAGACCTCCAAACTCATCCAGTCCAGCCTAGCACCCAGCCCTGGCCAATCAACCAGACCATGGCACTAAGTGCCCCAGCCAAGCTTGGCTTCAACACCTCTGGGATGGTGTCCTTGTAGGAAACCTGCAGTTAGATCTTTACCAACAACAAAGTGGCAAGCTTTGGAGCTTTATGCTCTGTGAGATGTCTCTCCCATTGCTACTTGCGGGACTTGGTCATGTAGCACACCTCAGTAGAGCTGTCTGAAAAAGCAAGGTGAGTTACCACCCAGTAACCCAAGGGAAGAAGTGGTGGTATGAGTTATGTGAGAGTCATTGGCTTGATTCTGCCTTTGCACAGAGATTTCCATTCCTTCATGCAGCTGTCAGTAGGAATCATAATATCAGTCAGGGTTGGAAGGGACCACAAGGAGCAGCCAGTTCCAACCCCCTCTGCCATGCCCAGGGACACCCTACCCTAGAGCAGGCTGCACACAGCCTCAGCCAGCCTGGCCTTAAACACCTCCAGCCATGGGGCCTCAACCACCTCCCTGGGCAACCCATTCCAGCCTCTCACCACTCTCATGCTCAACAACTTCCTCCACTCTGACTCTCCCCACCTCCAGCTTTGCTCCATTCCCCCCAGTCCTGTCACTCTCTGACAGCCTCAAAAGTCCCTGCCCAGCTTTTTTGTAGCCCCCTTCAGATCCTGGAAGGCCACCAGAAGGTCCCCTGGGAGCCTCCTCTGCTCCAGCCTGCACAGCCCCAACTCTTTCAGTCTGTGCTCACAGCAGAGCTGCTGCAGCCCTCTGAGCATCCTCCTGGCCCTTCTCTGGACACACTCCAGCAACTCCACATCCCTCTTATAATGGGTGCTCCAGAGCTGGATGCAGGACTGCAGGTGGGGTCTCAGCAGAGCAGAGGGGGAGAATCACCTCCCTTATGGAGTCTGCCTGTTTTCTCTGGAGTATTGTACCAGTATTTACTTTCTCTGCAGCATACCCATGGGGGTCCCTTTCTCTCTCTTGCTCTTATTGCAAGTTGAACTTCCCCACATGTGAACGACAAGAACATTGTGTCAGGCTTGCAGTACATGTCTTGTATGTGAAAAATGGCAGCTCTGTTCTGACAAAAGGCTAACATTTCCTCTCTGGTAACCCTTTTGCTTTCCACCATGCAGTGAGCATCTCAGACAAATTTTGTGCAGCCTTCTGACAGCTTGGGTTTTGTGGGTGTTGCATTGCATGCAGAGAGGATCTAGTGGAGGAATGGGTGGTAGGGCTGTGATGTGAGAGGCTGCCTGAGGCTTCTTGCCCATTGCTGATTTTCAGTTGCAGGATAGAAGCAGAGAGGAGATGTCAAAAATACTTCTTTAGCTTTTTGATTATGAAAGGGCTGAAAGTTGTTTGGATGTGGAGAGCTGAAACAGGATAGCATTTTGTATCTGCTTCTTCTAGATTCAATTTCTAAGGTCAGCAACAACTTCTGCAAAGCCTTCCTGTGGAGTATCTTTTGAAGGATGCAGACTTCTGAGTTTATTCATTTCCATCTCTCTGTTGGTTAATAAAGTAATAGACTTTTCCTAAGGACAGAGAAAACTTCCTGGAGTGTGAGGTGATTTTTTTTTGTTGTTGTTGCTGGGGTTTTTTTTGTTTAGTATGGTTTTGATTTGTTGGGGACTTGCTTGTTTGTTGTTGTTTTATTCCTATTCTAAGGCACTTAGTGCCATGGTCTGGTTGATTGGGTAGGGCTGGGTGCTAGCTTGGACTGGATGAGCTTGGAAGTCTCTTCCAACCTGGTTGATTTTATGTTTCTATGACAGCAGATCTGTACCATTCAGGTATTTAATATCATGAGGGTAGTGTGAGGTATTACTTTGTTCATTTTCTTCTGTTTCAGGACAGCTAAATGCTACAGACAAAATGCTGTGGATGGGCTTGAGTCACCTGGCTGAAGATGCTGGCTGGCAGTGGTCAGATGGAGCGGCACTAGCGTTTGTCAACTGGAGAGCAAGTATGTGATGTTCCTCTTGGATGTGTTTGAGCAGAGCAGTTGTGTGCTGCCTGATACAACACTGCTGTTCCTACAGATAAATCATGCTCTGTAGTGTAGTATACCTATAGTATACATCTGGAGAGCAAGTCTGTGATGTCCCTCTTGGATGTCTTAGAGCAGTGCAGTTGTGTGCTGTCTGTAGCTGCAGCTTGATGCCACACTGCTGTTCCTACAGATACATCATACTCTGTAGTATAATATACCTGTAGTATACCTCTGGAGAGCAAGTCTGTGATGCTCCTATTGGATGTGTTAGGGCAGTGCAGTTGTGTGCTGTCTGTAGCTGCAGCTTGATGCCACACTGCTGTTCCTACAGATACATCATACTCTGTAGTATAATATACCTGTAGTATACCTCTGGAGAGCAAGTCTGTGATGTCCCTCTTGGATGTGTTAGGGCAGTGCAGTTGTGTGCTGTCTGTAGCTGCAGCTTGATGCCACATTACTGTTCCTACAGATAAATCATGCTCTCTAGTACTGCTATACCTATAGTATACATCTGGAGAGCAAGTCTGTGATGCTCCTTCTGGATGTGTTAGAGCAGTGCAGTTGTGTGCTGTCTGTAACTGCAGCTTGATGCCACACTGCTCTTCCTACAGATACATCATACTCTGTAGTATAATATAGCTGTAGTATACCTCTGGAGAGCAAGTCTGTGATGCTCCTATTGGATGTGTTAGGGCAGTGCAGTTGTGTGCTGTCTGTAGCTGCAGCTTGATGCCACACTGCTGTTCCTACAGATAAATCATGCTCTGTAGTACTGCTATACCTATAGTATACATCTGGAGAGCAAGTTTGTGATGTCCCTCTTGGATGTGTTAGAGCAGTGCAGTTGTGTGCTGTCTGTAGCTGCAGCTTGATGCCACACTGCTGTTCCTACAGATACATCATACTCTGTAGTATAATATACCTGTAGTATACCTCTGGAGAGCAAGTCTGTGATGTCCCTCTTGGATGTGTTAGAGCAGTGCAGTTGTGTGCTGTCTGTAACTGCAGCTTGATGCCACACTGCTGTTCCTACAGATACATCATACTCTGTAGTATAATATACCTGTAGTATACCTCTGGAGAGCAAGTCTGTGATGTCCCTCTTGGATGTGTTAGGGCAGTGCAGTTGTGTGCTGTCTGTAATTGCAGCTTGATGCCACACTGCTGTTCCTACAGATACATCATGCTCTGTAGTACTGCTATACCTATAGTATACATCTGGAGAGCAAGTTTGTGATGTCCCTCTTGGATGTGTTAGAGCAGTGCAGTTGTGTGCTGTCTGTAGCTGCAGCTTGATGCCACACTGCTGTTCCTACAGATAAATCATGCTCTGTAGTATAATATACCTGTAGTATACCTCTGGAGAGCAAGTCTGTGATGTCCCTCTTGGATGTGTTACGGCAGTGCAGTCGTGTGCTGTCTGTAACTGCAGCTTGATGCCACACTGCTGTTCCTACAGATAAATCATGCTCTGTAGAGTAGTATACCTATAGTATACCTCTGGAGAGCAAGTCTGTGATGTCCCTCTTGGATGTGTTAGAGCAGTGCAGTTGTGTGCTGTCTGTAATTGCAGCTTGATGCCACACTGCTGTTCCTACGGAGAACTCCTACTCTGCAGTACAGCACACATCTTATGTTGGGAGAAATTTGTATTCACATCCATGAACCAAAAGCCTCTTCTAGAGGTGTAGCATCACTTGGGGTGGATCTGTTCAAAGCATTACTGATATTAGTGATCTTGCCTTCTTGTCACTTACTTTTAAAGGTGTTTTTAAGATCCCAGTTGCATGTTGGAACACAAACCCTGTGAGGAGAGGCTGAGGGACTTGGAGTAGTTTAGCCTGGAGAAGAGGAGGCTCAGGGCAGACCTCATTGCTGTCTACAACTCCCTGAAGGGAGGCTGTAGCCAGGTGGGGTTGGGCTCTTCTGCCAGGCAAGCAGCAACAGAACAAGGGGACACAGTCTCAAGCTGTGCCAGGGGAGGTCTAGGCTGGATGTTAGGAGGAAGTTGTTGTCAGAGAGAGTGATTGGCATTGGAATGGGCTGCCCAGGGAGGTGGTGGAGTCACCATTCCTGGAGATGTTGAAGCCAAGCCTGGCTGGGGCACTTAGTGCTGTGGTCTGGTTGACTGGCTAGGACTGGGTACTAGGTTGGACTGGATGAGCTTGGAGGTCTTTTCCAACTTGTTTCCCGTTTGATTCTACGATTCCTAATGAAAAGTTATGCTCTAGCTCATTTCATGGGGAAAAGGAGTTTCAGTTTACATTAATATGCTGTAATCTACATTAATGTGCTGTAATTACCATTAACACATTATGATGAGCTATGCAATTAGCTTTGCTACAGTTTGAGGTGTGTCAGAGCTCAGATATAATCATAGAATCAAGCAGGTTGGAAGAGACCTCCAAGCTCAGCCAGTCCAACCTAGCACCCAGCCCTGTCCAATCAACCAGACCATGGCACTAAGTGCCTCATCCAGGCTTTGCTTCAACACCTCCAGGGATGGCAACTCCACCACCTCCCTGGGCAGCCCATTCCAATGCCAGTCACTCTCTCTGCCAACAACTTCCTCCTAACATCCAGCCTATACTTCCCCCAGCACAACTTGAGATTGTGTCCCCTTCTTCTGTTGCTGGTTGCCTGGCAGAAGAGCCCAACCCCACCTGGCTACAGCCTCCCTGCAGGTAGCTGCAGACAACAATGTGCTCTGCCCTGAGCCTCCTCTTCTGCAGACTGCACACCCCCAGCTCCCTCAGCCTCTCCTCACAGGGCTGTGCTCCAGGCCCCTCCCCAGCCTTGCTGCCCTTCTCTGGACACCTTCCAGCACCTCAACATAGACACCAAAGTTGATTGCAGCCTCTCATCAGTTAGAAGCAGCCAAGGAGGCGTTGCCACACATCTACAAATTGTGCTCAGTGTTCAGCTGTCTGTAGCATTGGTGTAACATTACTAGAAATGTGCAGAGATATTTCTACTTTGATTCAGTAAGACACAGAGAGCCACACAGCACCACTGCTCAAGTCCCAACTGATTTTTTTTGTGGTTCTGTGCTTCTCAAAAATGTGCTTGTAGATGTCTCTGATAAGCACTTGAAGGAACATCGTTGTGCAGTGATGAATGCGAACTGGAAGTACAGCTGGCAGAGCTATTGGTGTGACTCTGGATTGCCTTTTGTATGCAAAAAGCACTTAAATCAGACAGAGCATGAAACACTAGGTGAGTCTGGCAGTGTTGGCTGTGCTCTGTTTGGGGGGTGGAATGAGAACAAGGCAAAACCTCACGAGCATCAAGTCAGCAGAACAGAGTCTTAGCTGGGCTAAATACATGAGTTTACTCGTTTAAGTTGGACACAGTTTAACTCAAGTAATAACACTTCTGCTTCAATGCAGTCATGGTAAATGTGTTGGGAGTCTTAATATAAACATATTTTTTATGTACTTTATATTTGATTTGTTTGTGCACATGAGGCTTTCCCTTGTTCTCTGATCATTGAAGGAAGTCAGCAGAACAGAGTCTTAGCTGGACTAAATGCATGAGTTTGCTCCTTTAAGTTGGACAGGGTTTAACTCAAGTAGCAACACTTCCTCCTGCTTCAATGCAGTCATAGTAAATGTGTTGGGAGTCTTAATATGAACATAATTTTGATGTATATGGTATTTAATTGGTTCTTTACGTGATCAGAGAACAAGGAAAAGGCTCATGAGCATGAAGTCAGCAGAACAGAGTCTTAGCCGGACTAAATGCATGAGTTTGCTCGGTTAAGTCGGACAGGGTTTAACTCAAGTAGCAACACTTCCTCCTGCTTCAGTGCAGTCATGGGAAATGTGTTGGGAGTCTTAATATGAACATGATTTTGATGTACATGATATTTAAGTGGTTCCTTATGTGGGCAGAGAGCAAGGGAAAGGCTCATGAGCATGAAGTCAGCAGAACAGTCTTAGCTGGACTAAATACCTGAGTTTGCTCGTTTAAGTTGGACAGAGTTTAACTCAAGTAGCAACACTTCCTCCTGCTTCAGTACAGTCATGGGAAATGTGTTGGGATCTTAAAGTGAACAGAAGTTTTATGTACATGATATTTAATTGGCTCATGCACGTGAGGCGTTCCCTGATCGTGTAAGGAAGTCAGCAGAACAGATCTTAGCTGGACTAAATACGTGGGTTTGCTTACGTTGGACAGGGTTTAACTCAAGCAGTAACACTTCCTCCTGCTTAAATGCAGCACCTCCAAATCCCTCCTGTCCCAGGGGCTCCAGAACTGGATGCAGTACTCCAGGTGGGGTCTCAGCAGAGGGGGAGAATCACCTCCCTTGCCCTGCTGGCCACACTGCTCCTGATGCAGCCCAGACTCTGCTTGGCTTTCTGGGCTGCAAGTGCACACTGCTGGCTCCTGTTGAGCTTCTCCTCCAGCAGCACCCCCAAGTCCCTCTCCTCAGGGCTGCTTTCCAACTCAGCCAAGTATTTTGTAGGTAGTGCATCTGAAGAAGCTTTAGCTGGCTTTGGATCTGTTTCAGAGGTAACAATGGAGACATGTTTTAAGCTAAATAGGAGATTCTTTAGTGTATTTGCACTAGTCCAGAGCCCAAATGTTGACTCATTAATGAAAGTCAGTTTGCTTGGTAGGAGGTGTTGCATAGAGCATGAGTTTTGGCCTCCTCAGTTCTTCTTGGATGAACTGTTTCTAACATTTGAAGACTGAACAAAAAACAGCTCTGGATGTGTCATGAGCATGGGCTAACCTTGGCAATTCTATGTTTTATACACCAACTTGGTTAATTGAAAGATACATGGAAGTATTATGCCACCCACTGTGATGCTGGCTGGTACCCACACAATCGCTACTGCTACAGACTACATCGAGAGGAGAAGAACTGGAACGATGCTTTCATCTCCTGCCAGAGTGATGGTAGTGGACTCATTACTGTATCCTCCATGGCAGATGCAGAACTGCTCCTCAACCTGCTTGAAAGTGGTGAGTTTTGGGACTTAGTTTCACGTGTGTAATGTTTATTGAAGAGTTTTGTGATGCTCTTTTCATAGAACCATAAAATCAGTGGAAGGGACCACAAGGATCAGCCAGTTCCAAGCCCCCTGCCATGGGCAGGAACACCCTACCCTAGAGCAGGCTGCACACAGCCTCATCCTTAAAGACTGAATGAGGCACTTGGTGCCATGATCTAGTTGACTGGATGGGGCTGGGTGATAGGTTGGAGTGGATGATCTTGGAGGTCTCTTCCAACCTGGTTGATTCTATCCAGCCTGACATTAAACACCTCCAGCCATGAGGCCTCAACCACCTCCCTGGGCAACCCATTCCAGCCTCTCAGCACTCTCATGCTCAGCAACTTCCTCCTCGCCTCCACTCTGACTCTCCTCACCTCCAGCTTTGCTCCGTTCCCCCCACTCCTGTCACTCCCTGACAGCCTCAAAAATCCCTCCCCAGTTTTTTTGTATCCCCTTTTAGATCCTGGAAGGCCACCAGAAGGTCACCTGGGAGCCTCCTCTTCTCCAGACTGCACAGCCCCAACTCTTTCAGTCTGTGCTCACAGCAGAGCTGCTGCAGCCTCTGAGCATCCTCCTGGCCCTTCTCTGGGCTCCCTCCAGCATCTCCACATCCCTCTTGTAATGGGGGCTCCAGAGCTGGATGCAGTACTCCAGATGGGGTCTCAGCAGAGCACAGCAGAGGGGGAGAATCCCCTCCCTGGCCCTGCTGGCCACACTCCTCCTGCTGCAGCCCAGGCTCTGGTTGTGCACTCCTTTAACATCCTTGTCCCCTAAAGCATGTGGCTCACCCAAATGAAGCTTACAGAAATAGAAAGCATTCTGGGTGTTCCCTCTAGGGCTCTTCAGAAGGTACAGCATCACCTTCTTCAGTAAGCATACTTAAAATAAAGAAAGGGGTCAACAAAATCAACACAGTGAGGCCAGGTTAAACACACTAGGCTTTGTCCTTTGCTTTCCTGTTCTTGTCTGCTGGCTTGCAGAGCATGCAGTGATCACACTTATGCAAGAGTTGGACTGAGGAGCAACAACAGTTCAGCATGTCTTTTGTTCTCAGTCTGACCTTGTCCACATGGCCAAGTTGCTGCTGCTAGTTTGTTTGTAGAGTTGCTAGTCCACATTGTGCTAAGAGGTAGCACAGTTACACAAGGAGCTTCATGAACAAAGGCTCTGGTGCAGCACTGCCAAGACTTTTGTTGTCATAACATAGGCACAGCTTTTAGGAGGAAAAAAAGGAGGCTCAGGGGAGCCCTTATTGTTCTCTACAAGTACCTAAAACAAGGTTGTAGTGAGGTGGATGTTGGTCTCTTCTCCCAGGTAACAAGTGATGGGACGAGGGGAAGTGGTCTCAAGTTGTGCTAGGGGAAGATTTGGATGTTAGGACACATTTTTTCACCAAGAGGGTTGTTAAGCATTGGAACAGGCTGCCCAAAACAGTGGAGTCACCATTCCTGGAGGTATTTAAAACACATATAGATGTAGCACTTAAGGACACGATTTGGTGGTGGACTTAGCAGTGCTGGGTTAATGCTTGGACTCAATGGTCTTAAAGGTCTTTTCCAACCTAAATGATTCTATGGTTTTATAATAGTAGCAAAGTGACTGATTTGTGCACCCAGCTGACATCAGTGTGGTGGCAGAGCTGCACAGTTTGGCCATGAATTTAATCCTCCCAGAGCTGAGGCACAGTAATGTTTTTTTATCAACTTTGTCTCAGCAGGGATGGAGAGTTACTCTGGATTTACAGGACATCATCTCCCATTATCCTCTCTCCTGCCATCCATCCTCTTTGCTGCTGCCCTCTCTGTCTTTTTCTCAGGAGATAATGTAGTGGTTAATCTTCCTTAGCTCTTACCACCTTCCATAGACATTACTTCCTCAGATGCTCTAATGGATAGATTTAGTTGTTCTCTGCATTCAGCTTCAAAGTTGTCCACTTCTCTTTCAAACCTGCTTCAGGGTTCTCTTCAGAGGGGTTTCCATGCCCAGCAGCCTGTATACTTCTGGTTGTAATAACTGATCAAACCACAAGTCTTAACTTTCCTGTTTGGCAGCTCTTGTGGCTACAACTGTGTTATTGCTGGGACTTGAAAACATGACTCTGACAAAATGCAAAGCCCTGTGCCATGGAAGACTGTAAGAGGAAATCTTTCCCTTCCATGGCAGTTTCTGCCCTCTGCTCTTCAAAAAAGTGCATGTACTTTTGATTTGTATTTTCAGGATTTCAGAGCAGGTATCATCTATAGAGCCATAGAATCAGCCAGGTTGGAAGAGACCTCCAAGCCCATCCAGCCCAACCTAGCACCCAGCCCTGCCCAATCAACCAGACCATGGCACTAAGTGCCCCAGCCAGCCTTGGCTTCAACACCCCCAGGCACAGCGACTCCACCACCTCCCTGGGCAGCCCATTCCAATGCCAATCACTCTCTCTGCCAACAACTTCCTCCTAACATCCAGCCTAGACCTCCCCTGGCACAGCTTCAGACTGTGTCCCCTTCTTCTGTTGCTGGCTGCCTGGCAGCAGAGCCCAACCCCACCTGGCTACAGCCTCCCTTCAGGCAGCTGTAGACAGCAATGAGCTCTGCCCTGAGCCTCCTCTTCTGCAGGCTGCACACCCCCAGCTCCCTCAGCCTCTCCTCACAGGGCTGTGCTCCAGGCCCCTCCCCAGCCTTGCTGCCCTTCTCTGGACACCTTCCAGCACCTCAACATCTCTCTTGAATTCAGGAGCCCAGAACTGGGCACAGCACTCAAGAGGTGGCCTGAGCAGAGGGGCAGAAGAACCTCCCTTGTCCTGCTGGCCACACTGCTCCTGATGCAGCCCAGGATGCCATTGGCTCTGCTGCCCACCTGGGCACTGCTGCCTCCTCTTCAGCTCCTCTCTCCCAGCACCCCCAGCTCCCTCTCTGCCTGGCTGCTCTCAGCCCCTATGTCCCCATCCTGTAGTGCTGCTTGGGGTTGCTGTGGCCAAAGTGTATGTTCATCTCTTTTGGAAATAATGTGTTCTTCAGGGGCAGTAGAACATTATCTCATCCCTAAGGTTTCCTGAAGGTCACTCCTTTTTTTTTCTAACTTATTGTTTGTTTGTTTAAAATCTAATCCTTCCCAAAATCCCTTCATGTTCCGGGAACAACAGACAGAATTTCTTCACCATGCAAATCTGAAACTCTCTCACTCTTTTACAGAAAATGTCACTGAAACATGGATTGGGTTGCACAGTAATAACACCCCCATGGTTTTTGAGTGGTCAGATGGCACCTCAGTGAAGTTCTCTAACTGGCACAGCCAGGAGCCTAACACCTTGCAAAGAACAGGACAGCTCTGTGTTTCGGCTCAAGGATCTGTAAGTTTCCTTTCCTTCTGGAAGAATAATTGGACACTTCTACCTCATAGTTTTTCTCACTGTGGGTGTGTTTTAAAGCCATAACCTGTAGCATGACTTTGGTTTTGACTTGGAGTATATTCATGTTGTGGTAAATGCAATGTAGCCATCAGAAACCCATCAGTTTTGTAGTGCTGAAAGGGAAATGTGTTAGTCTGAGATGGTATTTTTCCCAAGGTGAATATCACAGTATCACAGTATCATCAGGGTTGGAAGAGACCTCACAGAGCATCAAGTCCAACCCTTTACCACAGAGCTCAAGGCCAGACCATGGCACCAAGTGCCACGTCCAATCTTGCCTTGAACAGCTCCAGGGACGGCGACTCCACCACCTCCCCGGGCAGCCCATTCCAGTGTCCAGTGACTCTCTCAGTGAAGAACTTTCTCCTCACCTCCAGCCTAAATTTCCCCTGGTGCAGCCTGAGGCTGTGTCCTCTTGTTCTGGTGCTGGCCACCTGAGAGAAGAGAGCAACCTCCTCCTGGCCACAACCACCCCTCAGGTAGTTGCAGACAGCAATAAGGTCACCCCTGAGCCTCCTCTTCTCCAGGCTAACCAATCCCAGCTCCCTCAGCCTCTCCTCGTAGGGCTGTACTCAAGGCCTCTCCCCAGCCTCGTTGCCCTTCTCTGGACACACTCAAGCATCTCAATGTCCCTCCTAAACTGGGGGGCCCAGAACTGAACACAGTACTCAAGGTGTGGTCTAACCAGTGCAGAGTACAGGGGCAGAATGACCTCCCTGCTCCTGCTGACCACACCATTCCTGATGCAGGCCAGGATGCCACTGGCTCTCTTGGCCACCTGGGCACACTGCTGGCTCATGTTCAGGCAGGTATCAATCAGCACCCCCAGATCCCTCTCTGTCTGGCTGCTCTCCAACCACTCCAACCCCAGCCTGTATCTCTGCATGGGGGTGTTGTGGCCAAAGTGCAGCACCCTGCACTTGGAGCTGTTGTTTATTCATTTTGAAATTCAGAACTTTTACCACCCCTGACCACTTGTTTTAATAATCTTGAGGTTCTTACATGGTCATGGAACTATTCTATAGGTAATATCTAGATCTAGTAACAACCAGCAAAATACAGAGTCATTACTTGAACTGGAAGAGAAGATTCCCATGGTCAAATGCTGCTTGTGGTCAGTGTACCTCTTGCTCACTAAATGGACTCAAGGAGCTCTTTCACAGCATTACAGTATCATCAGGGTTGGAAGAGACCTCACACATCATCAAGTCCAACCCTTTACCACAGAGCTCAAGGCCAGACCATGGCACCAAGTGCCACGTCCAATCCTGCCTTGAACAGCTCCAGGGACGGTGACTCCACCACCTCCCCGGGCAGCCCATTCCAGTGTCCAATGACTCTCTCAGTGAAGAACTTTCTCCTCACCTCCAGCCTAAATTTCCCCTGGTGCAGCCTGAGGCTGTGTCCTCTTGTTCTGGTGCTGGCCACCTGAGAGAAGAGAGCAACCTCCTCCTGGCCACAACCAACCCTCAGGTAGTTGTAGACAGCAATAAGGTCACCCCTGAGCCTCCTCTTCTCCAGGCTAACCAATCCCAGCTCCCTCAGCCTCTCCTCTGCTTGTGGTAGAAGGCAATGGAGAACTACAAAGAGGCTTTTAAGCTTTTACTCACAGAATTATTATTACTTGACTCACAGGAGCTAGCCACAGTCCAGACAGTGCCCAAACACTTTCAGCCAGCTCTGTTTGTTGGCTATTGAGACTTGATTCTTCCCAGGCTTCTGGGAAAAGGAGGCAGGCAGTCTCTGACCTTATCTCCTGGCTCCTCTGGGTGATCTATCTGTGTATCTCCAGGACTTCTAGTCTTAGCAGGAGACTTTCAGGTGCAGGCAGGATGTCTGCCATGTGCAGGCTGAGCACGATGTCACGCTGGCTGTGCAGTCTGATCGCGTGCAGGCATTTAGAGCCTGCTCCTGGTAAACCCATGGCAGCAGAGTTTCCTGCCAAACAATAAAGACACAGTCACAGGCAATTCTGTACATTCCCTATGGCCTATGAGCCTGCCAGGACAGCCTAGGAGCAAACAAATGAAAAGGAGGTTCAAGATAAAATTGTTCAAGAGTTATTTTTGATGCAGGTCCAATACGTTTAGTTGGCTGAAAATTTCATCATACAAAGTAACATCTTAAGTAAGGACAGTTGAAATCTGAACATTAACCTCACAAAGTGTTGGAGTGAGTAGGAAGAGAGTTCCTGTCTGTCCTGAAAAGTACCTGCTCTGACATGGCCACAGTGTTGGTGAATTAAGATGCATTGTTACATCCCAAGGAGTCCATCAAAGAGGCAAATTCTTTTGTGTCATTGATTCAAACCCACTTCTGCTTACAGTGCTGGTAGAAATAAATGCTCCATCTAAGGATGTGTAAATGGAAGGAGGAAAAATGGCTTATTTCTACTGAGAAGTCAAAGCAGGAGGGGGGACTGTGCATAGATAGGCATGAGAATGAGTGCTCACAGAACATACTGCTTTTTATCCTTCAGGAGGGACGCTGGAAGGTGAGAAAGTGTGAAGACAGATCTTTCTACATCTGCAAAAAAGCAGGGGAGTTTAGTAATGCCTCTGCTGAGCTGCAGTCTAACTGTCCAGAGGTAAGCAGCTTTGTGGTTTGGTTTCCTTTTGTGTTCTGTTTGGGATCCTTACTGACAGAAGTATATAAGAAACCTCTAAATGTAGCTATGGGACATGTGGATGTGAATAGATACTTAATTTTAGGGTTTCATGTTAAAGACCTACATATTTTGCTGGGGAAAAAAAATCTCCTTGCCCTAAAAAGCAGAACTGCACACAGTATAGCACCCTTGGAGCCATGTCCTCCTTGTGTTGGGGGCTCCAGAACTGCACACAGCCTGGCTCAGGAGCAGTGTGGTCAGGGAGGTTCTTCTTGCCCTGTACTCAACACTGCTTCAGGCCACACCTTGAATACTGTGTCCAGTTCTGGGCTCCTCAATTCAAGAGAGATGTTGAGGTGCTGGAAGGTGTCCAGAGAAGGGCAGCAAGGCTGGGGAGGGGCCTGGAGCAGAGCCCTGTGAGGAGAGGCTGAGGGAGCTGGGGGTGTGCAGCCTGCAGAAGAGGAGGCTCAGGGCAGAGCTCATTGCTGTCTGCAGCTGCCTGCAGGAAGGCTGTAGCCAGATGGGGTTGGGCTCTGCTGCCAGGCAAGCAGCAACAGAAGAAGGGGACACAGCCTGAAGTTGGCCAGGGCAGGTCTATGCTGGATGTTAGGAGGAAGTTGTTGTCAGAGAGAGTGATTGGCATTGGAATGGGCTGCCCAGGGAGGTGGTGGAGTTGCCGTGGCTGGAGGTGTTGAAGCCAAGCCTGGCTGAGGCACTTAGTGCCATGGTCTGGTTGATTGGGCAGGGCTGGGTGCTAGGTTGGACTGGATGAGCTTGGAGGTCTCTTCCAACCTGCTTGATTCTATGAGTGTATGTCAGTGGTGAGTGGACAGGAAGCACAGAAGGGGATCAGGTTTAAAACAACCATGTAATGGTTCCTAATCTATCAAATCATGTTTGTTTCTTTCAAGGGCTGGACAAGACATGGTGGATATTGTTACACCATTGACAGCACCCCTCGAAGTTTTGCCCATGCTGCCAGTGGTTATTTCTGCCCATCTGCACTTGTGTCAGTAACAAACAGGTAGTCCATCCTACTAGACATCACAAGGATGCCTCTAACAAGAGCTTCTAACTTTGCAAAGTGTTGCATGGCAAAAGATACTACCACTATGAAATAATATCTGCCTGAGGTGAGCACAGTTACTAACACTGGCTAAAATCAAAGGTGTGCTTTGCTTTATTTGATTTAACTGAAAGTAAATCTAGTTTAAAAAAGCCATTTTTTAGTCTCCTAAACATTCTAATCATAGAACCAAGCAGGTTGGAAGAGACCTCCAGGATCATCCAGTCCAACCTAGCACCCATCCCTGTCCAGTCAGCCAGACCATGGCACTAAGTTTCATAGCAATGTGCACATCTGAGCATGCAGCAAGCTAAAGAAAATCCTTTCTGCAGGATTGTGTCACATCTTGAAGGAACTTTAATAGTGGAAGAGCTGGAAACTGAGGAAAACAAAAAGGTGTTTAAGTTTCACAGCAGAAATGCATCCAATTCTAATCCAAATCAATTCATACTTTAGAAAGATTTCTACTTCTTCTCTACATTTGATGTGAGTGCTCGGCAAGCAGGAGGAGAGAATGAGTGTTTGAAAGCATTTGAGGTCTGTTGTCCCTTGCTTTGTTCCTGTTTGCCAGCTTCAGCAGAGGCTTCCTCTCCAGATGTCGGGTTTTCTCTGCTGTCTCTGTGGTTGACACTATGTGTTGGGTTCCCACTAAAGGTTAGGACATGCTGATAGATGCAGTACAGATATGCTTTAACTTTCACAAACAAAAAGAACATATGGAGGAACAGGAGCCAGCAGTGTGCCCAGGTGGGCAGCAGAGCCAATGGCAGGCTGGGCTGGCTCAGGAGCAGTGTGGGCAGCAGGACAAGGGAGGTTCTTCTGCCCCTGTACTCAGCACTGCTCAGGCCACCCCTTGAGTGCTGTGTCCAGTTCTGGGCTCCTCAATTCAAGAGAAATGTTGAGGTGCTGGAATGTGTCCATAGAAGGGCAGCAACGCTGGGGAGGGGCCTGGAGCAGAGCCCTGTGAGGAGAGGCTGAGGGAGCTGGAGGTGTGCAGCCTGCAGCAGAGGAGGCTCAAGGCAGAGCTCATTGCTGTCTACAACTCCCTGCAGGGAGGCTGTAGCCAGGTGGGGTTGGGCTGTTCTGCCAGGCAAGCAGCAACAGAAGAAGGGGACACAGTCTGAAGTTGTGCCAGGGGAGGTCTAGGCTGGATGTTAGGAGGAAGTTGTTGTCAGAGAGAGTGATTGGCATTGGAATGGGCTGCCCAGGGAGGTGGTGGAGTCACTGTCCCTGGAGGTGTTGAAGCCAAGGCTGGATGGGGCACTTAGTGCCATGGTCTGGTAGACTGGCCAGGGCTGGGTGCTAGGTTGGGCTGGCTGAGCTTGGAGGTCTCTTCCAACCTGGCTGATTCTATGCAATCTGCCCACCCTGAGAGATGAGGAGGAGAGAGGTACTGTAGTCAGCAGCCTTCAGACGAATGAGAGCTCGAAATGCAGGGAACACACAGACTGCCTCACGTGCAAGATCTGCACCAAGTGGAGTGTTGCCTGCCAGGTGGCTTCAGGATTGTGCCCAATGCATACAGTGCTGCTCTGCTGTGTGGCAGCAATCCTTACAGGGAGGATAGAGGACAAATTCTTGCAGCTCAAACAGAGGGAGCTGAGGGCGTGCTGCACATCACTGGAATCATGTCTGCTGGCTTCTTTGCTTGTTTGTTTCTGTTTGATGTTTGCTGGGTGTAGCCATCACTGTTTATTATGACAGTTCCTAGCTCCAGTGCTGGAGTGGCTGAGGAAGCCAATTGTTGGTTTAGCTTTGAGTTTGCCTTTTTTTTTCTTGACTGCTCTTGAGATTTGTTGTTCTGATGTGGAAAAAATCAAACAGGTTTCTAGTGTGGTGATCCTTAAATATTTGTTCCAAAGTAGGCTGAGGAGGAAGAGGAGGTGATTTTTGAAAAGAAAGACAACATGCAGAGGGAATGAAAGTTGAGAGTGACTGAAAGCTGTGATTTAGTGTTACCAATACATCTAGGGGTGTGCAGCCTGCAGAAGAGGAGGCTCAGGGGTGACCTCATTGCTGTCTGCAACTACCTGAAGGGAAGCTGTAGCCAGGTGGGGCAGGTTTTACATTGATGTCATCCTGGTGGTGTTCTTGTCACTTGTGTGTGAAACCAAGAAGTTCTCTGAGACCTTATCAAACTGGGAATTTCATAGCATCATAGAATCAGTCAGGGGTGGAAGGGAGCACAAGAAGCAGCCAGTTCCAACCCCCTGCCATGCCCAGGGACACCCTACCCTAGAGCAGGCTGCACACAGCCTCAGCCAGCCTGGCCTCAAACACCTCCAGCCATGGGGCCTCCACCACCTCCCTGGGCAACCCATTCCAGCCTCTCACCACTCTCCTGCTCAACAACTTCCTCCTCACCTTCACTCTGACTCTCTCCACCTCCAGCTTTGCTCCATTCCCTCCAGTCCTGTCACTCCCTGATGTCCTGGAAAGTCCCTCCCCAGCTTTTTTGTAGCCCCCTTTCAGATCCTGGAAGGCCACCAGAAGGTCACCTGGGAGCCTCCTCTTCTCCAGCCTGCACAGCCCCAACTCTTTCAGTCTGTGCTCACAGCAGAGCTGCTGCAGCCCTCTCAGCATCCTCCTGGCCCTGCTCTGGACACTCTCCAGCATCTCCACATTCCTCTTGTCCCAGGGGCTGCAGAACTGGATGCAGTTTGCTGTGTTCTCACAGGAACCCAATTAAATGTCCTCAGAAGCTGAATCTCTTTTTTTTGCATAATCCTATCCCAATTATATCTGAATGAATTACATTCAAGTGAGAAATCACTTACTATGTGCAACATTTATTACTTGCAAAAAGGTGTAAATCTCTCACAGAACTTTAAGGAACAAATTAAGGAAAGGAAAAGTGATTCCTTCTGCAGTTAGATCAGCTGCTGCTTTGAGACCTGCTTTCTTAGTGCTTTGTGTGTTCTGTTCCAGCACAATGCTTTTTTCTTTCCCCCCCTCCTTTCCTCTATAGCTTTTTCAGACCTCACTTTTTTTCTCTCATTTGTACAAGGGGATTCTTATTTTTATTTGAGCATCATTCCTACATGATCATAGTATCAACCACATTGGAAGCAACCTCCAAGGTCATAGAATCATAGTCACAGAATCAAGCAGGTTGGAAGAGATCTCCAAGGTCATAGAATCGTAGTCATAGAATCAACCAGGTTGGAAGAGACCTCCAAGATTTATAGGATCATAGAATCAACCAGGTTGGAAGAGACCTCCAAGATTTATAGGATCATAGAATCAACCAGGTTGGAAGAGACCTCCAAGTTCATCCAGTCCAACCTAGCACCCAGCCCTGTCCAGTCAACCAGACCATGGCACCAAGTGCCTCATTCAGGCTTTCCTTGAACACCTCCAGGGATGGTGACTCCACCACCTCCCTGGGCAGCCCATCCCAATGCCAATCACTCTCTCTGCCAACAGCTTCTTCCTAATATTCTGCCTTAACATCTTACAAACTCACAGCATTGAGTTTGTAAGATCTTAAACTGCTGTTTCTTCTATACACCCAAATGGAAGCTGCAGCTTTGTGCCTGGAGTCCCCCAGAGCATTCTGTAAGGAAGAACTGAATCCCCCCTTGTATTTCTCTCTTTTCTGCACCATTTAAATCACTGAATGAGAGCTGTTCACTCTAATACTAATGGACCTATTCTACTTAATAAACTCTTTGTCTTGGTTCTTTTGTTCAGGTTTGAGCAAGCTTTCATCAACAGCATGATTCGTAGCATGGTTCAATCTGAGAGAACTTACTTTTGGATAGGATTGCAAGACCTTAACAACACAGGAGAATACTTTTGGCTAAATGCAGCAGGAAATAATAGCTCTGTCAGCTACACAAACTGGAACAAGTATGAGCCACGTGAGTACTGTGCCAGTAACACCAGAAATGGCTTGGAGGATGTCAGTGCACTCCCTTTTCCTGCCACTAGTGCCTTAGCAGTCACTGGACAGTCCCAGTCCTTCCCTCACTGCCTGGCCAAGAGAGGAGAGAGGTAAACTTACATTTTCTATTGATTCTGCAAAGATGAGCTGGCCTTTGTGGAGAAGCCAGAGAGCCTCCCTGCTTCCCATCTGGGTGCTCTTGGCATGGGGATCCTGGTTGTGGCAGGGCAATGGGGGCCACTTAGAATCATAGAGCCAACCAGGCTGGAAGAGACCTCCAAGAGCATCCAGCCCCAACTAGCACCCAGCCCTGGCCAATCAACCAGACCATGGCACTAAGTGCCCCAGCCAGGCTTGGCTTCAACACCTCCTGGAATGGTGACTCCAGCACCTCCCTGGGCAGCCCATTCCAATGCCAATCACTCTCTCTGACAACAACTTCCTAACAACATCCAGCCTAGACCTCCCCTGGCACAGCTTGAGACTGTGTCCCCTTCTTCTGTTGCTGCTTGCCTGGCAGCAGAGCCCAACCCCACCTGGCTACAGCCTCCCTTCAGGTAGCTGCAGACAGCAATGAGCTCTGCCCTGAGCCTCCTCTTCTGCAGGCTGCACACCCCCAGCTCCCTCAGCCTCTCCTCACAGGGCTGTGCTCCAGGCCCCTCCCCAGCCTTGCTGCCCTTTTCTGGACACCTTCCAGCACCTCAGCTTCTTTCTGGAATTGAGGAGCCCTGACCTGGACACTTTTCCCACCTCCTGGTCTGGCAGGGGGGAAATTATCAACCGTGCTGCAGACACAGATAATTTTTGACAGTCTTCTGTGAGGTGCTTTAATTGATGACCTTTTCAGAGATGTCCTCAGGGCTTCCTGGGATTCCTATCAAAAGACTCCAGAGAAGTAATGAATTTTATTCAGTCAGTTTGTCATTTGTGTTTTATAGGGCAAACAAAAAGCTCCATTAGCTTAGTCTTAGCCACATTCCTGCCAGTAACACCACTGTGGAAGTTGTTTCTTCTTCCCCTTAGCTTTGCTAATACTTGGTTTGCTTGCTTGCTTTTGTTGCTTTATAGGATTCCAAAGAAAACATTCCAAGAAAACAAAAGCCAAAGAAATTAAATGGCTGCTCATTCTTGGAAATGTAAACTTAGCAACTGAGCATAGAGACAGAATAGCAGAGACTGCATTTCACTGATTGCTGCTCAGCTTCAGACTGTGCTTTATTGCTTCATGACTGCAGCTTGCAGTATTGTTGAGATGAGGAGGCTCAGGGCAGACCTCACTGCTGTCTACAGCTCCCTGAAGGGAGGCTGTAGCCAGGTGGGGTTGGGCTCTGCTGCCAGGCAACCAACAGCAGAAGAAGGGGACACAGTCTCAAGTTGTGGCAGGGCAGGTCTAGGCTGGATGTTAGGAGGAAGTTGTTGGCAGAGAGAGTGATTGGCATTGGAATGGGCTGCCCAGGGAGGTGGTGGAGTTGCTGTGCCTGGAGGTGTTGAAGCCAAGGCTGGCTGGGGCACTTAGTGCCATGGTCTGGTTGATTGGGCAGGGCTGGGTGCTAGGTTGGCCTGGCTGAGCTTGGAGGTCTCTCCCAACCTGGCTGATTCTGTGATTCTATGAAGCTGCATTAATCTGTGTTTGGTGAGAAGATTCCTTTGTCATGGTTCAGTATGCAGTAAGTTTGTAAGCCAATACAGGTTTATGAGCTGGTTGCTGAGCAGAGAAGTTGCTACATTTATAAGTTCATTGAGGCTTTATCCTGGAGGCTGATGCCAATGCAAGAGTCACTTCACTAAAAGGTCACAAAACTGAAATGTTTTATTCTGATTAGGAAACACTTATTGTCGTGTCTAGGCCGTTCTGGAGGGTGTGTGGCTATGAGAGGGCAGCAGCCTGTTGGTTACTGGGAGGTAAAAAGCTGCAGGAACTTCCAAGCAATGTCTTTGTGCAAGCAAAAAGTCAACTCTTTTGAAGAACCAGAGCTTACTTTCCAAAGACATTTGAGTTCCTGCTATTTTGGATGGGAGTCTGACACTCATCTGCTCAACTGTTACAAGGTACTTGAGAAATGTGGTTTGAATTTTTCAGAT